>NC_048408.1:18649460-18694693 GCF_013103735.1 Etheostoma cragini
CCCCCCACCCCACTCTAAGAGCTGGCTGCAATCCAGGCAGACGAGTTGCTCCTGATGTTGGAGCGTCGGGAAGGAGATGGAAAGGTGGCGGAGGAGGATGATGCAGGAGGTGTGGATGGGGGCGAGGGGAGGACAGAGCGGAGTACGAGGGGCGGGAACATGAATAGAAACAAGCACAATCCAAATTAAGCAAAGGAACAGATGGATGTTTCACATAAGCGTTGATCAACAACAAATACGGTCACCGTGCTTTGTGTCCGGGAGAGTGAGTTGGCAGGGCTCAAGGGTAAATCGGGCAGAGGATTAGAGAATACTAGTGGTCTGTGTGTACATATATTTGCATTTGTGTCAAAAAGTTGGTCATTTTAAAAGGTGCTGATTATCCAGGAAGGACCAGCATAACACAAAACACAATCGTCGGCATGCACAATTTTAATAAATGCAAAGCCATTAACGAACGGCAACTAATTGCCAAATTACCTTGCGATGATTACTTTGGAGGCGCTGAGCAGCGTGGCAGGGAGTGTGTGAGCTGGGCAACGGATGACGATCTTATGTTTTGGGGTTGTTCTCGTGGCTGATGAATAGTCAGACATAACGTTCTCTGCTGTTCTCTGTGTGTCTAAGTAGCTCTGAAAAAGACAGAGGCTGGCGAAAGGTGTGTGCGCGCGTGCATGTGCGTTTAAGACAGAGAAGCAAGACAACTAGCCACTGGTGGCACACCAGTACAGACAGGCGTTGGCTCGCTCCACAATAGGCTTACCAGTCAGATGGTGAACTGGAATCAGGTTGGCTAGTTGGCCGTCTGGCTGGTAGAACTCTGCCTGGTATCAACAGAGCCAGTGAATCAACAAGAAAAGCTGTGTTTTTCAGCACAGTAGGCTTCATTTTTTCCATCTCTCTCTTTTCTTTCTTAAAATATGGCTTTTCTTTTGCCTTTGATTAGATACTACTCTAGCCTGTAGTTTTGTATCTGATAAACAGCCATTACAGACAAAGACACGATTAAATTACAGAATGGCAGAATTGTGTATTGGCTTTATTTCTAAAAAAGGAAATGCAAGGTGAATCACTGTTTCCATGCCAGTAGATACTGGTAATGTGCCGTCGTGGAGAAATATGGTGCTGGGTGAAGTGCAATGATATATTAGGTGATATGATCCAGCTGAGACACATAATGTACCTGCTGTTAGATTTGGCATGAATTTGTATATTTCTAATGCAGCTCTGTTGTGGAGGGAAGAGGCACGCCACCCTTTCCTTCTTAAAATAAATAGTTACAGGGTTGGAGCCGATCCATTTACTGTTTTTCCATCCCAATGAAATAGCTATAGCCCCTGTGAATTATTATCAAGCACCATAGGGAAAGGAGAGCGCACACAAGCACACACACACCTTTCCGATCTCCACCTGCCAATGCTGTCAATCCAGCAGGCACATCATCACAGAGCCCCAAGCCCAGCCAGCCACCTGCAGACAGACCGCTCACCATCTGAGAGAAAGTGGTGAATAACATTTCACTATGCTATCAGATTTAAAAGCTCATCAGATTTACCTTGCTTGAGCAGACATAACTTAAAATCATGCAGTTGGGTGTTGCTGAATGGCTAATTAATTTAGACCTCCCAGTGTTTCACAGTGTGCTGCTACATGTTGCACATAGTTAATCTGCTAATACTGGAGAACACTGCTGCAAACCCTGTTTAAAGCCTCCCAGGGGGGGGTTTCTTCTGTTCTTGTGACTTCTATCTACATATTTGTTAAAAATAAAGACTTCAATGAGTAGGCACATGCTAGCTGTTAGAGACAGCCTTCCTGTTAACTTCTGTTTTTTAGAAGAATAGAAGTCATTCTACAGTACCATCTAATGCATGCTGTAATAAGGAGGGTGCAAAGGCGCCCTCTGGGTGCTTTGTTGTCATTCAATAATACATGGTTGTCACTTAGTAATATTTCTTTCGAAATATCATAACATTATACATTTACTTTACTCATACAGAAATAAAATGGGGACTCTGGAACAGCAAGTAGCAGTAGCCCAGTTAGTATGTCCTTAGTAAACTGTACCCTATACCCACCTTGTACGTGGCTAGCTAGCATCAAGGACGCTAGTTAGCCTATAAGTAGGTAGCTAGCTAAAATAAAGTAGCCAAAAATGTAAACATGTTGATTGCCATTTGAAGATTCAAATCGAATATGGTTTGAAATGTTAAAATGCATTTTAGTAGCACACATCTCTCACCTCATAATTAAAATACCACGATATTAAATAATTTAAATTAGCCTAGGTATGTGATGATGAAGTGTAGGCAATAAGTGTGTGTTTCAACTCAGTTGCGCACTACATTTTCTAATTTCGCATGGATTGTGTGATGAAATGAATGCACAGCAAACTAGAACTAAAAAAAAATCCAACTGTTGGTCAAATGACAAGAAAAGCAACTGAAAAGAGAGCGTGACCAAACTGACTTACCCGAGTGAACCAACTTTTCAGCATTCATCAGGATTTACAGAGCAAGCGAAAGCACAGCCTACTTGAACGCCACAAATCACCATCAATTATCCAATTAGGCCGGACTCTCAAGGATGCTGACCTACAACAGAACATTTTCAAAATAAAGCTTTTCAGAAAATAATAGTTATGTGTAGGCTACCTAATAAACTGGCAACTACGTGTATATACTGTAGATTGGGATTTTACTCCCTCAAAACAAACTGATGAAGGCCATCTTATGAAATGTATTAGCTGAATCAAGTAAAAACATAGACAGTCTCACACACACACACACACACACACACACACACACACACACACACACACACACACACACACACACACACACACACACACAGTTATTTCAGTTTTTCCACAAGCTGACACTTAAAGAGGAAGTTTTGCTCAGAGAGTCTTTCTCTGTGCCATAAAGTAATCCATCTGATTTTTGAACAAATCTGTCCTGGTGTCATGCAGTGTAAAATGCCGTGTAGACTTTGGTTGAAGATGGTTACTCTGACAGTTATTAATAACAAATTTTACAATTACATAGACAAAGTCGTTAAATGAAACATGCTGCACCAATGAGAAAGCACAGGTGTGGGTTCATGTGCATCACCAAACTAGTTTAGTACCTGTGCCGAGCTGTGGGCCTGTCATAGCAGTGCGACGGTTGTCATTGTCACTCACCTTCAGGTTGGCTTCCTTGTAAAACAGCTTAGATAGAAGTGTCAACGTCAGGTGAGTTTTTAATATATACTGATTTTGCTGGAACTTTAACTGTCTCTCTCCTTCACTTTGTCATTTGTCAGTCTGGCGGTGTTGTCCTCAGCAGCACACAGGAGATTCAAAACAATAAATCAAACACAGAGATGGTTGGGAAAGCCACAGCAGGAGCCCCAACGTGTGAAAAGGGTGACAATGACCTTCAACAGACCACACTGTCAACACATCACGTTCAGCAGGGTGTTTGAGAAAGGATGTGACGGGAGGTGTAAATGAGAAGCCCTGTTGAAGCTGTGCTGTGTGGTGTGTGATGCCACTGCAAAGCTGCAAATTCACATTTCCTCTCACTTGGGCTTGTATTGTGTAGTGTGTGCTGCATGTTTTATACATATATAAATGAAAACAGCTAATCAATATCGACATGTGTTCATGGGTTTAACATTGCGAGAATCTTTAAACCTTTGGGAATTATCAGCATAGAGAAGCATCAGCTCTAAGTGGCCCCTCTTCACTGAATAAAGTTTCTAATTTTTGAAAATCAAGACAATCAACTTTAAACAACAAAAATACCAATCTTTATTCTTTTAGATAGCATATCAAAGATAATCTGATGATACCATTACAAATTACACAAGAACTATACAACAGTAAGCAAACCCAATAACTGTATCTGAAGACAATAGGTCTCTTGGTTTTTGAATGTATTGTCTCTTCTATATGTATGGAACATGTTTTTGGTTCGACTTGGAAGAGGCAGAAAATACACTTTTTGTTAGGAAAATATGTTGCAAGTTTAAATGTAGCCTCTTTAAAATATCCCTTGAGTTTCTATCAATGCACACATTTAACACAAATATTAAAAACTTTCTCTGTAATTTTATTGGCGTTGCTTTCAGGGATAGAAAAACACCTATGAAAAAATCTGCTTTAATCTTGTAAATGTTACCATTCTAACCATTACCTATTGGCAAGATATATAATTGTGAATATTCAATATACAAATATCGACAACTTTTGCACTTTGGTGCAAGTTATAGTGCAGCCTAGCCAACAGGGTACAACGTACTGTGTGAATACAGGCCACAAGAAATACACACTTAGTAAAGATAAAAGATCATCACTGTTGGAGACCTGCAACAAACCTCTGCAAGCCAACAGCTGGAATGAACGTTGAATTAAACGGATTACACTTAACATGCACATAAATACCTATTCATAAATCAATTCTATATGCTGCATGTGCTTTTCTTTAAAACATACCAAAAAATTACTTTTATTTGATTTACAGTCAGAAAAACTAAATGGACAAAACAGCTGCATTGGACAACAGTTGTACAGACTTTACAACTCTCATTGTATATAATAGAACCTGAACTGCAATGAAAATACAACAGTGAATGAGTAATATAAAATGCAAGGTATGACTGTATTACACAACATTGGCATTATATGGAAAGAGACAGGACGGTTTGGCAAAAAGGGGTTTTAAAAACAGAAAATTGACAATAGGACTAAATTCTCCAAAAGCTACTCCACACTGCCACTGCTTATGTTTTTTATTATTATTTTGCAGTGCAGAGGTGTCAATAATATCTTTGCTTTCTCCATGATACTATAAACCTAATCTAAGTATCCTACTTAACCCTAGTAGCTATACAAAACTATGCACCACAACACAAAGCAGACCAGGCCAGTGGCCCAGTTAATCCTAAACCTTAAACACTTAATCCTAGTTAAGAGTTAATTTCTTCCGATATGCTCTTCTTCACTTTGAATGACTGTTTTCCATTTCTCCCCATCTGGGTCGCCGTGCATGGCGAAACCTCCAGTCACCCCAAGATCCTGCAAAGCTATTCTGTCCAAAACAGGCTTTGTTTTCTCTTATGGGCACTCTTTTTTTTTCCATCATACTAGTTTATTCTGATCAAAATCTCTACTGATGATGGTTTCCTTCCTACTTCAATGAATACTGCACTCTACTACAGCCAGCTAATGCTTTAAAAATAAACCAAGCAGCCAGAGTTCAGTAATGAGATATGTATAGATTTTCTTTTGTTTATCCATTACCTGTTAACTTTTTGGGTTTATTGCAAACAATCCTGAATGAAGATGCATTATGCAGTCTGGAAGATGGGGAGAACCAAACAAGCGGAGTTTTGTGCAGTGTGTGGATCTACATTTTGCTCACTAAAGGAAAATGTTGGGATTTACTCGGTCTTGGAACTTCCTGTGGTTAGGTTGCTTTTTTTCCAGGCAGAAAAGGGTCCTTCCAGAAATGGGCTTCACAGCATGAGTGTGTGTTTGTGTGCATGTGGGCTTGTTTATGTATGCAGAATACATGTATGTTTGTGCCTGGCTGTGTCCGGATGTCATATATTGGCTCTACACCTCGTGGGAGAGGGCTTCATGCTGAGCAGCCACTCCGTTGGCCTGCGGGGCGCTGAGCTGCCCCTCAGGCTGACTGATGGCCTTTGGCTGATCAGCAGGATTGTCAGATGGGTGTGAGCTGAAATGGCCATTGGACTCATTTAACCTGCGGACACGATATGTCTCATAGTGGATGCTGCCCGTGATGTCCTTTATGTTCTGCATGTGTGTCCTGCAAGACAGCAAACAGTATTACAACACCAGTAAGTATTAACTATAGTGTTACAGCATAATGCCTACAATGAGCAAAATGTGTTACTTTATAATTCTTTGATTACTAAAGTAGGGGCCAGGGCACAGGCCAAGAGAGTGTTGCATTAGTTGTGAGCTTTTTGTGAATAGTGGACGGTAGCTGTCCCACACTGGACAAGTTCATCTACAAGGGGAAAGTTATCATATGTTGGGATTCTTCTAAAAAGTCAAAAAATACCTATACTATTAAATGTAATTTTTTTAAATGTTAATTTACAGATAAAATCTATATTTTTGTATGTTGTATGTTACAGTATGTTACCAATGTATACCTAGTCATTTTTAATTGAAAAGGTTTGGAGAACCATTGCGTTTGCCTAAAGGTTGGCATTGATTATACTCCTGTACCAACAAGCAACTCAAATGCCAACATGTCATAGAGAGCCGCTGTAGAAACGCCTGTTGTAACACTGACTAGGTAAGCACTCAACCTATCTAAAAGAATTTCATTAGTATTGATTTTAGTAGGAAAGTGAAGCTTCATAGAGCCTTTGGGCTGTTTCCAATTAATTTCAACACAAAGTGAGTTGCTTCTTCTCTAGCAGGAGGCTTGGTCCATCCATAGCATGTCTTTTATATACTTTCATATATATTGGTTATACAATAAACTCTAGAATTAAAATGCAAGCTCACCTGATGAGGAGGTCCCGCAGGTAAGCAAACTCACAGTGTGCAATATTCTCAACTGCAGAAAATAAAAATAGCAAATATTAGTTGAATTACATAACTTGAGAGATTCCCATCAGACTGTTTTATGCAGCAGTTAAATTACCACACACACACACACACACACACACACACACACACACACACACACACACACACACACACACACACACACACACACACACACACACACACACACACACACACACACACACACACACACACACACACACACACACACACACACACACACGAAAGATGTCCAACAAATGAAATGCGATAACTAAATATTATCCCTTCTATTCCACATTACTTGCCATTCCTCAAAGCACCACAAAATGGCAGTGTTGCTCACAAGTCAACTGAAGGGCATCCTCTAACATGACATCTCCAGCAATTTTCTTAAGCCAAGATAACACACTGCTCAGCTTTGGAGTAATTTAATACATCTCGGCTTTCCTCTATATTGGAAAACTTTAAGTGAAACATTTTAACATACTCCCAGTGACAAGCCGCTGGTGCCTCCAGTAGGGCTAACACATGTTTGAATTATAGATTATGTCAAGAGTGTAAATGAAAAAAGGAGGGTGCTATTTATGTAAAGCTTTGAAATCCATGGGCAGGAAATTAAACTCTCTTTGAAAGGAGGAGAGTGGAATAACTGCTGAGTCTGTGAGCGCTGATTAGTGGCGTTGAAGGAAGACGCTGCTAACTTGAAACAAGCTACCCTGCTGGTATCGCCACTCTCTACTTGTACCTACAATATACTGTACAATATATACATTTAAATGCATGTGTATTCCTTTTCCTCCCTCCATCTCTAAATGTTTCTCCAATCCTTGAAATTAAACCGTTTCTTTTCCAGTGGGGATTTATACTGACTTCTCCTCTGAGGCCTAAATTATGTCGGTGCCGACAAGTCCGACAGAGCAGCAGCTTCCTCTCTCCTCCTTTTCCGTGTTCCCCCTCTCCCACCACCTGGCTCTACTAGAAAGGAGCCATTGTTCTTTCAGCCAGACAAGACGGCATTTGTCCCACAATCCATGTACTTCGCCTCTCTTGCCACCGCCATTCTGTGAAGTTAATTTCATGATGCATGCTGAGAGAGTAGTAGTCACCTTCAAATACCTAACACTAAAAGGGCCCATGGTACTACCTTGGAAATGTCATCTTTTCAGGGAGTACAACAGCCTTGTTTAAGCTTGAAATGCATTTCTGAGGTTCATGTTGGAACAATGCAATCCTTAATAGGAAGGAAAAACAAACACATTTCTGCTACACCAATTTGTAGTCAATAAAAAAAATAATTGTGAAATATTGAATATTTTTACCGCTATTTGCGTTTTCTTTCTAAAAATTATATTCTGTTATTTAAATAAAACCATCTGAGAGATTTAGAGGGGACATCTCTCTTCGGTGGAACGTCAACCACTTAAAGAGTTGAAGAGGCCCTGAGTAGACTTTAAGTAGCTATAGGTTATTTCTCACAATGTCTTCAAAGGTCACATTCCCAGTGAACCAGTAGGCCAGGAATCAAAGAGGAACTAGACAAGCAGCTTTTTTAGATGCTGCAGTCGGAATCATTTACAAGATATACAAAAATGGTTTATTTTTATTGATGGTCCCTTGTCCGGGCCTCCTTCAGCTGTCCTTTTGTCCTTCATCAGCATCATCATAACACACACAGACGAGGTGAGGACATTCACTTGCTAAGAACCTCCTTGGCAGTGTGAGCATGAAGTACAGGCCAACAAATGTAAACTGTATCACAGTTGCTGCGTACAAGTGTGTGTGAGGCAGTGTGTCTGTGTTATCCCGAAGGACACAGAAAGTCCTTGTAAATCTCTTCCCCTTGTCTCATACGTGTCCCTAGTTACAGATGCAGAGATATGTATGTAAACAAGTGCCTTGTAGTCAAAGAACAGATGGTTTAACCAGCTGGCCAGATTTTAAAGCCACATGTCGTAATTTCCATGAATTGAAAATTGTGAATCTGTTGTTTTCATGCAAAGCTGTTTCACCATGTTGTTGCTGGTGCGTTGCATAATTGCCATCAACTTACCGGATAGCCTGCATGTGATTTTATTATTAATCAGAGTGATTCAATTAGATGGCCTGTCAACTAACAGGTGTGACCCAGTTGTGAGTGTGGCAAATGAGACATTTTAGTGTTAAATTCCCTCATGTAGATGGATATTATAATAGTATTATGACAATCTAATATATAAAGTTAAGAATTAAAGGTCACATGACATGGTGCTCTTTGGAGGGTTTTATATAGACCTTAGTGAGCCCCTAACACTGTATCTGAAGTCTCTCTCTCAAAATTCGGCCTTGGTGCAGAATTACAGCCACTAGAGCCAGTCCTTCAATGAGCTTTGAGTATGTGCCACTTCTTAGGCAAGGTGGGGGGTGTGGATTTGACCAACTGCCACTTTGCTCGATTGAAAGCCATGATGTCTCTCTCTCATGGGAGGGCCACATTCTCTGGGCAAGCAAAGCAGAGAAAGGGGAGGTAACCTTGCTTCTTATGACCTCATAAGGAGCAAGATTCCAGATCGGCCCATCTGAGCTTTCATTTTCTCAAAGGCAGAGCAGGATACCCAGGGCTTAGTTTACACCTGTCACCATCTCTATCCACTGGGGTACCATAGGCAGGCTGGGGGAATGCGGCCTTTAATAAACCTCAATGGATTTGTCTCAAGTGGACTTTCACTTTAAAGACACAAAACCATTTGTATTTGCATTTTTTAAAATGTGTTAGGTCCATATGTGTTTGTGTTATGTCGTGAATGTGAAAATCAACTGCTACCTTCCCTGTCAGCGCTAGCGCCTGATAAATAAGCGGAGAAATCAGGCCAATTACAAAAGCTGGTCAGTCTGATGTCATGTCGCCTGCGCTCATTACTATTCATGAGCTTGCCCAGTAGCGCTTGGTAAAGGATGCTAATAGCTAAGCTCTCATTGGCTAGCTCTTAGCCAATCAGATTCAATCAGCTTAGCTTGTTGAATATCAATGGGAACTGGCACAAATTGAGTTGAGTCTTCTAGAAGGCGTTCTATACCGCACTAGAATGGCGTGAAACATTTTTACACAAAGAAATGTTATCGAGTCCGCGGTAGAACTTCAGACATTACCACAAAGTAATGAAATATGTGTGGCTGGGCACCTTTAACCAGTGCTGTTATGTGTTTAGACTATTAGGAAACATTATTGTGCCTGATAAATCATTTTCTATTGTCTGTTTGGCAGGACAAGTAACCAGCTGTGCAAGTGTGTGTGTGTGTGTGTGTGTGTGTGTGTGTGTGTGTGTGTGTGTGTGTGTGTGTGTGTGTGTGTGTGTGTGTGTGTGTGTGTGTGTGTGTGTGTGTGTGTGTGTGTTTCTTAAGTATTACCCTCTATGGTGCCCCATTTTGTTTTCCTTCCCAGAATCTTCTTTCCGTTCACCTGGTACTCCTGGTCACTGCCCACAACAGCAAAAGGGATCATCTCCTGTTGCATGAACATAAACACACGCACACGCACACAAACACAATATTGATATGTCAAATGCTTGAGCCACAAAAGGAGACCATCTATTGAACCGACTGAGCCTGTAAATGTACCCTGATTTTATCATTGATCATCCTGTCGTCTGCATCTTCGTCAAACTCTTTCTGAGGGTAAACATCGATTCCATTGGCTCGCAGCTCTTCCCTGATCTGCACAAAGCCAAGCACAATGACACATGGAAACGTTACCTCAAATTGGCAAAATACACAGTAACAGCACAGAAGTTATCATATATACACTACCAGTCAAAAGTTTGGGGTCACTCACAAATTTCCATTGGACTACATTATAGACAGAATCCCAGCTGAGATCAGTTGCCTTGTTTTTTTTAACCAGGGCAGCAGTTTCCAGATTACATTATGTGCTTACATAATTGCAAAAGGGTTGTTTAATGTTTTCTTAGTTAGTTTTTTAAAATAATATCAGATTAGTAAATGATGATGAAAATGAGCATTTGGAACATTGGATGAATGGTTGCTGATAATGGGAAATGTAGATATTGCATTAAAGATAAGCCACCCACTCAGATCAGCTGGTATCCTGTCTATAATGGAGTAAAATTGAAATTTGTAAGTGACCCCAAACTATTGACCGGTAGTGTATATATTTGACCAACTAATTCAGTTAAATAGTGGATACTTTACGACTCTAAAGCAGTCTTCTTTTTATAAATTCACAATTGTTAAATCATTACACAAATGTTTCTATAACAAGAGCTGAAACAGACACTGAAAAAGGGGAAGTCAGATTGGCAAACAAAAACAATCAATTAGGATCAAACCCTTCATCCATCATCTCACCAACATTTAAGTCAATCAGTGACCAAACATGTAAAAAACACTTGATGCTTGGACTGAATCCTGTTTACATACAGGCATATAAGTCGGGTTTTGGAGACTTAAATTAGAGCTGCGCAGACCCACTAGAGGACATAAATAAACACTTTTTGTTATGTTATTCTGGCTGGTGTTGACACTAAATGGTTCCTTATCCCTTGACACGGAGGAGTTAACATTGAGGTTAACAGCTCTTAGGAAACAATCCAGACAGAGGTATATAAAGTGGTCTTCCCTATTCTATGTCTTTAGAATGGGAAAATGTCCTTTAAATGAAAGACAATTTCCAGTTGGTCCTAGATCAAACATTTCATTACTTATGCATGGAAGCTTTCTCAGGTTAGAGGATGCAAAGCAAGTAAACTTTTACAATAAAAGCCACATCAACTCTCAATTAGAGGAATGCAAACAAGCACTCACTGCTGGACACAGGGTGAACATTTAATAGAAAAAAACACGCTTTTTCTTTTTGTTAGTGGCTGTAGGGAAAGTAAAAACAACAATTGGCAGATGCTTTTAGTCAATCATCTTCAGGGTCATACAGAGCATGTGCGGCCAACCAAAACAATCCAACTACAAGCCCTGCAGCTTCCATTCTGTGCCAGGGCCAATCCCTGCTTTGTTCTTATTGGACTGTGTTACAGGCATCATGGGGAAAATGGTAGCAAAGACTCCCATCGTGCACCTCTAAAATGAAAAAGCTTTTAGGGAAGTTTGTAGTGTTGGAAGGAGAGCTTGAAAGATAAAGGAAATGACAGAGTAAGGAAGGTGACTGTCTGCCTCCTGTGGTTTGAGAATTATCTAACAGAAACACACTGAGGAAGAGATGTAGCAGAGACTCAAGCCAGGTGGAGCGAGAATCTTTTGTTGCAGGGGAAGCCGTGATAAGGAGGTTGATGGCTGTGACTTCACAGTGGAGGATTATCTGCTTGGTGAGTCTCATTTGGTGTTAGTTTTCTATGAATGAGAATAATGTAACATACCAAGTAAAAACAAAACAACCCCCGAGAGGAACAACTAGACTACTGCTAAAAATCTGCATGTTAAATTAAACCTTTGATATATTTCCAATGTTTAGTCTGTAAATTTGCTGACCATATAGTTTTGTCCCAGCTCTTCTGATTTTAAAGGGCAGTTAAGGACCTACTGAAACAAAACTAAGAGTATACAGCCATGCTAGCTGCTCTGTGAGGCTGTACTTAGGCACTGAAATGCCCATATAAAGCTGATTCTGATGCAATGTAAACACTTAAGCAGATATAATGTTTATTGTGTTCACCATCGTGTTAGCATGCTAAGATTTGCTAATTAGCACTAATCACAAAATACAGCTAAGGCTGATAGTATTAAATCATAAACCAAAGTCAAGGGATCAATAGGATTAGTTCTCTGGGCACCATGGATATCTGTACTAAATTTTACAGCAATTCATCTAACAGCTTTCAAGACATTTCACTAAAAAAACAAAAATGTGAACTTCATGCTGGTGCTAATGGAAAATCTAGGGATCACAAAACTCATTAGGAGACAATGCCTGAGAATCATGACTGTCTGTGCAAAAGTTTGTGCTTAACCCTTCAATAGTTGTTTAATGGCTGCTAGCATGGCTAGAAATATGAGCAGCACTTATAGATGACCACCAAACTGTAAAACGCTTCAACTACCACATAGTAGTATCAAAAACAGGGAAATTAACTTGGATTACTTGTAGAAACTGATAAATATTCATTGTTCACCAAACTGCTACTTCCAAGTTCCTTTAATTCTGGTCATGTTAAATAGAGGTTGTGTTTTTTTTTTTAAATGATGTACCACACAGCGATGACCTCTCTGAACTTGCTGACTCGTACGATCACCCAGTAATTCACTGGTAACGAAGGGCCTGCCCGCTCGCTTGGCAACTGGGCAGAGGTCCCCCATCTAAAGAAGAGCCAGACTTAAGAGTTCTGGAACGCCGCTCAGTAAATAAATGCTTCAAATAAAGAGTTCTTAATTGCTTCAGTCTGGACTGAGCATGACTTTCAAAGTGTTACAGTTATAGAGATGATACAGTATTTCCCAGCATAGGTACAATGTGGGTTTGCCCAGATGGCTTTTGTTTGTGGTGCCTGGCAGCTCTTCATATGTTACCAACCTGTGGTTGTGGCAATGCATACACATGTTAGTGAGAGGAATCTGTCGACTGTTGTTTACTCATCCATTTATTTTAATCTTAAAGACCTGCTACAGGTTATTGCAGGTGTGATGAGTGGATCAGATTAACCAAAGTCACATGTTAAAAACCAGCCTCACACGCACACAAAATATTTTCAGACACTTTTCAAAGCACCTCTCATCTAACACACACACACACACACACACACACACACACACACACACACACACACACACACACTCTCACCGTCTGTTTAAAGTAGTCCCTCTCCTCTAGGGTGAGTGTGTCGGCCTTGGCAATGACGGGGACAATGTTGACCACTTTACTGAGACGCCTCATGAACTCCACATCCAGAGGCCTCAGACTGGAGGAAGATAAAGATGACAGAACAACTTAATTTCATGCATAAATGTCTGTAACTACCTGTGTTTGTTATTTGGAAACTCCAAATTAAGGCATTCTGGTCTGAAACAAAAAGAAAACTCACAACACTGCGGATTTGTGCACTAAACCTTTAACATTATTTTTTTTCCCCTGTGGCACAGAAACAAATCTACAGAAAGTTATGGCATTGGATTCCTAAAATGAATATAATGAAACAGTAACCACTAGGGGGCAATCATTGTCTGTTCCAATACATTCTGTTCACCCGGGTTTCTCATGTTGACACTTATTGTATTCTATTAACCTATGCTGCCGTTTATTTTCTATACTCATTATTCCTATTACAGTCTCAGAGGTGCAATTTCAGTAAAATAAGAAAGACTTTGCACATTAATTAAGTTAAAGGGTTAATGCATAAAACAGTCTAATGCAGCTTTTTGTTTGCCATCTCCCATTTGTCTCTTGTATTCTTCTCAATTGAAATTTGGACAAAATATATTCTCCATGTTTGTTTTCATTTTACTCCCATAGCAGCCTTATAATTGTGCCTGGTGAAGAACTGAATACCCCTGTCCTAACATCACTCTACACTGCTGTTCTATTCCCTGTATGTTTCCTTTTGCTCTGTGCCTCTATGTTGCCTCCAGTCGCTCCTCGAGACAGACTCCCCTCATGCTGTCTGCTCTGCCCTCCAATTAGCCCCAGCCAAGCCAGGCCAGTCTGGTTCAAAGACCCAGGGGCAGCTGGAGAAGAGGCCTGGCTGACTCTCCACAGTGACTGACAAGCACGCCATCATGACCACAGGATGAAACACAGGGGAGCATGTGTTACATGATGCGAGACAAGGCAAGGGAGAAACAGAGCTGCACAAAGGTAAAGAGAAAAGACACAGTAAGCAGCGTATTCAACCACCCATTACTATGTCTTCATGCATTTTACATGCTGACGGGACAACTGGCATATGCATGCAGAGGTAGGATTGCAAGGAAAAAAAGACAAAAGGTGGATGTCTCTCAGTGTGAATATTTATCAAATATAATTTACGTAACCTTATACATAATCTGCCTATGTACATATGCAGGAACGTACAAATTGGCATGTGAGCTGTGCCATATGCATGACTGAGAATACATGCACAATTTCATGTGTACACATGTATCTTTGCATATGAACACATGGACATCCACAGCAGTAGTTCTTCCTTCCTTCCTTCCTTCTTCTATATAATAGATAAAAACCAGCTCTGAGCTGATAAAACCCAAAGTTCAAACTTCTTTTTTCTGTTAAATGAGGTAACAAGACCTCCCAGCGAGGAAACAATGAGGCTAACCGTTCCATTACCGGAGATGGCTTTTTTAATTGTCTAATTTTACCTTTATTTAACCAGGAAAAGAGTCATTGAGATTTTAAATCTCTTTTTGTACTGGCAAAGACAGGCAGCAGTACAACCACACATACACACAAACACAATATACACACAAACAGTAAAAACATAAAACCATGACCGATGCCATGAGTGTGTTGTGCTTCACTGAGGGTGGTTCATCTATCTGAAACCACAGAAGCAACTGAAATGCAAAATGGTGACATGCAAATTACATTAGAGCCTTGATAAATACTAACTGCTGTTTAAAACGCTTCAGTCAAAAAGACCATCGGAAAAGAAAACAGCATATTTCTAATGATAGACGCCTACAAGAGCTACCAGAGAAGTTCTGTCATCGTTTTCCTGCCTGTCATACTTGGACTGCCTTAACATGGCAGAGGAGCCATGTCTGTGCAATTGGTTACAGAACCGGATTTAAAACTTACAACTGGTGATACTATGGGAAATGAAAAAGGGAAAATAAGCAAAAAGATTAATGACAGAACATGTTTTTTCATTCATGCTGGCTTTCATTTTTTCCACCAATTGATTTCTGTGGGAAGATAACAAGTTCGTCCCACATTAAATGTTATGTTTATTTTTTTAATTTTGGGGTGTATAGAAAATGTAATTACAAATATGTGATGTATGTTCCTTCTTTTAAGTCCAACAAATTCGGAGCATCCACACAAGCGTTAGCATGACTACTACCCGCTTGAGCCCACTACAGGCACTTCTTTACACAAACAGGGATACACACAAACACACATTCTCGGAAGCTGCAGCTGTGGTGACATGAGCAGTTGATGAGGGGGCCTGTCAAACAGCAGGACGCCCAGACACACACATGTCATCCCCCATTCACAGAGAGAACGTTTAAGTGGACAACTGTTGAGTTACTAGTGTGCAGAAATATGAAGCAGCAGTGGATGGAGCTGTAACAGAAATATGCACTCAGATGGTTAGTAAATGTGTGCATGGTTGGTTTGAGTGCTTTTATTTGCATGTATACAATCCATAGATTCCTCTATAAGATTTCTTAAGGTACATTGATATGTGCTAGTCTCTGACCACGTCGGACTCCATTGGAAATGGATCTGTAAACCACTTGATGTCCCATAGCTCTCTGTTTTAACAACATGTTCCAGATAAATGATCAAGGCACTGGAATTAATAATCAAATCCTGATGTATCGCTTTTTTAAATTCAATTCAATGGGAAAACACTTTCAAGCGTAGTGATTCTAAGGATTAGAAGGTTGGCAGAACATTGAAACATGTTAAGGCCACTCAATTTCATACATAGTAGTGGTAAATGCATTAATCAGTAAGCCTTTAACAAACAAAGGTTAGCCACTACAATCCTTAACCACTACAATGTATCCCACTCAATTCACTCAAAAAAAGGCACTTTCTAATTGTTTCCCTGTCTTTCTATTCTATGAGAACTGTTAGTCATTGTGTTTCATTGTAAAATCTGACTCTTCAAGTGATATTCCGTGTTACTGAGGAGGGAATGACTTCCACATGTGGTCACATAAGAGAGAGATGATAGAGAAGAAAAAGAAGAAGGCTGCAGAAGGATGTGGTTAAAAAGCTATGGACAGACAATGGGTTAGGGGAGATTCCCAAAAGGCCTGATTAGACTCTGCAGCTGTGGTAGCTGGTAGAAGGAAGAGCAAAAAGTGGGGGACTTATTTACAAGAGTGCATGTCTCTTGTATGTGTAATCTTACCAGTGGCCTGTGGGAGGTATGAAGTATATGCAGCAGTGCACCCTGGAGTCTGGGATCCTCTTCTTCCTGTTGATGTTTATTTCCTCCTGCAGGTAGGCTTCATACTGGTCATTAATGAACTTCATAATGGGCTGCCAGCTGACAAAACAGGAAAGAGAAGCTAAATTCGTATCAGCTCACAGTCCAAACCTCTGGCTTACAGTTATTGAAGCAGCGGCAGTAACTGAAGAATTGTAGTGATGAATAGTGTGGTTTCATGTAGGGTTATGTTGTGAATCATTGCACTCTATATTCAAAGAATGTGATTCGCCATGTTCTGGAAAACAAAACATTTTTTTATTTTACCTTTATTTAACCAGGAAAAGACTCATCGAGATTTAAAATCTCTTTTTGTACTGGCCAAGACAGGCAACAGTACAACCACACATAAACACAAACACTAAAAACATAAAACAACTGAATCGGCAATTTTTTCAAAGTCAACCACAATCCTAAACACTACAGGCAAAACATCTACAGCCAGATGTGGCTGCCCCCAAGTCAATTAACATCTTCTTTAAAGCAACCAATGAGACCAGCTCATTCATGGATTTCTGTAACATATTCCAGGTTGCAGGAGCAGGAAACTTTTATATTGCTTATATATATTATATGCTATAGAATATGCAATTTTTTAAAACACTAATAAAATTGCATATTGTTGTATGAAATTATATTATATACAAACATAAAATTGCAATGTTATTTAGATGAAACACTGAACTTTGGCTTTGATAAACAAGTCAGAATGAATGAGTGACCATACAAATGCAATGATGGAAACAACAAAGGTCACAGCTACAGAGGCCTTCAGATAAAGTAAACTGAGCTCACCAGTTTTCATTGTTAATCTGATCCCCAAAGCCTGGAGTGTCAATTACTGTCAGCTTCATCCTAACTCCTTTCTCCTCAATATCTGGACAAAGGAAATATATAATTAGTAGTTACATTAGTAGTTATTTTTGACACAGTGGGGCTCGAAAGTTTGGGCACCCCAGATCAAAAAAAAAAATGTATAAATGCAAATAAAGAAGCCAAGAAAAGATGGAAAAACCTCCAAAAGGCATCAAATTACAGATTAGACATTCATATTATATGTCACAAAAAGTTTGATTTTATTTCCATCATTTACACTTTCAAAATAACAGAAAACAAAAAAATGACATCTGCAAAAGTTTGGGCAGCCTGCAGAGTTAATACCTTGTACTGCCCCCTTTGACAAGTAACACAGCTTGGAAATGCTTCTTGTACTTCCAAGAGTCTTTCAATTTTGTTTGAGGTACCTTCACCCATTCTTCCTTCCGAAAGTCTTCCAGTTCTTTAAGATTTCCAGGCTGTCTGTCACGCACTGCTTTTTTAGGGTCTATCCATAGATATTCAATTATGTTGAAGTCAGGAGATTGTGAAGGCCATGGCAAAACCTTCAGTTTACGCACCTTGATGTAATGCACCGTGGATTTTGAGGTGTGTTTAGGATCATTATCCATATGTAGAAGCCATCCTCTCTTTAACTTCAGCTTTTTCACAGATGGCATCAAGTTAGCGTCCAAAATTTGCTGAAATTTTATGAATCCATTTTTCCTTTACTCGTGAAATGTTTCCTGTGCCCCTGGCTGCAATACAACCCTAAAACATCCACCCCCATACTTATCAGTTGGACAGAGGTTCTTTTCATTAAATTCTGTGCCCTTTCTTCTCATGCTCATTCCGTCAAGTTCTATTTTGTTTATTTTTTAATCTATTTTAAAAATGTTATTGTCTATAAAGCGTCCTTGAGTGTTAGAAAGGCGCTGTTAAATAAAATGTATTATTATTATTATTATTATTATTTCCACATTGCAACAGGCTTGTCTATATGTTCATTTGCAAACTTCAAACGCTGATTTTTGTGGTAAGGACGTAGAAGAGGTTTTCTTCTGATGACTCTTCCATGAAGACCATATTTGTACAAGTATCTCTTTTTAGGGGAATGATGTATCACAACTCCAGTGTCTGCCAGGTCTTTCTGGATGGATCGTGCAGTCAAACGTGGGATGGATTTGCTTTTCTCAAAATCCTGTGAGCTGTTTTTCTTGGTCTTCCAGATCTTGCTTTAACTTCCACTGTTTCTGATGACTGGCATTTCTTAATTACATTCCGAACAGAGGATATTGGGATCTGAAAACACGTTGCAATCTTCTTATAGCCTTCTACTGCTTTGTGAGCGTCAACTATTTTCAGTTTCAATTTTCTAGACAACTGCTTAGAAGAACCCATGGTGCCGATTGTTGGGGCAAGGTCAGATGGGTCTGGGCATTTAAAACCTTAAGATTGACATCACCTGGTCTTTCCAGATGATAACTGAGGACAATCCATTAAATCTTCAGGTCTCAGCTTTCCAAAGGGGGCGGTGCATACTATAAACTCTGCTGGGTGCCCAAATTTTTACAGACGCAATTTTTTAGTTTTCTGTTATTTTGAAAGCGTAAATGACGAAAATAAAATCTAACTTTTTGTGACATAACACAAATGTTTAATCTGTCATTTGATGCCTTATGGAGATTTTGTCATCTTTTCTTGGCTTCTTTATGCACATTAATACAAATTTTTACCTGGGGTGCCCAAACTTTTGAGCCCCACTATACAGAAAGAAACAAATCAGTAATATGAAAGTGCAGGAGGAAACACATTGTTAATACTGTATATATTTTGGATGTAGGCTAAAAAACATGAACATTGGCTAACCGTGACTGATGGATTTGATCTCAATAGTCTTGGGGATCCTCTCCTCTGGGTTCGGCTGCACCGACTTACGGCTCACTTTGGATTTGAACAGGGTGTTCATCAGAGTGGACTTTCCAAGGCCGCTTTGCCCTGATCAGGAAATCACAGTTAGAGAAACTGACAGTCACAAGGACAAGAACCTCATTTAACCCTAACATAAGAGTTTCTGAAAGGCTTTTTCTCACAAAAACAGTGAGACCGAATATGCACATGACACCATCTTCAATATATGGATTCTAAAGTGAGTGTGTATGTCATTAGACAATAAGCATAGCAGGACAGTTGCAAGATCAGACACGCAAGCTGTGGAACACACACACACACACACACACACACACACACACACACACACACACACACACACACACACCTTCTTCAGAGCTATTTAGACACACAAAGAACAGTACAGAACTCAGCTGTAGAAGAACAGTAGAGAACTCAGTAGAGAACGTTATATCTCAGCAGTCCTGAGCTGCGAGAACAACCAAAACCAAACAAAAGATCATCAGCCGTTGCCCAGCTCACACACTCCCTGCCGTGCTGCTCAGTGCCTCCAAAGTACTCTACGCAAGGTAATATGGTAATTAATTGCCGTTCTACTGCGCTCAAATCACTAGGGGATGAACAATCCAGCATTTCTAATAAACACTTTTAGACTGCGCACACTGACTACCTCTGTGACAAATCACCTTTGGTAATCAAATCATGACCAATTTCATTTTTATCTACTGTGTGACCCCAATTAAATATACCCTTTATAGAAAAATGTGCTTTCAAAATACAAGACAAAGAGTAACTTGAAGTTTTTCTGCAAACTGAGTTTTACAAAATTACTTTATAAATGCATGACATTTCTTGTTTATGTGGTCCTTGGAAAAGATGGATAGAAAACATAGTGGTAATCTAAATGTTAATTCAACTTTAGTACTTCCGTCTCTGGGCTGTTTCATTTACCTCCATATTTCTCTGTTCACAGCACATTTGGGCAACCACGGTGGCATGTGGAGTATTGCTGTCAGGCCCTCTTTACACCCAGGGCGGCCTTTTCCACCACTCTCTCTCTCTGTTACACACTTGCCCTTTCACACACTCTAGATTCTGTCAGTTTCATGCATTACCCACACATTTTCTCTCTCACTGACCCACCCTGGCTGCCCTCTCTGTATGGTGGAAATCAAAAGGTCAGCTGGCTGAGGGCAAGGATTAAGCAAATGCATCTCTTAGGAGACCACAATGGACACAGCCAAGACCACATCTTCTCTAACCTTTCACACTTAACACACCAGCGACAAGCTTGTCGGCCAAAGTTTCTGTTAGAAACTTCAATAGAAAAATAGATGCTCTAGTTTTAAATTTCCTGGCATTCTTCTTAAAACTCATATACATAGGCAAGGAAGAATCTAACAAAGTTAAGGTACAGAAAGCTCATCAAACCTACAGCAAAAAATAGGTATCTTAAATATTGCATACTGTTGCATTTTAAAAAGGGTGAACACCATACTTGTACAATTTCAAGAATCCTGGTGTCTGGAGACCGTCAAACATCTAATTACTACCTAAAGGGATTGCTTGCCTTTTGAGCCTATTTTCGGGCACAAAAGGCAGGTCAATACTGGCCTTTACAGTGAGAAATAGAACTCCAACAAAGAGTTAGGCAACTATCTGCCAATGCATTACCCAGATAAACTTGATACGTAGTTATAGCATGGTATGTTAGCTCCTTTTGGCAATCAAACATCATACACGCAGGTTTAAACTCATCATTCTGAAAACTATTTTGTATCCTGCTCGGGTTGTCATAGTGTGAGAGAATAATTTCCAAACACGTTTCATTTATCCTTGAAGTGTGAGAGCAATACAAGTGGATACATGTTGGCGTTATGGAGAAATGTGCAGTTAGTGCGTGGATAACTTAGAACATTCACTAAGTCATTGCCATTCTCACTAAAAAGCTTGCACTTTCACTTTATTCCCCTAGATATATAAATCAACGTGTCTTTTTTGATGAACACTATTAGTTTTCCTTGGAGTTCTGCCATCTCTAGCTGTGAGAACGAAATACTGTCCTGCAGGGCATGGAATCTGATTATTTAACTACCACCATGGAAATATGATCCACACATAAACACCAAGGCGGGATGTAGCTGAGGCATTTCAACATATTCTTGTTGAGTAATATGTATTTAGATTGCATCAAAGGATGCAGTCAAGGAAAAGTTGAAAGATAACTGTAGCAAAAGAAACACTTCAGAGAATTTGCAAACTAAGCATGCTGTGTACGGGATCCTGTTTTATGGGCTTTGTTCTGTATTTTGTGTAGCTGCTGCCTGCATTGAAACTGTTTTAAATGCTTACCACCTGATATTTTTGCTGAATTCAGTACGAAGTCAATAACTGTTGTAAATATTTGGATGCATTTACAGCCTCAAGTCTTCTCTGCTACATCTGTGTCAGTTTAGACTTTAGGATTTGTATCCAAATCTAACACAAAGGCATACTCAAGGTCAAGCTGGATGGGAAATTACACACACTCCTACTTGCTATCTACCAACTTTTCTCATACAAAATATATTTTGATATGCTTTAATTTAGCATTAGCACGTTTCCCACGGATAACAGTTTCATTCTCTTCCACAATACTTACTCATGGCAACTAAAGCATAATTAAGAAGCCTGGTCTCACAGAATTCTGTGAAATGATCGCAAACTCTTAACACTACATTACGTGGTGGTGTCACGGAATGTGTGAAAAGTCTGTGTGGCCACCACGGAAAACAATGTCAATGTAAAGTCAACGAGAGGATGACGTAGCACTATGGAAGCGAGTGGTATGAAAGTCCGAAAATCTGCATAAATAGGTTTGTTGGGGTGGTGGATGGGTCAAACAAAAGGAGTTTCACCCAGGAGACCAGGGATCGTGTCCTACGCGTAATGTTTCCTAAAGTCCCTTTCTACTTTTCCTAAACCAATCCGTACCATTCTTCCCGCATGTCACGGAACCGTAAGCCCACCCACGACCTCAACTTAAGTGGCTGTGTTTGTTGTACGGATTTCTTTCGTGGGCCAATCACGGAATCTTTGGCAATTCTGTGAAACTGCCACAGATTTTGAGTTAAGGGGCCGTGTTCATTTTACGGAATTCTATGAGATCAGGTTGAATTAAATGAAGGAATATTGCAATTTTTCTGCATATTAACATAATGTGTGGGAAAATAATAGTACAAAGGCAAGTCAAGGGGACTGAATACTTTCTGAAGATTCGACATGGTGCACCCCACCAAATTGGAAAGAGCAAGGAAACCTGTGAGTCAAAATCCTGACCATGACCATGTTTGGAGTGGCTACATTTTCTGCATGGACTCAAATTACAGGAAAAAAGTGAAACTTTGGGACTGTTTTTGGTATGTTTTGAAATAAATGTGTAAATTTCAGACTCACCCACGACCATAATGTTGAGCTCGAAGCCCTGTTTCATGGCCTTCCTCCTCATCTGCTCCAGGATGGCATCAATGCCCACGTAGCTGAAGTCGCTGCCATGAGTCTTCTCCCCCTTACCTTGTGGGTTGGGGTGGTGGGGCTTGGTGGACTCCGACATGTTGCTGTGGCTCAGACTGACCTCTGACCCTGAGGGATGCAAGGGATTAAAGTGGAAAGACAAATGAAAGAGATGTAAAAGTATGTTTTGATTTATATTGGATATGCAAGCATAAATCATGCTTTTTAGCAGTGGTAATAAAAATGTATGCAGTAATTTAAAAACGTAACTGTATAAATAAAGTATGAATCACAAAAAAAGCAACTGCATGACCCCGTACACAAATATAGGTGGAATCACATAAATTACAGGGTACACCAAGCTCAGTGTGAGGACCATAGAATAAACTGATCTGAGCAGTTAGTTTCCTGTGTGAAACAGGATACACCAGACTTAAAATTCACATGAATGAGCACCCGCCTTTGTACAAGAAACCATTGAAAGGTGATAATCTCTAGTCTGCCAAAAACTCTTGTGCGAGCAGGGAGACATGTGCAGATGTGCATGCACACATAAAATAACAAGATAAACTATCCCATAGCTGTTTAATAAAGATTTGTTGTTTTCCATTCCCAGTGGTCTTTCTTGCTCCAGTGCATACACTCAACCATAAAACTAACCAGTAAATCATATGGGAACAGGCACACATCTGCTCCTTAATGTTGCATACATTTCTACTTCATGTTAGCAGCACAGCCCACAAAAGAAATTCTGAATTTTCAGAAATAAATGACGGAACCACAGTGAAACAGAGCATCTGTCAATAAGAGGAAAAATTTATAACCCTAAAATAATTAGGAAGAGAACATGAACAGACCTTGTTGGGATAAAATTGTAACTACAAATAATAGCTTACCTCACTTTAAGGCGGATCAATTGTTACGTAGAAGACAAAGACTGTTTGCCAAGGTACTGCAACTCTGCCAAATGTGCTGGTACGGCTTGAAGCAGCACAACCTCACACTTCTAAATGTAGGAGGAGACAACATTTCCTGTGCCGTGACAGAAACTTGTGGTATTGTCTGTGTGAGGCTTGCAGTCATAGACACTACAAACCACAGACACATAATACCTGAAGCTGAGTGGAGCCATCCTGACACAGACATGCTAAACTGTAGCTGTAATAGTTTAGGCTCTGTTTTGGGTTGATTTTTCTCAAACAACAGAGAAGAAGTGAGAGTTCAAGGCAATATCATCTGTAAACTTTTTGCTGTGGAACATAAATGCTTTGTGCTTTTGATACGTCTGTCTGACATTGACACTTGTTTTTGCAACATTGGTGATAAGACTATAAATGCAGCACTGATATCTTACTTTTCTAGTCAGTTTTGCTTTAATGGGCCTTAAAATAAGTTGAAAAGTGTAAGATGGAGGTGCAGGAGACAGAGGAAGGGTTTGAGAGGCATGCGATCTTACTAAGAGTATCAATTTCCTAGCTTTTACTGCAACTATGAAGTACAGACTTTCCACAAGAAAACAACTACTTTGGCTTTCTGTGACTGTGTCCTAGGAAAAGTGTTGCTACTGTAATAACCACTTTGTGCAGTCCTTGTAGCACTGTCGGGGCTTTTTTAATTTAAGGGGACAACTGGGACTCGTCTCACAGGAAACAGGAACACACTGAGGTTGAAAGTTGAAATCTTAAAGGATTCCGTGCAACCACTTCTTAATTAAACAATGTGATTGGATCAGAGTGTATGATCAGTCTTTTCTACTTCCCACATGTCCACTAACATGTGGGATGTTAGAGAACAATTTCACCCTGGGAGTATTGACGAGCCAGCTGAACTCGATACTTTTTTCTTCTCCTCCAAGCTACAATTGTGGGCCATGAGGAAGGGTACCACACCACCAACGCCTCTACAGTAGCCGTCAATCTTTCCAACTTTTAATCCTCAGACATTCTACTGGTTGACTGTTGAACTGTGCTGTGATTTCACACGTGGCTTGGCTTAAACTCAACAATTCCATTGCTGAAATCTTGGGGGGGGGGGAATAAAAAAAAAAGATCTATTCCACCTGTGCCTATCATCAGTCAATACATGACTAGCATACAATATTTTGGTTTTGCACAATAGCTTCAAAAGCCAAAGAGGCAATTTCCCTTCATGCTAGGACATTATTTAAGTACAGTTCAATCCATGCTATAACCTGAACCTCCTGTTCACGGTGGACTCAAATTGATTTAGAGCTGCATCGCTGTCATCAAGAAGCATGACACAGGAATGCAGCATCTTGGAAAGGGATACACTAATCCTGAGATATTTTGATGAATTTATCTTTAGCCTGTGAGATTGTGTTTGCAAATGTTTTCATAATGTCATTCGGCTAACCCCTGCACTGAACTTATATTGCATTAAGCCCTGATTGCATCAGTAGTTTATTGTATGACATAATGCAGATTAGCTCTAATTACACACTCCTGGTCTGCAGCCAAACTGCCTCCTCCTGGGCACCATGACAATGCCGGCCCACTCGGCCATCTGCTGGCTCGCATGGCTGCTCTCTACAAATAGACAAACAGTCACAGTGTAGCAGAGGCAAATACAAAAACCGTAGTAACAAGAACTGGCAAATGAGAGACACACACAAATACAAGCAACAGTAAATCGAAGAACGTATTGGCAGCGCAAAGACAGTCGAAAACCTCAACCAGCCGGTTGCTTTGATATCCAATTCTCTTTAGGGCTGGGAGATATGGAGAAAAATCTGATGTCACGATATTCTTGACCAAATACCTCCATGTTGATATTGTAAGGATTTTGTAGGGGTTGACAATGGTGCTTTATAAAATATAATATATATTGTAGATAAATTATCAAGATTTTGTGGCTATTGGAAATAAAAGAATACGTTCAGACAATTACATCACTTTACTGTAATGCAGCCTGTAAAACCAGGAAAAGTTCACACTTATGCCATATTTATGATATCCAAAATACTAAGACGATATCTAGCCTTATGTCACGATATGAAAATATTGCCTTACCCTACTTCTCTTGCTTGAATAATTCAACTTAGCGCTTTCATTTTCATCTGCGCTACTTCCTTAATATTTCATTCTCAGGGCTAAGGATCAGTTGGCCATTCACAGTCATCTTATTATTTATATGCCCCATCTATCAGGGTGACCGTTCTGCCATTTAAATCCACAACATGAGTCCAATCTGCATTCAAGCCTTAAGATGTTCCACAAAGAAAGCAGTGTTAACCTTTGTCAGGGCGAACTGGATGAGTAACTTCCTTACATATTTACAGTATGACTCAGATGACAACTCAGTGGCCTCGGCCGTTGAATCCCAACTGTTCTTATAAGAGACGGGTGAATCAAAATAGAACAACTGGAAAACAATTCCTTCGAAGAGCAGCGTTTCATTTAACTGATGCCAAAAAGAAGTCAGTGGGGTGCACAGTTCATTCAAATGAATATGGTTAATCGGATCTGTGCAGACGTGTGCATCAATCCACCTAAACTGACCTCTCAATGAGTAACCATCAAATATTTGGCCACCTGCTGCTCTCCCCCTTCTTCAATACAAAATCTCCAAATGAAGACAAATTTTATTAAACTGTGGACAGATTATGTGTGAGGCTTGCTTTCAATAGACAAACCACTGTAGGCAGAGGAGTTGTTTTGGTCTCGTGACATGCAAAAGCAACATTTTAGGATTAGCTCTTTGAGAGCTTTGCTTAATGAATGGCAATAGGTTCAGGGCTTTTCTTTGCATGAATGGTTAGATCCCATCAAAGAGAGGACTGCTTTATCCATAATTGAGGGCACTTATAGTTGAATGGGGGCTGTTTCAAGTTTTGTTATTGGCATTTATATATTACTACATTTCTGAAGATGACACAGGATTGTTTATTCATTTTCTGCAGTGTATAGTCCTATCTGAAAGACAAGACCATTGGTGTCTTTTTGGTGAAAAGTGCTTGTATTTCACTCACACAGTAACTCTATGAAAAATTCTGTCGTGTGTTTTATCTGCATTATGGTGGCTTCCTGTTTGTAACAGAGGGCTTTCCAGCAGACCAGACCACAACATTTACATTCACACTGAAACCGTTTGGCTGAAAAGGGTACCCCACCAATTTTACACATGAATGCCAGTTAACTGGTGACAAGGAGTACTGCTCAGCTTATGAAAGAAGATGTATGATGTTTTCTGTGGCTCTGAAGGGAGCTTTGTCAGGTCTGAGAAAATAACTCAGATGATGTCATCAGCTTTAGCTCGGAGACATCAGGTTTTTTTAACAGAAAGCCTGCGTTCCCAACGTTTTAAAGAAATGGACATTTACCAGGTAGGTAAACTCTACCAGCAGGAAACTTTTGTGACCAAACGCGACACGCACACACACAGAACGTCAAAGGTGTATTGTTTTTGACGCTTGCGGTTGCCACAGCCAACAGACAAATTTTGTTTCACGTCACCTTTTGGTATCGCCTCAGCTCGCTTGGTACCTCAACAGAGGTGGTATTAAAAAAAAGTATGTGTTAGCATGTACCAGGGCCTTTTTTCATAATGGAAAACCGAAAAAGGCAAGTTGAGCCAAGGCGAGTCGAGCAGGTATCATGTGATGGAAAAACACCGTAAAGCACCTTTCTCACTACAGGCACCGTACAGGTTGGATGTGGAATTGTCCATTATATTACGCAAGTCTGCGAAATTGGGTAGCGGATCTGGGGTTTGAATGAGACATTATGACAGCAGTAAAGGACAATTCTGCTTCCAAAATGTAGGGGGACCACAGCGTGAAAAGTGCTTTAGTGTTGATTTAAATCTGTCTCTTGTAAGTCCCCCAAACCTTATAGAAGTGCATTACTAAATAACTCTTTTATTTCGTTTCCTAGGGGCTATTTTTTGTTCAAATTCCTTAAAAAACGTAATGTACAGAACCAGTGCACAGTAATGCAAAATAAGTTATTCAAATAATTATTGTGTGTGGATGAGCTTCTGAAAGACCACACAAAGCCTATGACAACAAATCTTAGTTGTAACCATTGAATTTTTTTAAGCAGGACAAAAGTGATAAACTTAAGTCTTAAAGTGAGATACTGGACACTAAACAATTTTTTTGTAAAACATAGCACAATGGAGGAGAATTTATTGTTGTTAATCTTGAACACAAGCATAGCTCAGTGGAGACCAGACAACCCAAAAACTACTTCGAGGCAGCATTTTCATCTTGCCTTAGCCTTCGTGGAAAAGCAATACATAATGTTAATATTTCATAAAAGTATGTAACATGTAAGTATTTAGCTGACAGACATCAATAACCATTATCCTCAAGCACCAAACCAACTTCCTTTAAATGAAAAACCAACACAAAGTGTTCCTCTTTGACCAGATACCATTTTCTTTCTTTGTTTAACCGACAATCCCCTTTCCACTCTAGACTTACACATAACCCCACATTCCCCTCTCAAGCCTTTCATTAAATTCCCATCAGGCACATCACATCCAACTCTGCATTTAATATTCATTGAAACTTGAACGTGCAAACTACAGAAACAAAAGGCTTCATTGTCTCAATGAGAAGCCTTGTTAAAAACTAAAGAAATTCAGTTTCCTACAATCCACAAGTGCCACTTCCTGCTTTAAATTATATGAGGAAGTTGTTTTTTTGTACGTTACTATTCAACTCAAGCAATGCCAATATCACTAAGGCAAATGCCCCACTGAAAGGGAAAGAAAACTGGGGGTGAATGAAACAAAAAGATTCATGGCATGCACAACATGTAATTAGAGCTGATGAGCCAAACTGTTTAAATGAGTGTGGTCGATGACTGACACTCTACACAAGGAACTGGTCCACATGGGAGGATTTTATAGTTGACCATAATTTGTTTTCAAGTCTGCATTCAAATATGCTTGCTACACTCATGCTGATGTTTTTCTCCAGCTCTATGATGAACTGCATGGAAAATCTTGCTGCCATCATGCAGGATGCTGTCTCAAGGAAATAAGACCTCTACAATTGTACTGACACAATTCAGAATGCCAAATCAGTAATGAAATGGACAAATTCCGTTGTTCGACTTTAACTTTTTGAGGAAAGCAACTTCACATTATGTCCAAGTCTTAAACACAAAGTTGGCGTGTACAGAGGACAATACTCCCCAGGTTATTTTCAGTCAAGTGAGTCATTAGTGAGGTTGTTTACTACAAAATTCAATAACTGTAATACATTTAACTTTGAGCAAACAGTACCTTGTTTGATTGGTCAGAACCCAAATGTAAAAGTGTATTTTGCTAACAATGTGTACCTTAAAAAGGTACTTGGTTTTCTTCCCCTCCCTGCCATTAGTCTGTCTAAGCACACGTTCAAAGGTTGTCTAGTCAATCCTTAGAGGATTGTGCTTTGGGGAGAGAAGGTATCATGTCTGTTCTTCTACTCACCCACAGTTACTGACAGCTCTTACAAAATGTCTGTTTTTGAAAGCTTGGTTATTTAAAAAATAAAAATGGCTCCAATTAGGTAAAACTCCTTAGTATTTGCCCTGTTGTAATTCTGTTGCATATTTCCCTTCCTTGAGTGCATCTCTGTGTGTCTATGCCAGTGTGTTTTCCACTCTTTTTTTTTTTTTAACCGGAGATGACATTTCCACTGGCCCTTTGGTGACTCGCTCTAAAGGGGAAGATATTGTTAACCTTTATGTCTGCTGAAGTCTGGATGAAATTAACGGAGGGTCCAGAAAGAAGAAGGCAGCACAAGAGTTGACTAGCAGCCATACGTTTTTCACAGTGATACAGGATTCACATTTTAACACAAATTAATATCATCTCAAAAAATTATGGAGTAATTCTAAAGTCAGGTAAAAACATTAAAAAAATGAGTCTAAAATGAGAAAACACTGTCTCATCTTAGCACATGGGTACAATAAACACTCTCATTTCAGTTTCCAGTAAACACAGCCACCATTTCCAGTCCTACTTTAATTGCTTATTTTTCTGATAATAAGTAAATACATTTAGTGGAACACAGTGTGAGCCAATAATGGCTTACACCCTACTGTGAAAATAAGACAATCTGTTATGCAGAGAGTATAGATGGCTTAAACCCACACTGCATTTGAGTGCAGTGCAGCTGGTACCGGTGATGGTAATAGTGATAAGTACTGTATGTGTTTTGCAGAAAGAGCTCTATTAAGAAATAATATGTTGTCAGCCTAGCCATACAAATAGAATTATTATCTTCCAAAAATGATAGCTGGGAGACTTCAAAAACTGGTACACAGGCAACCCATATTGGATTAAATGCCAATGAGAAGCATTTGTCAGCTACAGTATTAGGACATGGCTCGGCATTTGGTATAAATGTCCTCAAGGAAATACAAGACGTGACTTTGTATCATCTGTGCTAAAAAAAAAGTTTAAAAAAAAAAGTCAGATGTTGTGGCCAGGTTAGCTCAGTTGGAAGAGCAGGCGCACGCATAAAGAGGTGTACTCCTTGACGCAGGACTGCGTGTTCAACTCCGACCTGCGGCACTTTGCTTCATGTCCTTCCCCCTCTCACCCCTTTCATGGCTTTATTTTTCCTGGGAAAATCAAGGCCTAAAAATGCCCCCCCAAAAAAAGGATTTATGTTGCATAGGTCAGACAGGAACTGACAAAAAGGATATGATACTATATTGTGGCTGTGTTTGCTGCTGTGTTATCTTGGATTTTCCTTTTCCTTTCAAAGTCCCTTTCCAAGAGGTGTAAATATAATTTTGTCTACACCCTGTAATGCTCCAATAATGGGCCTAACACAAATCCAAAGTTTGTTTCAAAAACAAAAGTCTATGTTAAATCTGGATTTGTCAGTTTTTGCCTGGTATGGTGACTTCCCTGTCAAGTGTATGCATGGGTTTGAAAAGGAGCACACACTAGCTTTAATGCTACACTGCGCTCTGTTTGAGAGAGATAACATGGTGCGTTTACAGTAGGTAAGTGACAGAATGGGGTTGACAGAAGGGAGCTAGGAGGATAGAGGAGGTTATCACATATCTACATCTAAGAGGGAAATCCCTCTTATTCAATCCCTTACTTTCAAACCAAAATGGCGCGACCTTTAAAAAATTCTGACTTGTTTTCCAACTTTACAACTCCTCTCTGTGTAAGGTCATGAGGTTTGGTGAGGTCGATGACAGTTCCAGCCGACACAAACAGACGTCGGCACTTCAGAAAAGATCTGAAGAATTTTACTGGCCCACATCATGTTTCAGCCTCGTCACTTGTGTCTGCCCACTGAGAATGTGACCCCTGGCCTGACGTGGAGCAAAGCAGATGGTGTTTGTTCGTTGTTGAAATCCAGCTCTCTCCACACGGAAACGTCTGGTATTGTAGATAATGACCTTTCTCAAAACACCTCAAAAAGATTTAAAGAGTGAGAGAAGATGGAGAGAAAGAGTTGTAGGGGGAGGGCCATTGAGGCGAAGGCCATGACCAGGTAGAGATGAGATGTAAGACAAATGGTACCAAACCACAACTTGAGTGAGCACGGTTTGGATCGATAGTTGTAAGCAGAGACTGCAAAAAAATGAGAAAGCTATGCCCAAAACAGCAGGGCATTCATTGTGGTGCCGAGTTCAACTGGAAGAGCCAGCTGTTCTGGGCAGCTCTCAGTATTGTAAGCTGACCGACCACAGGCTCAACTCAAAGCCCAAACATTTCTCAGAAACATGGATGGGGAACTAGGAGGGGAGGCACAGACCCATCTACAGCTGCGGTAGGAGAACTTGTACATGGTAAAGGACAAACACAGCCCATGGCGCAGTAAATCACACAACCACCAAGTATGAAGTGGGAAAGGGGCCAGCTGATTCAAAAATTTCAACAGTGGATGCTGTTCAGAGCTGACTTTGGCACTTTAAGTAGGGTCTTTTTACTCCGAGTTGCACCAGTAAATTGTCCATAAAATGTGGAACCAATTTAGCCTGGAAATCCAGACCAAATCCGAAAGATTAAGGGTCTGGCATCGAGTAATGAAAGTTGCCAATCTCGAGTGGTGGCACCAAGCGTTCATTTGAAAGTCTCACTGCACGCAATTGGAAAACAATACGAAGGTTCTAAGAACTTTCATTTAATTAATGAACAAGTTTTAGAAATTGATTTTAATGTAAATAACCATGCAGACAAAATTCTGTTAAATCCTATTATCATCCCGGGATTAAAAAAAACTGTGACTGTTGACCCATAATACCTTGCTTGGGGCATAATACTGCCACAGCGCTATAGATGAGAACACCACAGACTGGTGTATACCACCCTCCACCTCTTCAGTGTTGGTTGGCCAACAACCCATCACCCCTAACAGGACATGACATGTCTCACTTCCTCCCTTCTGTGACATACATGTAGAACAGAAAACATCCCCCCACTTTGGGCAGTTAGAGTGATACACAGAGTGCCAGATGTGTTTGTAGCAATGTTTTTCCTTTGACAAACTATTGGATTTTACAAAAAGGGAACTGGAAAATAAGACAAGACCACATGAGATTATATACACATGGATATACTTAGCTTGATGACTATGGAGACATACTGTAATGTTGGAACAGACAAACTATCTGGTTGTTTACTATAAGACATGTGCAAGCCTCATCTCCTCTCAACTCTGCGGTCTTCAGGGCAAATACTATAGTGGTAAACATGGGACAAAAGTGTAATGAACTGTAAAACATATTGGGAACAACAGGTTCATTCTATACAGGGGTGGATATCCCTTTGTAGAATCTGGTTAGAAATCTCTGCACCTGCAGCACAAAATATCTTTTTGACATTCCAAGTTTCTTCATAATAATATATCTGACACTACAGGACTGATAACACAGCAAGTGTTAAATGACAACTAAAAAAAATCTTCTGTTCTGGTCCCAAACATTCCTAACGAAGTGTTTATCTGTGGTGATTGATTTACTTTACTGTCAACAAACTGATCCGATTACCAACATGCAAACAATGGCTGAGTGGCGCGGCACCTATTGTGAAGCATATCATAATGATGCTTCAGGTAAATCAGATATGAGGCGGCTGCTGGCCGACTACTGTGAGAAAATAAATCCCAAATATTTTCTTAAAATTCAACAATGCTCTGTTGGATGCTGTTACAGTAACTCGAGGGAAGTTTTGAAGTGCGTTTTATTCCTGAAGACTCAATGTGTAATGTTAGATCCCTTTTCATGTAATATATGAAGATGCAATGTGGCTGGTAGCTGCAAAGCAAGAACATCTACACGACAACATCTCTGATAATACTTGAGCTAAAACTTGACTGGGTTTTCTTGGTAGAGCATTCAACAGAGCCACTATTTAGCCACAGTACTGCAAACTGGGGAAAGAAAGTGTGACGCACTGAAAACATGGACATGTGGCTTGATATTTCAAAAGGTTTTCCCAGCCTCTAGGGCACACAATTAAAGCTACGTGACTATGCGCAACACACCAGAAGCAACTGACAAGAGTTAGAGGAGTTCTTACTATCCTCTGTGGAAGAGCAAAAACATGACCTTTATGACTCTTTAACTCTCCTTGAACGTGGAAACAACCTTGCCTGAGAGCAGGCACAAGGGATTGTCCATATCAAATCACGAGGTTAATCCACTGCACTGGATCAAAGTCAGGCTGGAAACTCTGTCTGATGGGACACTGAGGAGGGGGAGGGGGAGGGGGGGGGGGGACAAGACTAGAGAGAGCCGGACCTTTAAAAATAATGGTGGGCTACCCTGATTGGTCAAAAAAGCTGTCCCATTATGGCAGATTGATTATCCATGCATGCTCCAGAACTGAAGACACAATGGAAAGGGGGAAAGAAAAGAGTGTGGGGGAAGAGGGGGAGGGCTGACCCCCCCAAAGGCAAATGATAGTGTAAAAACAAAAAAACAAATGACAAGAACATTGCCTGCGCGCCAAATTGGGGGTTTTCTACAGCTCTCCTGCCAGAAACACATTCCCCCTCTTTTACTCAAAACTTCATGCTCTACACAGCACACACGAGACACCTGGCTAACTAACTTTGACACGAACAACCTCAGCGCACCAATCATCCCTCCCCCACTTCTGTTAGTCTCTCCTCCCCCCTTTTTCCCTTTTATCTCCTTTCTCCAAAATCCTTCACAGCTTTTCTTGTAACACAGAAAAGCACACGGCAAACATAAAAATCGACAACTCACCCAACCCTTTCCTCTCCTTCTCTTCTCTCTCCTACACTCTCTTCCTCTCTCAATCAAACACACTGCTCCAGCTGGCGAGGCTGCTGCTCCCCTGGCCACGCCCACAGCTCGGTCACATGACCACCATCCCAAGTGGCTAGGGAGGCATTCGGCAGCCACACCCCTCATTCAGAGAAAGTGAATAGAGAACATTGCCGATATATAGCAGACTATCTCACGACTAAACACACTAGGGAAAAAACATGTGTGTGCAGTGTAATCAAAAGGAAAGACAGTGGAAGAGTGTGTTCATGTCAAAATACAGGAACCTTTATTTTGTGTGTGTGTGTGTGTGTGTGTGCCTGTGTGTTTGCACAAGACAAGATGCAATATCCTTCCCTGCGTGTCTGCGTGTCTACATGCTCTCCCTCCCACTGCTTTGTCTCATGGAGGAGAGTTTAGGATAGTGTGTGTGTGTGTGTGTGTGTGTGTGTGTGTGTGTGTGTTCTGAAAGCATATGGTCACCTTCCTCCTTCAATCCTCCACAGTGCTCTCTTTTTCTCTTTCTCATTGACAAACACACAGAGAAGTCTCCCTCCCTCAACATTATGGTTGACTCATGACTAAAGCCATGACTAAAACAGAACATGTCTAAGTTTAGAAAAGAGAAGAAAACATCCTTAAGGGTAGGCCCTATGGCTTGACATTTGCGGAAATATGCTTATTTGTTTTCTTGCTGAGAGTTAGATCGGAAGATTTATACCACCCTCATATATTTGCGCTAAATGTGAAGCTAGAGCCATCAAGAGAATAAGTTAACTTGGCTTAGCATAAAGACCGGAAGCAGTTTTAAAGTTTAAAAACTATCAAACTCCCACCAAATAATAACATGAGCATATCCAAGATCCCAAACTCCTCCATTTAGAGAGAAGAGTTCCTGACTACAATCCAAACACAGACAATTGTCGTTGATGGTCTTACATGCTCTGAGCTGTTGTGCTTTCTCTATTTGTTTTTGGTTGCTACTACTTAGTTTGCAGGAATATGAAATACTCAACAACAGGTCAATGCTGGCTGCAAAGCAGAGGAAAGTGGTTTCAAAACCCAATGTGTTGCTCAGGTGTGCTTCCTGTGTTCCAGTTCACACACAACAGAGAGATTTGTATTCTTTACCAATAGTACACGCTGACTGCGTGACACTAATTCCATACATTCATGTTGTAATATGTTCTCTAAGACTAGTTTAATGATTACAGAAATATTCTGGCTCTAAAATTGTGTTGATCATGACTGACAGGAGATTTTTTTTATTGTTGATATGGCTCAACTTTTTTTCCATCAACATCCAGCATACTCAAGGCATTCAGCATAAAATGCTTCCTTCCTGTAAAATCTCACTGTAGCTTTGTTGTGAATGTAAGTGCATGGAAGCATTAATGCATCTGTCTAGTGTTTACATCAGGTAATCTAACCAGCCTCACAACATTTTATCAGGTAGTCAATTCACTGCAATGAAGTCCAGCAATGGTCTTTCTCTCAGGAGATTATCTTTTCTTGAGATCAGGATCATAAATTTGTCATCTTCAGTGTGAAAACAGTACGTAAAGTAAATGTTTTTACTGTCCTGCAAGCCTGAAGAACAGCCTTTTTGGGGTTCGGAGTAAAAATTCCGACACATTCACGCTGCCTCTTTTTAGCAAAGTAAACATTTACCATATACTGTAGCTCTCGCTACACAATAAACAATGTTGTCAGTGAAACTCATGACCCAGCAGCGACTGAAGTTACAGTTTCCTCTTGTGGGAACCAAAAATCAAATGAGAGGTCTTCCTGAGAAGCTAAAAAGCTCTGAGTAAAAGATTTATGGAAAATAAATTCAATTAAGAATTAGAATTAGATTGGTGATTACCTGTGTAAGGCAGGGAGCATGCAATGTGTTTATGTGTATGCATACAATCTTCTTATGGACACATTTCAAAATAAGTATGAATTGCTTCCTGTTTACATTATACATATTCTTATAAGAGAACGGGCAATTCTACACTGACAGATTCCAGAAAACAGCTGTACAAGCGAAATATCACATAAAAGTGTCCTCCACATTTTAATTAGAAAAAGGTTGGTTGAGTCATAATTTCTTTAAGCGAGGTCATTAGTTCAATGCTGCTCTGCAAAGCTCAAGTAAAGGGATTCTGGCTGTGTTTCATATTTTCTTCGTTTGAAACACAACGGTGATTTCAGCTCAAAACGTTCAAACAGTTGGTAACATCAAATCATGTAACAGAGGTAACTGAACTAACATGTGGTGATGACTGGCATGCAGTGAGCCCCATAGGGGAGGCCCAAAGGTCAGGTGCTAAATCAGGGCAGAGGACATATGGAGCTGATTAAAAGAATCACCTCCATGACTTAGCTGACACATCCTCCATGAAAGGTGGGGGATGGGGGTGGGTGGGGGGGGGGGGGAGCTAAAGGAAGGACAGAAAGGAAGAAGAAGGAAGGCACAGAGGAGGCAAAGAAAAATAGAGTTGAAGGAGAAAGTTGGAATAGTCAGGAGCAAGAGGGACAAGGGAAAGAGGAAGAACATCTGGCTCGGCCTGGATGTCTACAGGGAAGATAGCTGGCTTGGTTCACAACTTCCTGTTATGTTTTTTTTTGCTGTGGTTGCTCTGCTCCCCTGCGGTGCAAATGGAAACAGCATGTGTGTGATGAGTGAGGATGGTTTATCTCAACACCCTGAAGTGGCCTCCAAGACACCACTTCCCCGCCTCTGACTAAAATCCCTGCACGTATCAGTACATGTGAATGAATCTGTGTATATATCTTCAGCAACTTCACATGTTGACGGTAAAAGACTTCACTCCCACCAGCTTGCACACAGGCTACCTCAAGATTACAATAACTCAGGCCTGTGTATGCTTTTTTGTTAGCGTTTCACAGTACTAACAGAGTAAAAAAGCTGACCCCCAAGAGGATAAAATAGACAGATTTTGTCTCTTTTCGACTAACAAAAGCAACCAACGCTTGCAGCTCGACTGCATAAGACTGAGTGGTAGAAAGACGGCGAGAACAAGTAGCCCTTACTGCTTTCAACTACCATAAAAGCAAGCAAAGTGACAGTGGAAGTTTAATACAGGCCCAGTAAGCCAATTTGTTTCAACTAAAGAATGCGTTTTTCATTTATATAAAAGCAAACAAAGAAGGGCAAATGTGTCAAGCAACATTTTAGGGATGTTTCTGTGCATCCTGTTCCTACATTCCCCATCTGAGATGGATATTTCATGCCTTGACTTGATTGGACTTAATGGGAACCAGTTGTCCTTCCTGCCTCTGCAGATCAATACTCTAAAGCAGTTGAGCTCCCCCACAGACACAAAAGACAGCCAAAGAGATACTCACAAAGGGTTTCCATCTCGTGATTGTCGTATGTCTCGCTGCAAGTAGAACTCATCTCTCCTCTAAGCGCTTCTCTGTCTCTTCCCTTTCTTGCTTCTAGCATTTGACAAGAAAACAATTCTGATAAGACAAAAAAGCTTCTGAATATTCCCCAGCTGCTGCTGAATTCTTAACTATTCTGTAGCTGAAAAAACCCGCTAATCTCACAAACTTTTGCTTTCTGATGCACACACACTAACATGTACTCTATATACACAACGACTCCAAGGGATTGGCCTTCTGGGGAATCCCTGGCCCCTCACTGCCTCTGAATCTGCGGGGGCGAGGGACAGGGATGAGTCAACTCCAGAAACAAAAAGAAACAGGAAGGAGCTCTGTGATCACATTCTTTGTGCGGCCGCTGCATGACTTCCAGAAACATCTAGGCCAGTCATGATGCTAATTATCTATAATGGAAACGTTCCATGTGCAAAGGCCGGGAAGAAAACAGATAATTTCTGCTTTTAGAGACCGTGAACTATCATTTTTTTTATGTAGTGTTACATTCCAAGTTACTTCTACAGAATATTGAATTTTAGAATGCCAGTGCAAAACACAGAGGAAGTTGTCGGTGACAACTCGCCCTTTCCCCCAGATCTTTAGTTGTAAGTATGCTTCCTCCATCTGCGTCCTTGTCTACTCAATGATGTGGATGTTCATAGTCTGCTGTGCAGTAGGGGTGGAGATAGAAATTGATTCTTAGATGTATCGCGATTCACTCTAGAATGATTTGATCATCGATTCTAATAAGTTAATAATTGATTATTTAAAAAAAAAGTGTTTTTATTTAAAAGTTACTGTCTCCAGACATGTACAAATCAGAAAACATAGTGACTGAAAGAGGATGGAATAATGGACAACAACTTAGAGTTTAGGCAAAAGTGCAGAAAACTGCCCACAAAAATTGCCAAAAGACCAAAAAAAAGTTTTATGTATATATATATACATAAAATATATATATATATATATATATATATATATATATATATATATATATATATATATATATATATATACATTCAAGATCTGATGAGACATACATAAAATAATTAGGCAAAAACATATAGGCTGTTCATCTACTTCATCACATTACATCTGCCCACCTCATGTTTCATGTTCTAAGAAGACAATTCTCTACCTTTAAACATGACTGAGCCTCTGACATGGAAGATTACTGTGAGAGAAGGTGACTTTCACAAGCGTGTTTAAGGACAAGCATGGAATGACTAGAAAATAAAACCTCGGTAGACAAAACATTTCATTAAAACGTGTGTGTGACAAATACTGTGTTTGTCAAAATTGAACAAACTCAGATTTTTAAATCACGTGTGGATATGTAAATAAAAAAGTGTTGCATCGAGATGCATTGATGATTGGTTAAGAATCAAATAGTTGGTCTCTGAATCTGAATCAAATTGAATCATGAGGTGCCCAGAGGTTCCCACCCCTAATGTGCATCATCACAAAGCACTTTACACCCTCAAGGTCGGAGCCGAAAGTTTGATATCAAATCTCCTCCGGGCAGCAATGCCAAGGCTTTTCTTAACCAATGATGGCATTTGTCAACGAAGCTAATTTCCAGTAAACCACAAAGCTACAGTGATAGTCTCTAAATCCCTAAATTATCACTGTAAACCTCAGTTATGGCATAGGATCCAGCGTCTGTTTTTAAGTGCTTTTAAAGTCTGCCAATTATTGCAGTGTTAAGACTTGAGTATCCATGATTCAATAAAAGCTGCCTGTACAAATATATTCCAACTGACGGAACAATCAGTCAGCTAAGCAGCACGCCTGCACACAAGGTTTACTCAGCTAATCTTAAACATTAATCTGTGCGGGAAGAAAGGTCAAGATGTTTAGGTGCAAAAGAGGCAGTGAGGATTATTGCCAGCAAAGGTATGTGGTACTTTCCTTCTACATTGAACTATTATGTTATACAGTAGATGTAGATTTACACTTTACTGCCTATGATCTAAGGGCTTCCCTGCTGAAATAGAGATGAGAGCTTGGACATAGTTTAATTTCACATCTACAGAGCTGACAGCCTGAAACAGAGTAGATGGCCCGAAACTTCAGCATTACTTAATTACAGCCCAGTGTTTTTACACTAATATGGTGGTAACACATCTCCAGTTGAGTGAACATGTGATTAAATTTGTACTTACTGTATGCCACTGAAAAACATTTTTTTAAGACCCATGCTTTTGTAGTTCCATCTGATAGAAAAAATCTCAGTCTGCGGTCAAGTTGCATTGTGGGCAATGTAGGTGCAGTGCTAAATCGATGTACTGTACTCTTTTGAGCTGGCAAAGTTTTTCAACCAAAGCAAATTGTTCTGTTTATTGAATGTGCACATGCTATGAAATCCATCTTCATTTGGGAGCATGGAGCAACATATGTAAAACATTACCCTGTAAAACACATCTGATCTATTGCACTGGTCTATACAATTAAACTAACTGGTAACAAAACAAAAGACAGACTTGAGAATAACTAAAAGCTATGATTGAGAGTAGGACACACTCAACTGTGTAATGCGTTGTAGTTGTAACATAAGGGACAAGACTGCACACTCTTATTTTTTAATTTTCCCCACATGCTCCTTCCAGTCAGACTCACACCCTCACACAAGAATCCCTCTGCTCCCTCATCATTTTAGCAGACTTTAGGACTGTGGCACAAATGGCCATCTGTCTAAACCCACACACACCAATTGTTGTTTTTCCAGCATGTATCTATCTCTATCAGCCAACAAGTGGGCCAAACATCATTAGCAGGGAATGTGGTGAAACAAATCACCTCATATGAACCTTCAGTAAAACAACTCTAACTGTTAATATAAACCATTTGCAAATGATCCCATCAAGAAAGACAGACCAGCTACATTCATATATTTCACTGAAAGTCACTGTGAGCAGGAATGTTAAAATAAATATTGAATGAAGATTTAAATCCTTAATTTCAGACAGCTATGTTTGATTGATGACACTGAAGAAACTCAACTATGGCCTATTCCGGCATGGCATTTTCAATACTCTGGCTTAATTTCTTAATTTCCATGGCCAAGATAAGGGACACTATTTTCCTATCAGTTTCTTGGACAAAGGAACTCTAGCGGAGTCTCATATCTGGATAAACAAGAGGAAGGATTTAACTGGAGAATGAAGATAATGTCAACCAAGATTAACCGTTATCTTAGTTTGCTTCATCAAACCTCTGATAGCCCATATCCTACTACTTCTCTGTTATCTTATAGTGATGGAAAAGGTCGATAAAAGTGGTTTGTGTAAGTGAGTGTGTGTGTATCCAGAGTTTGGCTGCTTTGTTAAACTCCCTGTGGAAGATAAAGTGTGATCGTTCTGTCTAAAGTCACATTCTCAGTGCAAAGAGAGGTAGTGTGAACATGTATGTGCTTTTAAATGTATATAACAGTGAATGCGTTCCAGTAATGTGTTGGATTCACAGCATTCAAGAGTAAGTGAATAGAGAGCAGCCATTTACTGTAGTTGTGGGATTTGGCAAGATGACTAACAAGGACAAAGGTCTTTCTGCAGTGGTGGGAAACTTCTTTAACCCTTGACTTCCCCCAGATGCTCAATGTAAACTTCAACTTCCGAAAGCCTTATCTGGGGAAGAGGGGGATTCTACGTGTGTGTGTGTCTGTATGTGTGTGTGTGTGTGTGTGTGTGTGTGTGTGTGTGTGTGTTTAAGTGTATTTATCTAGGGCTGAAGGGCTGATCCTTTCCCATTTCTCTCAGCTCCACCCAATTCCTCCTCCTCCAATGTAAAAAAAGGAAAACCTTTCAAGTCCAGTTTTTTTAGTGTCCAGATTTTAAAGAGCTGCAAGGTAATGTTTTGAATGAGGATCTATCTTTAAGATGCATTGGAGTGTTAAAATCATACGTGGAAAAATGCTGTCCACCAGTGTGGTCCGAGCTTCTGACACTGGAGTTGTCTGAGGAAGCTTTCCAGAGCTAAATCCTCTGAGAGAAAGGACAGAAGAACTAAAATAATTAAGAGCATCCTTTTATGGGACTTGCTTTTTAAAAAATGAGGGAGTACAGCTTTTTCTTTCACATGTAAGCAAGGTTCAGTGTCTAACTAGAGTTCACCTGTCACATACTGCCTCCTGGTGGTCAGTTTAGGAAGCATACAGTTAAAGTCACATTCAAGATAATGACAAGTGACACTTGTCAATGTTATCACCGTGGGACATTTTTTGAACTGAAAAGGCAAAGCAAGACGTAAGAGACTAGAGGCTCCTAGACTTCAAATGAGCATAACTAAACACTATTTGACAGCTATGTCAAAGACGCAGTCAGGGACAATCTGTGCCTCAGTTTAAGAACATCTTAATGTGATCATCTTAAGGCAAAGATAAAAACAGAAAAAAAACTGAAAAAAACATTTGCTGTGATTGTCCTTATCAAACAACATAAATTAGCCTATGTGGCATTGCCCAATTTCAACTTTTAGTTTTTTAGCATCAATGTCCCCTTTACAGCCATCCAATCCACTAATTTAGATTAAATTACAGTTTACAAATAAACAAAGAGGTGCTGGTTCTGATTCTGTGTGTGTAATATTTGCGGTTTTAGTATTCAAGACGGATACAATCTCTTAAAGTGGACATCCAACATTGACAACAGATGGAAAAAGGCCCAGCAGAACATGTACTTTGTATGCCAGCTCAGGAAGTTCAACCTGCCTCAGAAGCTGCTCATACAATTTTACTCTTCAATCATCCAGTCTGTTCTCTGCATGCCCATTACTGTGTGATTTGGATCAGCCACCAAACAGGACAGGAACTGACTTCAACAGAAAGTCAGGTGAAAATCCTTGGTGCCAACCTGCCCTCCAACGCATACTCCTCCAGAGTCAGGAAACAGGCAGGAAGCACCACTACAGATCCCATCACACCCTGGACACAACCTGTTTCAGCTTCTCCCCCATGGTAGGCGCTACAGAACACTGTTCACCAAAACAACCAGACACAAGGGGCTGTGGCTCAGTAGTATAGCGGTTGTCTGCCAATTGGAAGGTTGGTGATTCAATCCCTGGCCCTGTCGTCCCATGTCAAAGTGTCCTTGTGGAAGACACTGAACCCTGAGTTCCCCCCAATGCTACGCTATTGGAGTGTGAATGTGTGTGAGTGTTTATCTGATGAGCAGGTGTCACCTTGTACGGCAGCCTCGGCCAGATTGTATGAATGTGTGTGAATGGTGAATGGTTCCTCTACCATGTAAAACTGCTTTGAGTAGTCGTAAAGACTAGAAAAGCGCTTTTATAAAATACAGCATTTTTACATTTTACAAGAACAGTTTCTCCCCACAGGCTGTGATCAACACTTAACACTAATCCATAGTAGCAGGATCAATCACTGTGCAATCACCCTGTAAAACCAAGCATCCACCTTTCAGTGAATTATATATGAGAGTTTTGATGTATATACATGTTTGATGTATATACTGTATATACTGTAATATCCACCTACCTCGGATTTATAAGCAACCTGTAATATTAATAGTTCTCCATTTTTTTCAGCACCATTTGCACTTTTGCATTGCCCTATTGTCATACTGTTTACAATCCTAGAGCTATTTTTTTACATAAGTGTGTGCACGTGTATGTGTATTTACACAGTACACTATTTTACCTACATAGTATATTATGTTTACCTAGCTCAGCTTTGTTGTCATTGTTTTTAGCCATATGTGTCTATTTTTAATGTATTTACTTGAGAACAACCAAAAGCTGGAGTCAGATTCCTTGCATGTGTTTACACTTAGTTGGCCATTAAAGCTGATTCTGATGGAAGGGGGAGCTAGTGGTTTGCAGAACCTTCCATAGCCAAAATGTCACAAACTTACTCTAACATTTATGATTGGGCAAGGTAAGTCCTACATGATCACTGCAGTTTCTGTTGCTTAGTATAAGAGCATTTAAAAACACAAAGCAAGGGTGATATGGTTAACATCATTATCAAAATGTTAATGAGGACCCAAAGCAATGAATTGTGCCACTGATATGTATTACATAAAACCAAACTCTTCATTCAGTAGCTTGCTCAGAAACATAATTTGGAAGAAAAAAAATGTGTAGACCTGTGTTGGGATGTGACCATGACAAGACTGTATTATTAGAATATGATTCTGAATGTTAATAACAGCTATGACAGAGTAATCTATTGTAAAGTTTGTAATTAATTATACGTGATTACATTTTTTTCTATTAGGTAGACTTCCCATGAGATTGTTTTGAACTTCCTGAAGGCACATGTCAGGTATGACCCTTGCAGAGCCTCAAAGGTTCTGCAGCCACATATGCAACTTCGCAAAAATGTTATTCTCAGTTAGCAACAGTTCCCTATCACAAGCATGTAGAGCAAAAAATCTCTCATTCCTTTTCTTTGCCTCTCTCCTTTTTTCTTAGTAATTAGCCGACAGGTCACAGTGAGTAATGGTCTGGGATCAGTCCAGAGTAATTACTCTGGGAGAGGATTGACCTTAGATATGCCTGGCCTGAGGGTGCCTGTGTGTGTGTGTGTGTGTGTGTGTCTGTATGTGTGTGTGTCAATGAGAGACATGCAAGCAAGCAATGAGAGACAAGCATGCAAGATCAAAATATTTTAGATGAAGAAAGTGTGTTTTTGTGTGTGTGTGTGTCTGTATGTGTGTGCGTCAATGAGAGACAAGCAAGCAAGCAATGAGAGACAAGCATGCAAGATCAAAATACTTTAGATGAAGAAAGTGTGTTTTTGTGTGTGTGTGTGTGTGTGTGTGTGTGTCTTTTCCAGACCTATGGACAGGCTGAGACAAATCACCCACCACCCTTCGCTGACCCCTCTTCCCCACTTTCAGAAGGTCAATCCAAATAAAACACATTTGGCTTCACTTGCTCTTTCTTCCATAATGACTGCACCTCAATTAGGAAAACAAATGTACTACAAGATAATCTGTTTGTTTAGGCAATATAAATAGGCTAAATAGGCTAGGTTGAGATCAAGATATCTCTTCACCATCACAACAGGGCGACCCAGGAGCAGAAACAGGAGACACAAAGGCAATATATGAAGTGACTCCTCAGTACAGTGTTTCCCTACAGAGGCTACAGCAGAAATTAGCAGTATTAATTAATAATAATAATAATAATAATAAGTCTTTTTCACTTTCTTTAGTGCTGAAACAGTAATCCAGTTGAGATGAACATTTTTTTGCCCCATATCCCACTAAAACACTAAATGTGGTGAAGAAGGTGTTGGTTAATTAAGCCCAAGCTTAGGACCTCCTATTTATTGAAGAATTCTTAGGTATAATTGCTTAAATGTGTTTGCAATTGCCACAGATAGTCCGGTAAGAACTGGAGAAGAAGATATCCTCAAATGGTACTATATTAATTACCACAGACACAATGTAAGCCACTCTCTATAAACTGAATTCCCGTCTGTGACTGATTTCTGTAACATGATATAACAGTAGAAATAACATGCATTAATTTTCATCATAATTAAGTAATTGTCCACTATTCATTTACATGAAATAGTGATTTAATAACACTGAAAAGAAATAGTTTACATATGAATTTTACTTAAGTATCATGTGTACGACAGCAACATATTAAGCAAATATAGAGCTTAATCCATTCCACAAGCATAGGTACTGCACCAACTAACTGGTTTTGAGTTGGGTCATAGATACATTAAACAAGATAAATGAGAACTATATAACAACTATA
>NC_048408.1:18694793-18756228 GCF_013103735.1 Etheostoma cragini
CTTCAAAATGTGAGCATTTGATGCTTTTTTGTCATATATGAGTAAGTAGTTAGTTGGTTGAATAAAACAATACATTTAAATACAGTACCTCTAGCTATTTGAAATGGTCAGCAGAATTAACCAACAAGTTAAATAGTTGTTAGTTGCGGCCCTATGTTAATATTTTTTCCCACAGCAACTAAGTTCCCACATATTAAAAACAAAACAAGTCTTCAGGTTAAACAAAGATTCTCAAATGTGAAAACTGGTCTGAAAACAGATATGACGTGCTATTTCTGACCACAGGTGGTCTTTACACTGAGATGTTAGATAGAATTCTTTCAGCAGTGTTTGATAGATTGAAGAACAGCAGGCTTGCCTGTCAAGATAATGTTCCTTGTCTGGCTGAACACAGCGGAGCAGAGTAGATACCAATCACAAAGAGTCTTGTGTCTGTAGCCTGAGGTGAACCCAATGTTCACGTTTGTCTTTGCCATTTTCCTTTAAAACGTCTAATCTCACTCATCACATCAATTTGAAGTCATAACCTGTTGATTCTTGACCTGCTTCTTCCAGCGCTTAAAACTATTTCAAAGTTTAACTAAATTAAATATTAAAGTTTATGGCTCACATTATACCTAATGTAAAATTATTGTACACATTTTATACATCTTTGTCAGTACAATTCAATTGAATTAACAATTATATATAATGGAAACATTGGGATATTGATTAAAATGCAAATGTTTTGGGCAATACCTCTAATACCTCTCTCAAACCATCCATAAAGGGATTCACATAATGTCTGATTGGGACAAACAAAAACTTAAATTTTTGATTAATCTGCCATTCATTTTCATCGATTTGCAGATACATTTTTGGGTTATGAAATGTAACAAAATACCTATCATAGTGTCCAAGGTCACGTCATCAAATGTCTTATTTCATTCAACCAAGTCTGAAACGCCAAATCATCACAAGAGGTGTGGTAACAGGCACCTGTTTGGCATGTGTGCTTGAAAAATGACGATTACTTGATTATGAAAATAGTTGTTCATTCATCTAGCAATTGATTAATCAACTGGTTTGTCTGTGTGTCTGGGAGAGACCTCTGTTGACTGAGGTCGTCATGCTATAAAACATGACGTATTTGCTCTTGCAGTTCACTTGTGTGTCCACAACCCTTTTCATGCTGACCTTTTAACATGAACATCCTAACATATCGCAGTCTTTGTGCTACTTTGATCAAACTACAGAGAGATCTTTGCTTGGAAGTTGACTGACTTAGCTCACATGACCCCAGAGAGAGGAAGCCCACTGCAGTGAGGTCAAGCAGCGGGGGAAGCAATCACACTGACGGAACACGGAAGGAAGCACAGCTTTGTGAGTGTGTGTGTGTTTGTGTGTGTGTGTGTGTGTGTGTGTGTGTGTGTGTGTGTGTGTGTGTGTGTGTGGGTGTGTGTGGGTGCGTGTGAGAGAGATGTATGGTGTGATATAATTTCCTCCCTGGAAAAACTGAATAGTCAGGAAAGCAGCTTATCTAATAGACTCCCAAAGAAACAGTTGCCGAGCCATATGGAAAAATAATAAAACAATGCTAAATAGTCTTTGCTTGTAGCGTTGCCAGAAGCTCTCCTATGTCTGTCTATATTCAAGTCACGGAAGACAATCAATAATAATCATTTAGCAAATTCTACATACCATAAAAACATGGTAATGTGTATTCATGCCTTGGATGTAACTTTGACAAAAGGTTTACATATTTATAATGTATTTAATATTTGAAATTAAAGTCATTTAAAATATTTGACTACAGTACTAGTGCTAAAAGTGTATTTCAGCTATCTTGTTAATTTGAGAGAAGAGAGCAAGGCCCTTTTTAGGGCCTCTCTCTGTGGACAAATAAGTGGCGACCACAATTATAATCTAGAAGGGAACCATGTAAATGTATAGTAATTTGAAGTAGAACCATTATGGAGTCCAACGTAAAGAATTGTGTAGTTCCCAGAGCGTGGGAAATCTGACTACAACACATCTGCCAAATGCAGTATTTCATCTTAAAATCATTATAAAAACCAAACCAGGAATTAATATTATTTTATTATGTAAATGTGCTGTCTTTATAAAGCGCTTTTCTAGTCTTAACGACTACCCAAAGCGCTTTTAGATAATACAGGATACATTCACCATTCACACACATTCATACACTGTGGCCGAGGCTGCCGTACAAGGTGCCACCTGCTCATCAGATAAACACTCACACACATTCACACTCCGATGCGTAGCATCGGGGAACAACTCGGGGTTCAGTGTCTTGCCCAAGGTCACTTCGACATGAGACTGCAGGGCCAGATTGAACCACCAACCTTCCAGTTGGTAGGCAACCGCTCTACCGCTGAGCCACAGCCGCCCCTACATTATGATAACATTGTGTCATCCAGAGCTAATTATAAAGTTAGGCGGTGGTTAAAAGTTATATGGGGAAACTGATTTATCTGTAACTGCTAGATATGTAAATAAGCAAATGTTTGGTAACAAGTTCATCATATCAACTTAAATGATATGTCAATGTTGTGTTCACAATTTGTTCGAGCTGTTCCCATTTGTGGGTTTCAAGTTTAATACAATGCCTTAAAACTTTATCTTTATTTTGTTTATATATTGTTAATGTGCTGTTAAAATGTGAGACAAACGACCAGGTATACTTAAACAGAATTACAGTTCTAAATTCCCTATATTCCCTATATATTAATGAGGACAGATTTGTTCCTTATGTCATGTATATTGTATGTTTTATCATGTCACAAGCTGCATTATGGAAAGTAACGTAACCCCTTGGGCTAAAATCTTTCCTCCTCTATTGCATAGTATTATAGTTTTACTTCTACTGTAAAACTGTACTACTTACCAGCATACTACTGTTGTGGTGCGGCCAAGGTTAGGCTTTCATCACATAACAAAAAACACGTCGGCTCCAATACTGTATTAAGAACAGACATGGAATACCACAAATACAGACATACAGTCTGCTTTTTTTTACTGACGGACAGGCCTCCAAGGACATAGTTACTTATAATACTGACAGACATGCAGACATCAGACTAATCAAAATGCTGCTCCTGTTACTGACTTTTTTCTTAGTGAGTGATTTGATACTCGGGTGGGTTAGTCTGCTACCTCAGTGTGAGAGAAGGAGCGGAAAGATATAAAGTAAAAAAAAACACATAAAACAAAATATAATCTAACGTAACCTTTTTTTTTTACCCAGTGAGGTTTGAACGTAAAATAACTCACAGCCTTTGTTTCGATTTCTTTTACACATACTTAAATGTTATTTGGTTTTATTTTAAGATAGCCCACTAAACTCACTTTAATCTCTTCCCACTGGTGACAGTGTCACACCAAACTGGTAAGCCTGTGTTAAAGAATTCAAACTGGCTGGTGAGCTAAATCCCAGCACCAAAGCACTGATTCAGCCTTTGCCCAACAAGCCAACAACCGTATGAGAGTCTATGAGATCCCAAAAAAATCATGTATGAACACACTGATGAATCGAGAGAGTAAAAAAATTAAATCACTTTGCCAGCTAGCATTCTACAAACATTTATCATCAACAACCAATATCTCAAAAAGTAGGCCACTAAATAGCGCAAAAACAACCAAGCTACAGCATGAAATGTATGACACTCGAGCTAGCTTTAGTAAACCCAAGTACAGTAAAAACTTATTTCACTCCTTCTTGTTTACGGTATATTGGCGCTGTATGTTTCTGTGTGACTGTCCACACAGAAAGTGAGGTATGGGTTGGAATGAGGGTCATTTTATTAATAAACAGACTTACTCTCAGGGTTGGGGGATTTTCGTCCATGATTAGGCGAGGAGCAACGGAAGGTGGTGACGATGGTGTTGTGGTGGGGGTTGGGGTGGTGTGGATGGTGCACTGGTGGGTGGTGGCCGTTGTTTTCTGGGGGAGCTCTGGTGATGCTGATATCAGGTTTACGGACATCTCCAGGACTAGGAGCTTCAAACTTGCGAGCGTGATTGTGCTCAGGGGTGCGGCTGGTGCCGTTGTTATTGTTGCCTTCAATGCGGCGTATCAATGGGGAATCAATAGGCGTCTTGGCAAAAGTGACCTCCCTCTTGTGGCTGATCTCAGGGGTCTTGGGGTGGCCCAGGACTTCAGGGCGCTTCAGGGCGCTGTTGGCCGCAAAGCGTGCAGAAAGAGGGCTGGTGACGTTATCCACCTGCTTGCTGGAAGAAGAGGAGATGTCGATGGAGAGTTCAGAACGACGTGACACAGGCTCAGGGGTCTTGGAGCCTCCTCCACCCATGATGGAACGGGGTTGGGTATAGTTGAGGTTGTTGTTGTTGGTGGCTGCCGCAGCGGCAGTGCCAAGGTCACGGTAATAGATGGTGGTGGGAGACATGGCGTTGCGGTGAGGGGAGTTGGTTGTCCGACGGGACCCGGGGGACAAGTGAGAGGAAGTGTCAACATCCTCCACCTCAAAGGACCTCTTCAGAGCTGCATGTAAGAGACAAACGCAATACATAAGTCATAGGTTCATAAGACTGTTGAGACTATTATTATGCATATACTATGTTAATTCACTTATCAGTTGATCGACAGAAAATTAATCAGCAACTATATATATCATGTAAATCTTTTTTTTTTTTTTTAAACAGAAATTTTAAATATTATCTGGCTCCAGCTTCTCCAGTATTAAGGATTTTCTTCTTCTATTTCTTTTGTGAATTGAAGAGCTGTGGCTTTTTGCATTATGGACTGACCAGTTTGGCTCAACAGATGTACATTGCCGGGATAAAGCCTGACACCAAAGCCGGATGTCCCTTACTTTCCACTATCTTTGCTATCTATTTTCCAAGGGCATTGTTGCTGCCTCCGGAGCTTAGCGGCTTAGGATGGTTGTGATTGGTTTAAAGAAATACAAAAAAGCAAGAGCCTTTTATCCCTATATCCCAGAATAGATAAGTGTGGCCAGACCATAGTGCTGGAGAATGGTCTGGCAATGCCAGACTATGGGCTGATTAATTGAAAAATATTATGGCCAATGAAAATTACTGTTACTTGTTGCTGTGCCACACCATAGCTGTGATTTAAAAAAGTAATGCACTATAACTAGATCAAACAAGTGGTAGAAGAAGTGTTAAGATGCTTTAATTACGTAAAACAGTACCAATTCAACAATGTTAATGTACTCAATTACAAGTAAATGTCCTTCATGAAAAAGCTTTCCAACACTGTGTATTGTAAGCTGGTCCGGCGACTGATACATTAAACTACAGCTGTCTGTAGTGGTTTGCAAATGACAATATTTCCAACTGTAGTCCACCAGTACATAAAACAGAACGCAACATATTAAATTCACGCTGGCTCTGTTAACCAAATTGAGTCAATATTTCCCTTACAAACCGTTTATGGGTCAAGATGGCTGTTTATAGAAAGTGGGAACAATATCATAAAATATCCATCAAAACATGTCATACTAATTAACTGAGCAGTAAACTAAGTGAATTGTTTTTTCAAAACACATTATGTAAATGATCCAAGTAGTAAAGCGCCTGAGGTTTGAGGGTGGGGAAGCTGCAGAGGCAATTTTGGTGACAACACAAAGGATACAGTATGCACTATGGCCATTAAGCCAAACTAATTTAATTGCATTGTATCCCTCATCACCAGCAACAGGATTTTCTTCACAACATGTAACAGTATAATGCACACAATCAGCCATGCATTATTCCCTGCCAAGCATTTAGGCAAAAAAGTCCCAAGACTCCCTGTTTATGAGCAACATGACACAGAGATAGAGGCACATCCTTCCCCTTGGTTAGTCGTGACGTGAGAAAATAGCTGCACTGTCCAAGACAAAGATACTGAGGATGGGATAACCCCCTGGGAAAAGTGCACTGGCTCAAAGTCAACTTGAATTTGACTCCCATCGTGGAGTTGCAGTGCCAAGCCAACAGCCAGGAGCTGGTATCATAATGACATGTTAGTAAGACCAGTCCACTCACGCACACCCTTAAGAACATCTCCTGTTTGCTGCAATTCAAAACGCAGTGCTGATTATTTGATCTGCTTGTGGCTTGTGGTGTGTCTGCGTGTGTATGTGTCTTTATGAAAGTACACGTAGTTTTGTTCAAAGTGCTTGTAAAAAACGAGCAAGTGTGCGTTACGGGAATGTACTGTATACATGTTTATTTTTAAGCAACTGCACCCACAGGGAGGGGACTGTGCCCCAGCCCCACTGCAGTCTATGTAAAGCCGAAACTCTGTCAGAGGATGCCGAGCTCAACACAATCACATCAAAGCTGTCTCCCCACACACGTCAGCCAGCACCACTAATCTAATTTACTGCTATAAGCTGCTTCATTCCAACATGGTGGACATTTGATACAATTTACCCCCTGACAAAAATTCAGGCCAGAGCCAAAGTATTATTCTTTTTCTATGAAAGTCAAACACACCAAGGATGTTCTTGTTCACCACGGGAATAAATGGATCCACACACAAGTCTTCGAGTTTATGGTGACGTGTGTTACAAATCTCCTTAGCCCACCACAACTCCCTGTACACCCTTTATCTAGACCATAAAGGTGCCGTAGGTAGGATTGTGAAGATCCAGGATTTAGCCAAAGAATTTGAACAAGGCTGTAAAGCTCAAGGTAGTTGTACAGGATCTACATTGTGTAGAAAGCATGACATGTACTTTAATAAGCGCAAGAAAGGTCTTAGAAACATATACCCACTTTTGTCACACTCCAATTGCTTTATTATTATTATGTTTTAAGTTCTGATGAGAACCAAGTTCATTTTTTATTAAGGCACCATAAAGCAGCTTTAAAATCTATCCTTTGATAGATATACATATAAAATAATTATACACAATAAACTGGCAATTTGTAAGTTGGTGTCCAAACCCATGTTGCCACTGGACTGTGTCCTTCTTACCGCTGTTTTCCTCTGTCTTGTGTTTTATGATTGCTGAGAGGGAGTCCAAGGCTGTGGCTATACTTTCAACTCTGGCCAGAGAATAAGTTGGTCTGCCAAAATTGGTCTGCAAATTTCACATGGAGCTGAAAAATTGTGATGCACCCTTTAAGACTGTATTGTGTAACAAGTGAGGCACCTATTATAACCTCCTCTGAGAGCCAAAACACTTTAGGGAACTGTGCACACTCTAACATCTTTTGACACTTGCTGTAGACTTTGGTTACATTTTAGAAGAGCTGTGAGAACTAAAGCTGAACATAGGAGGAGATATCAGGAACCATATTCACAAGTTTTGCCTAAATAAGAGAGCTGGGCTGAGACGTTTGCCAGTGACCTGTTAAATGATCTTAGAATAGATTCTGTTCTTTGCTGCTTTGTGATTATATTCCCACAGGCACGGGACCACAGCAGAGTATTTGAGTGCTTTCCTCTCAAGCCGTTTATTTGTATTTAGTGACCGTGCAGTCAAGTGTACATGATTTAAGAGCAGAGATGAATTTGAATCCTTTTGTGCTTTAATGTTTTCTGGAAATATAGAGAATAGAAACAGGCATTTAGGGCATCTCTCACTTAGATGATCACTAAACTTCTTTGTTTTTAAGGATCATGCTTCTTCCCACAGACTCTAGGGTCTTCTTTTTCAGCTGAGGAAAAGGGGCAAATATGTCTTTTACTTTGATCCAGGATATTTTGTGCATGCATATTGCATGTATAGGCTCATGCAGCATTAAGAAGGAAGGAGTTTGGGACTGACAGATGGATGAAGGAGTATCATTCCCAGTGAAACAGCATTCCCAGACTATGAGCTGGAAACGAGAGGTTGAGCCCACCTCAGAGGAACCTCATTAACAGCAGCCAGGAGTCCCGTCTCCCTACGTCCCACCACTACCTATCATGGCCCAGTGTCCGGTATCTCACAGCGTCTCATGTGGGAAGATAATGCAGTCCACACAATATAGTAAAGGATATTTGGCGGAACAAAAACAAAGATGGAGGCAGCTGTATCCTCACTGTCGTTCATGGTCATTTGTCCTAATACAGCCCAGGTGTTAGGCTAGGCTGCTCCTTTATCATCAGTGTCATCACTTTTCTCTCAAGGACACCCCGACCAATAAACACAAACATTCAGTATCATCTCAGCCCAGATGCAATAATAGGAGATAGTCGAGAGAGGGAGAAAAACAAACAGAGAGAGAGAGGAGGGAGAGGAAAGTGGAGATAGATAGGCACAGAGGTTGGAGGGTGAGAAATGGAGAAGTTAAAATAGGTCAATTGTGTTCTCTATCACTGATATTAGTTGGGACTGACAGCAGTCAACAAAGACGTACCTCACATTTTTGAGAGGGAAAACAGACAGAAAGCTCAGAAAAATTACACACCATGATATAATGATTAATAGAATGCTATCAATGTTATTCGGTCAACTTTGGTCAACTGCTGATGACATCTGTAAAATCTAAAATGAAGACCAGTAAACAATGTAAACTCAACATATTCTACATTTTCAGATGTATTAAATTACTTTAACAGCATGCTCACATACTTTTTATTTATTTTGATGATTTATGTCACGCTGCTGATTATGAATCTCTAAGCTTCATATATATGTATCACAATACAAGCCTCCCAGGAAAGTGATGAGTCCCTGAACTGCCGTTATGCTTTTAATGGGAAACAGATGTACAAAGTGTTGATTTTGCATTTACAGCAAGTAGCAGCAGGTCAGAAAACATCAGGTTTTTACTAGAACATTATAAACAGGGAAATAAAGGCCTTTATCAAAAAGAAGCTTGGTTCTATCTACTGATGATGTAAATAAAGATTTGTAGACCATAATGTGCGTAAACTGTACACTTACCTGGAAATCCACCTCCAAATCTCACGGCACGCAATTGGATAATACTACGATCAATCACAACAACGCACTGGGTGACGTATCAAGGGCCCCGTGCGCTTAGCTACCACCGGAGCTAATTGGTAGATTAAACTATCTTCATCTGTTTATTTCGCTTCTGGCCTGCCTATATCAGATACACCGCTGTCATTGGTGCAGCTCAGCTACAAAGGTATAGTTAATGAGCACCATTACTTGATGCCAAAGTAACTTGCTGAGCAAATTCAAATTGTGCTCTCGCGAGGACTCCCAAGGATTTCCAGGGTAATTATACACAGCATTGAACTCCTAATCGGTTTTGTCATTCTAGCCTCAGACAATAAGTTTAGTGCTCAAGGCTGTTACTCTGTCAAACACTGGTTATATAAAAGCAGTTTATGTACAGTGGAATTTATCGGATGTCAGTAGCTGCAGAATTCAAGTCGATGTGGTCAAACCAGGAAAAAACATCTAGTTTGACAAGACAAGGCCAAACAACGAACGATACAATTTCACACTGCGGTATTTTTGCTTGGTCAGACGAAACCTTAATGCTACACTGTCAAACACACACTTCCTTTTGCTGCCCATGGTATTGGGTTTACTAATGCTGACCAGCAGCAGTGTGTAAGATTTACTGTGTGGTTCCCTGCTGGTCTGGCCGACACCCTGTGACCATCACAAAATAATTCTGGGAGTGTTAGAGGTGTTAAGACATGTGATAGAAGAGGTAAGTTGGTGAAGGTCTTGGGTCAAAATCTTCTATTTTCTCAGAGGCAGTTTTACCACTTGTTGACGATTCCTGCACGCACATGCACGCACACACACACACACACACGAAAACACACACACACACACACAATTACAAAGTCGTTCAGGCAGCTTGCCTGGAGCTAAGCTTCAGGCTCTTTAGGCCTCAACCTTTGACATGGGAAGCCTTGTTCTGATAGAGCACTGGTTACCACTTCATAAAAAGATTGATTTACATTAGTGACCAGTGAGGGTATGAAGACGTTTTCAATAGAGTTTTAACAATGTTTGGAGAAAAAGCAAGTGTGGAGGAGAGAAACTGGTTGACAACAGGGACGGATGCAGAAACAATAAATTAATTGGGGTGACCTCAAAGCAGAAATCAAAATATTCACTAATGGTTCAGAGCTGTATTCTCCTCAGCTTTTGGGCCCAGATAGTGTGTACGTGCGTGCGTGCGTGTGAGCAGACACAGATTGACTTATAAACGATTCAGACGAACGGCCTGTATTGACTCAACTTTTACATAACTGGCCTGACAGTCATTTACTAGCAATGCCAACATGCTTTTTCTGCCACCCCCGTTTTAATATGCTTCTTAGAATGAACATGACCATTGGGACCTGTTAAAAAGGTATTGTATTTACGCACATAATCTGCTTGAACCAATAATAACAGACTGGACTCCCTGCAAGGTTTACAAATTGTACCACACACATGCACTCTCTCAATTTCAATGTACAATTTCCGGTTTGTGTCCACGTGCAACGTCAGAACAACAACATGGCACTTTTAAACAGATAATCAGCACAACATTTCTTGGAATGGACTCAAAGCTCAGTTAAGGTTGGCAAACATAGTGACTGCTATGTGAGTGTACGACACTACAAAAGTCTCTCTCAATATACAAATACGGGCTGATTCTGGGCTTATTCTCTGGTGAATTATATGTTTATATTCAGCAGAGACATTTCCTACTTTTTAGAAAATCATATTATTGTTTCAGTGTGTAGTTGTTATGGTGGTTTCTATCATCCATTTTCCATTACAGTCCCACACATAAGTCCATCCAAGAGGCACATTTACATCTTTGGTGTGCTCACCAATCACATTGCCTTTTCCTCTCTGTGCCTATTCTCTCCTCAGTATGAGATACAGCCCAGGGCATTTTGCTTTATTGCCTTTGAATGTGTGTGAATAAACTGTGAATAAAATAGTTAACATGAACTCCCTATCCACCTATAATATCCTATTTGTACAACAATGGTCTACCAGCATATTCTGTCAACAAAATATCCCAGTAAATGCCAGGGTACGCTTAAGATGAACTAGTTGGTATGATGTGTTGCACCACCAGAAGGTTTTTCTAATGATGATAACAGGTCAAACCAGATTATCTCCATAACCAGACCAAAACAGAGTTATCTGTTCTGTGGAGCCACTTAACATGATTAAGGTAATACTTCAGCTCTTGAAACTGCCACATTAAAACTTTAATCTGATTACTTTTGTCTGATTATCATAATCAGATGAAAGAGTACAGTCACAAGCAAAACAAGCACACGCAAGCTGACACACCCTCTTAAACTTGTCACTCAGACATAACACTGAGATGACAGGAACACCAATGAACTCACCAAATAAGCAAGAAGTCAATTGATTATTAAACGACTCCATGTGTATTTGGTTATTGGTCACAAGTTGTGCTACGAACTGATCAAACACTGATAGAAATGTGGCTTAAAGAGGTAAGAGTACATCCAGCAATTGGGATACTGAGCTTCTGCTCTCCGCATCAGTCCATGACATCACAGGGAGCATCAGGCCAAAGACCAGCTGGAGGGTCTGACCGGAGAAAGAACAGGAAAGAAGTGGGGAAGGAAGGCAGACAGAATAGTAGAGGAAGAGAGGACAAAGATAATTAATGCCAGTGCTACACTGACAAACAAAGAAGAGACACAGTTGTGAATGTTGTATGTGTATGAGGAGGTTAGACAGCTCTTAGTAATGACGTTTCATTGTCTCCCTCCTGGTGCTTTCAGCTGAAGGCTTTCCAGTGTTGGAATAGTGTGGTGTCAGTGCTGTGTTTGTTTCTATTATTGATGTAACTTGGGTATGATCAATAACAGACCATAGGCTAAAGGGACTTGGCTAGCATATGCTCACGACCCATTTATTTTCACACTATAACAAGTAGACATACACACACACACGCAAACACACACACACACACACACACACACACACACACACACACACACACACACACAATTATCCAGGCATTAATGTAATAATAGGCTACTATTTGCAGACATCTGAAATATAATGCTGCTTAGCATAAACTGGTAAGCCTGCACATTAAAACCTGAACATTAAAAGTGAAAGAAAAGCAGAAAAAAAAATTACAAACCTTCAAAATCTGAAATAATTCCCTCCAAGTGTGGATTGACCCCAGAATCAGACATTTTTCAGGCCTTAAAGTTTGACTAATTGAACTTTCTACCTGGCTACCTGTCAATCCTGAACAACTTCCAAAATAGAGTAAATGAGAAAACCAAGCTCCCTTAAAGGAGCAACTTATTTTCTTTGACTTCCCACTAACTTCTCTATATCGCTGCAGAGTGTGCGAAAAGTCAAGCCTCTTTCCTTCTTCTCCCCTGCCTGCAGCTAGAAACACACTCCTCCTTCCTCCCTCATGTCCTGTGTATGTGTGTGTTGTTCCCCTTCCCCCCACAAACACTCATGCATGTACGCGCAAGCATTCACGCGGAAAACAAACCCTGTCATTCCCGAGCCCCTTTTTGAGAAAACCCTGAGAGACTTCCTGGAGAAAGTTGACATTAGGGATATACAATGACGCCTCTGGGCAATCAGAGGGTGATTCGTGCACCAATTCGCCCTTAATGACATCGTATTATCAGGAACAACATGGGAATTTGAGTTTGGTAGATACAGTTGACAAGGTAATCTAGCCCTGCTGCACTTCTTTTGGGAGGGACACCGATGACAGGCCTGTTTTTGATGTGGAGGTGGGTAGGGATACCCTTCTTGTCCTTGAAGTTGCTGTGGCCAATTTAGAGATTGTTTCTTTCTGGGCGACAGCGAAATGCTGTTGAAAAGATGTTAATAAAATAATCCAAAAGTGATGAAATATCAAAGTTGGCCTTTCGTTTACTTAACCACATCCACTGTTTCCCTGTGGGACATGCTACAGTATTTCTTATCCATGATACTTCCACAGAAACAAATAGCAATCATATCGCTGTAATCACTGATTGGTCATGAGTGAGCAGCTTTTTACAGCTTCCTGTTTGGAGCCAGATGTGACAGCAAATTAGATTTGTGATGAATTTTCCCTGATTATAGGTAAAGGTTTTACCATTGGCACACCAATGGTTGGTTAAGGTCATTGCAATAAATGTAAAAGGTGGTCCACAATCACTGCTCAAAACTAAAACTAAAGCAAAGTTCACAGGAAGCTGGCATTTCTACCTCCAGGTAGCTCAGAGATTCCGTCACACATCAGAACTCAGATCAGAACCTTGGTGAACGCAAACAGGAACAGCACCAGTGCCTGACACCTTTATAGAAAATTAGTATTTAGGAGAATCCAATTTGAATGAAAAGCTCCATTCTAAGGGGCACTAATAGGATGCCAAGCCCGCCCAGTGACCTGTAACCCTAACACCTGAGAGGTCAATGTTAACACAGAATAACACTGTGTGTTTATGGTGCAGTCTGGTTATTTAATACAACTGCTCTCAAGGTGTCTTAGGATAGAGAACAGAGCATTGCACACACATAGTATGTGCATCTTAAATCCATCATGAAACGTAATTGGGTAGACTCTCTGTCTCCTGAGACACTAGTTGCCATATATTGTAAGAGTGCAAATAATATACAGTAAATCATACAGCCTGACAGCCTGTGGGCATTTATAGTTAATGTGTTTGTTTGTGTGTGCATGCATGTTTATGGTTAGTGCACATCAACACCCATGTGGAAATGCATCTGAATGTGCATGAAAATAAGTGAACTTTCACATACTGTTAACATACATAGAAGACCTATATTTACTGAATACCGTGTGTACAGTATATACTCTGTTATACGTGACAAAGTGTGTGGCTCTCAGTGTCCAAGTGGTCTGCACTGTCAACTATATGCCACAAGCCTCTGTAGTCAATTAAACATAAACACACGGTGTGTAAAACACACACCCCCCCTAACTAGTGTGTATTTATCTAAACATGGATACACACTCTGGGCTGGCTGTGAGACAAAGCTGAGCAACAGAATGAGGGAACTCTCCACAAAAACATCTGGAGAAGCGAGTGTTTGTGTGCCCGTTTGCACTCAGAGTTACATTATGTGAATATGTGCCTATGCGCGCTTGTGCACATATGGTTACTTGGCTGTAGATGCGCGTGTGTTTATCTGTGCCTCTGAAATAGCATTGTAAACACAAAGGCCTTTGCACATACTGTAGTAGGATTCATCAACAACCAAAACCACTCAGCCCTATTTCTCTGTGTTGCTGGGGGAGTTCTGCTTGTTTTGTTCCTTGTTAATAGCAACACATATGGGTGTGAAAGCGTTTAATCTACTTACAAATACGCACAGTGCTGTTTTCATTAGCGAGATCATCAGATTTTGTGATTCATGCTTAATTCATGCATTTGTGGGGTTTTTTTTGGCTTCAACTTTTAGTTGTACACATCTCTAACATGCAGAAACTTATCACACATGGATAAACACACACTACCCTTTACCTCAGATTCTAGATTTTGTTGCTGGGTCAGTTAAAGACAAACAGAGATTCAGCCCAACCACAAACATTTATTGGCAGGAAGTTGCACAAACCAACCTCTCTATTTGAGTGCTACTTCTGATTTCCCAAATGAGCTCATTTGTGCGGTTTCAGCATTTAACTAAATGACACCTTTTAAAGATGATCAATTTGAGCTGCATGTCCAAGAAGGAGGCAAAATTACACTTCTGAATATTGGTGGAATCTTCACACTTATTGTAGCAGAGCCTAAATAAAACGATGTCACTGCAGGAAAATTGTTAAATTAAATAGGGAAGTGAAACCGCTGCACAAATCCAAAGAAAGAACAAAGGCAAAACATAAGCATTAGCTAGTTTCAAGACAGAACAGTGAGATTGAGCTAGGCAGAGGGGTAGTACATTGAGAGTAGCCCATACAGCTTTGCTTTAACTCAATTCAGTCTATGCCACTACTCAGATACACATTTGTATTAATGTGACAGTTCTTTGGAACAAGTATTATCCTTGACTTCTTCGTAGTAAGCTTTTGAAATTGACCTAATAGCTGTATGGACAATTTATGCTGGCAGCAAAACCGCTGCAGTGGTTTTAAGACTTGGATGCTATTCACTGTGCAGGGAACTTTCACATTGAGCCCAAATATCATTTGTAACAGGGATCTATGGAGTCTGTGATATCTTGTTTCAAGCACACACCAAAGTATCACATGAAATTCAATCTGTACACAACTTGCAAACCTACAGGTAATGTCACTGTGAAGTTTAGAACGAGTACATTTGTTTTCCTGTCTGTTTGAATGTGATAAAAGTATAAATTAAGCCCTTCATACGTCTCTACATTTGCCTATAAAACTGTTTAATATGCATTATATATGTACAAATAATATAAATGTATAAATTATTTGTCTCAGGTGCAGCAAATTGTGAGCAAAACATATTTGTTCCATGGATTTTTTCTTCCACGGGGAAGAGTCACTTACCATACCAAAGTTCTAAATATCTATCTAAAATACTTGAAATTTAGAATGTCTAAAAAAAAAGTATCATTATTATTATTATTATTGTTGTTATTATGATATTGTGATTCTTTAAATTACATGTTTGTCAATTGTGGTGAGTAAAATGCTGGCCAGCTATCTTTGTTACTTTGGCAGTGGCTGATTTTTTCTTTGCAGCTTGCTGACCACAAATACATACGCTTGTAAACAATCATCATAATGAGCTTTAACTGAGGATCTATTTCTGCTATATCATCCATGTCTTGACCTGTGTTACCATCATGTTGAATCATTTCACCTGTCAGAAATCCTCCCTTTGGCAGACTGAAGGTGGGGCTTCCTGAACTCCCAGTGCTGGCTATTTTCATGGTCTCCCTCACTTATCATTGCTAAATAATAATCTGAAAAACAATATGAGGTGAGACACTGGGAGGGTAATGGGAGGAGGACTGCGGGGCGTTCACTCATAGAGGATATCCTGTACACTTCTTTTATGGAACATGGTGAGCTGGGATATTTCCTTCCCCTCCTTTAACTCTGGGTTCATACTGTATGTGTTTGTGAAAATAGGTGGGGATCAGAGCATGTGTGTTTTAGGGTGAGGATATACAGGGCCACAGAGCATATATACAGATATACAGAACACATCAGCACATCTTAAAACGTAGCTTCACATGCGAAAAGAGGGAACGACTCAAGCTCACACACCGTTAAAGTGCCATTAAATTAAAGGCCAATTCAAAAGTAACACTGAACATCATGTCTTGCCTTTTATGAATCCAAATAAGTCACTCACTGCACATGTGTACTGAACAGGTAGACCAAGAGAAACCAAAATAAGTCAAAAGTGGCTTTTAAAAGAAAGAATGCTGAATCACAAGTATGGGTATGGGGTCCTGGCCTTGACACCCTCATGTAAACAAATGCAAACCGATTTCAATCTACTTATTTCCCTAAAGAAGAGTATCAATATGTTGTTTGAAAAAATTATAAAAGGAGTTGTCCCCCTTGTAATCATCAACTCAAGCTACTGAATCTTTGCTTTTATTGTTGTCACTTTGATGCTAAACAGGCCACCCAATCTGTGTCTTTCTTCCTTATGCATTGGCAAAACATAAAGCAAAATGACACAACCATGCCTCTCTTTTGCAAACTGAATCCTTTGCTTTCCTTTCCCTTTGTTGTATTTTCACGGCAGTGTGTCACCAATTAGCAATTGTCAACATGGTGACCATATGAGACAGTCATGGCAGATGACATGTCATATTGAACGTATTATTTTAATCCTGAGCAGGTTCGGAAATGGGAAAGTAGGAGGCACTCTGGGTCGAGATGGAGGTGTTGCAAATGCGCCCACAATCATGAGGTTGAAAAAGTCATCTATGCACCACAGCATGTGCTCCTAAAGTTATCAAAACAAAGTCCGAAGGGATGAGGGGTGGGGTAGTAGGGTGGTGGCAACAGGTCCAAACAGAACAGCAGCACAGGTTGAAATCCAGGAAGTAGCTCAGCCCTTGCAGGACTTCCTTAACTGAGAGGAGTGAGGGGGAAGTGATGCCTAACATAACGCTCCACCACTTCATCTCTCAACCGCCCGGTCCTCGTCCCCCACTGGAGTGGTTCGGTCCTTGCTAAATTCCTCCACGTCTCATAAAAAGAAATCTCTCTGTCTGCAAAATATGAATCATCCACATGGAACATTTTACAGAACTTCACAGGGAGATGTGGCTGCACTGAAGAGGACAAAATGGCACTGCAACATTGCCATCAAGTGGTGAGAAAAATGGGTGTGCAGTGTGTCTGTGTACATCATACAGCTCGCTGAACTCAGCCACCTCATTAATGGTCGAATTAAACGCTAATTTGCAGAGTGTTGCTCAGCTTGATCTCCAGCCTTAATCACTGTAAGATGCCAGATTAGTCTTATACTTTGAGTGCAGACTGAACACATATGGGCCTGAACAGACGTTCTACTGGGGATTCAGCACTAAACAATTAAAATCAATAAAGAGTTACTGATTAAAGGAAGCAAGAAGGATCTCTGTTGAAAAAAACCATGCCAGAAGCTACTGAGTTATAACGTCACAGGTGCAGGACAGTATACAGACCCTGAAGCATGCTAAACGTTCCTTAAAAGCGGTCTGCTGTCCGTCAAAATCAAAACCATACTATCTGGCATGTGAGCTCTGCTTCCGCTCTCCGTGACTTAAAATAAACCATCTGCATCCTTCTGAATTTAATCTGACAACTGGACCCCTCAGCTTAAAATCCAATAATGTGATGATGGCATGAAGATTTAAATGTCCGTCTATTGTCGGATTATAGTTGTGTGTGTGCGTGGGCTGTAAGTCAGTATCTTAACCCGGGGCTGCCAATTACAGAACAGCAGCCACTTTGCACTGGAATGTTACGTTTCCTGATTCTGGGAAGTTTTCTTTGACAGTCCATCACATGAGGTTTACTCACCGTTACTATGCATGTAGCTATTCAGTGCACTTCACAGTCATCTTGGCTGTGGCTGTGAACTTATCCACGGCTAACAATAAGAGAATAAATGTCTAAAAAAGGTGAGTTTGTAGATCAGACAATATATATAAAAAATAAATGAAGGGGTAAAGTTGACATGTAGACAGAGAGAGAAAGAGGTCTCATAACGGCTGCTCCAACACCAACTGGCAAAGTAAAGCAAACACAACCAGGGTTGCTTCTAGCTGACTGCTGCCACTGCTAAGAAGCTGCTTCCTCCGCAGTCTAACAAAGAAAAGAGTAAAAGAAAGTCCCTCCCAAAGAAAGCCTTCTCAGTGTTAAAATATCAAATAAGTTGGAAAAAGCAACAACTTACCGGTTATTCTGTCTCGCTCCATAACTCAACGGCTACCTCATATAGCCACATGTAACCTCTCCTTTTTTGTCCTCTCCTTCCTTCCCTTCCCCTTTTTCTTCATGAAGACTTCCCCTTTCTTCTGACTTAGTCACCCTGTCCCCCTCTTTCAACCCTCCCTCTCTCCTCCCTCCTTTTCCTCCCTCTGCCTCCCTAGCTCTTACTTCCTCCAAGTTTTTAATGTCTTCAGTCTGTCAGGATAGCAAGTGAACAGCGCAGACGTCCACAGCCATGTGCTAGTCATATGGAGTTGCTTTCTCTGTCATGGCTCTCATTCTCTCCTACACACACGATGCAGGCTGTTATCCCAGATACACACAAGCTGACACCTTTTTTATTTCTTTTCTCCCTTCAATTTCTCCATTGTTTCTATTCTTTCCTTGATACTGAGGCAAGCCTTGCTCACACACACCAACACTCCCCTGACACTGTAGCAGTATTGTGTCTTTGAAATAGATCCTCAGCCTTTTGACCAAAGGTCCTAATCTGAAAATAAACACAGTCCACTTATTGCGGAGAAAAACTCAAGCAGTCCACCAAGACATCTTGCACTATACCAACAAAAAGCACATCTATGTCATCATCATCACTCAAATCAGCATGTACAAACCCACAATAATTCATCATTCAATCAACTTATGACTGGTTCTGAGTGGACTGAAGAGTATTCTCAACTCTCAAGTCTCTAAAGAAACTTCATTCCAGGGCCCTCGAGTATAAGTGTTTTCTTATTAAGGCTAGTTTATAACCAGCTAATAATACATGTTACATGTCAGTCAACAAGTTGTTGACCTCCTACTCATCAGCTGATGCCTCAGCCTCAGCTCTGTAGGAAATGACTGGACATCTAATGTCTTGGTTATCATCATTAATTGAGTGAATTAATGTGTCTTTATAGAATGGGTTCAGATCCAGGGTTTATACGGTCAACTAGGTCTGGGTTACCACGGGCAGAAGTTATCTTTTCTATGTAAGATGCATCAAAACTGTAAAACTTAGTTTAAATGAGCCGCATTTATCATGATCTGTCACCATGACAGTAAGTGAACTTTTAAGATAAAACCAGAGTGGATTAGCCACGCTGTTTCTATTAGCAATGAGAGAAAACCTGGATTGATAAACCAACTTTCTTTGGCAAGGAGGATGGATTATATCAACATGGCAAGGCACAGGGGAGAAGGCTACTAATGTTACATTAGGTAACATTAGACACAAAGTTTTGTTCTGACAACTTCTAAATTAATGTGAAACGTGTTAATAAAAATCAGCTGTCAAATCGGGTCTTTGTCTCCTGGGTACGGTTGGGTTTAAGTCCAACATTTCTTGGTTCTGCAGGAATCTGGGTTCTAGCTTTTAAATAATATTCAGGTCCAGTTTGGTTAAAGGTAATACATTTCTGGGTGTTTTGGGGATCGGGCCCAAATTTTTGGACCTGTTAAGATATCTAATATGTTATAAAAGTCACCTATGTTACCGGTCCAGCACACAGCATACACACACACACACACACACACACACACAAACACACACACATACACACACGTCATGCTTAGAGTCTTGCCCTAGACTTAGCCCCTCTACAAGGTCAGAGGCCCCATGAGCAATTGCCTTGGTGAGAAACTCCCAAGAAAACACAATACATACACACACACACACACACAATCTGACACACACCCATCTTTGTTTTTAAATCAGGGAGAGAAGGCACAGCTCAACAGCTCACTTCCTCTTTCTTGCATGGAACATCCCTCCTCAACCCATGTCTTCCAGATTTAGACCGAGCGACAACATTAGCTTTAGCAGCAATCAGCACATGCACCAAAGAAACACACAAAGGCAGTTGGACCCAATAGAAACATCTTTCTTTGGTGTGTGCCCGGATGAAGCAACAACGTGATCTGGTGTTTCTCCAGGCATGCAGTGATGGCAAACGCCTCTCTCTATCTAACCTGCTCTGTTACAAGGAACATTTACTTATGAGCGACCAAATGGCCAGCATTTCTGAGCTTGTTAGAGGAAGAAAGTACTATTGTTCACACAATTTAAAAGTACAGGCCAAAAGTTTCGACACACCTTATCATTCAATGCATTTCCTTCATTTTCATGACTATTTACATTGTAGATTATCACTGAAGGCATCAAAACTATGAATGAACACATGTGGAATCATGTACTTAACAAAAACTGTGAAATAACTGAAACGTGTCTTATATTCTAGTTCCTTTAAAGTAGACACCCTTTGCTCTAATAACTGCTTTGCACACTCTTGGCATTCTCTTGACGAGCTTCAAGAGGTAGTCACCTGAAATGGTCGTTTCTCTTTACTTAGCTGATTGGTTCTTGCCATAATATGAACTCTAACAGTTGTCCAACAGGGCTGTCGGCTGTGTATCAACCTGACTTCTGACCAACAAAACTGATGGTCCCAACCCCATTAATAAGGCAAGAAACTAACCTTGACAAGGCACACCTGTGAAGTGAAAACTATTTCAGGTCACTACCTCATGAAGCTCATTGAAGAATTGGAAGAAACAAGAATATAAGACATGTTTTCAGTTATTTCACACTTTTTTGTTAAGTACACAAATCCACATGTGTTCATTCGTAGTTTTGAGGCCTTCAGTGATAATCTACAATGTAAATAGTCATGAAAATAAAGAAAACGCATTGAGTGAGAAAGTGTGTCCAAACATTTGGCCTGTACTGTACATGAATGGCTTTTTTGGTGTGCAAGTCAATATGTAATTGTATTGATAATTTGCCATATATCAATATATAAGTGCTAAATTAAGTGTATTGCAATTATTATGTCTATTTACATTTGTATAAAGAACTGTACAATTTGACTTAGGGCAGTCAAAATCTGATGTTTTATTTTGAGGGGCTGTGAGAGATTACAAAACTATTCAGGAGTTTATTCTACTTATCTCGTCAGCCCTCTCTGTGCATGTTATGGTGTGAGGTCTGTATCGTATTTTTGAAAAATGAAATCAGATGCCTTCTTTTATATTTGTGCAAGAATGCTAAAGTACAACCATGTGCACATTATAGCAACCAAAATCTAAACTGTCAATGATCAACGTGATAAATAACGAAACCAGATCCTTTCTAAATGAGCTTTTTAATGTTGAATCCATGTGGATATCCGAATGCTGTTGCTGTGACAAGAATGTGACTTTAAAAATAAAGACACGTCACTTTGGTCAACTGGCTTTTTTCTGTTGTCTCGTTTCATTTCCAGACTTCAAACGCTGCAGTTAATCACAGGATCAGGGTAAAAAAAAACACATGAAACACAGAACACGTGCTCATGCATTTGTTGACTAATTTAACACACAAACACATGTTCCAACATACACCTCAGGTCCCCCCTGCAGTGTGCTGTTCAGAACAAAGAGCAGTGACCCGGGCTGAAATGAAATCACACACACATACACTCACACACACACATACACACACACACACACACTTGTGTTCATATAAAAACTACTTTTTTGGCTGGTGTAGATGAATTGGATGGGAGATGAAAATACTCAAGGAATGATAAAATGAATATGAAGATGCAAGATCATGAGATGGGTAGTTTTGCACGATTAATAATTATAAAATCGCGATCTGGTTCACCCTGTTCACGATAACATTTTAAAATTTGGTTACTTCGATTTTCATTTAATTTTTACGAGCCAAACGCATCACAAATGCTATTACTTTCTTCTGTGAGTTTTACACAAACTTTATAAAATAGGTTTTAAATAGCTTCCAAGTACTGCACTGCTCTCCCTTCTCTTCATTGAGGCTTCTATGTTCCCAGGCTTGTCGTGATGCTCAATGTGCTATAAGTGCCAAAGAAAAATTGTTGTTTGATACTACCAATTTATTTTGTTTTATTATGGTAAAAAAAAATCGTGGGAGAGAATCGTAATATCAATTGTAAGCAAAAGAATTGTGATTTATATTTCCCCCCAAATTGTGCAGGCTTAATTATGTGTATGGTTTATTTTACCTGTTTTGCAACCACTTATTAGTATAATGAGTGAATCTGATTTCTTTATGTTTCCTGGTGCATGAAGACACTGTTCACAGTTTACAGTAAATTAAGTTGTTTGAGCTTGTAAAGGACATTTTTCAGACATACTGCTGCAAAAGAGAACAGACTGAGAGGGCCTCCCTCACTCATACCTTTCATCACCTGCCCTTTCCATCATCTCAACCTGCTGGCAAGATACAGCCGGAACCTCTCGCACACATACACACACACGTACACACACGTACACACACACACACACACACACACACACACACACACACACACACACACACACACACACACAAATTGCATATGTACACTCGAACATCCACTTGAAACCAGACACACACAAACTGAAAGGGTTATCAAAGCAGATTCCTCTCGCATGACAGTACACAACGTAAACACAGAGTCAGCCTTTCTTTTTCTAAGACTTACACATATACCAAATGTGTAGCCTACATTTGCATCCGACAACGCAGATGGTCATGGGGCACAGACAAACACGTGTGCTTGTTCACTCATGCGAGACATACTCAGACACACGCACATGCCCACACACACACGCACACACAACGCCCAAAAAACTGTATCACACATTTACTATGGGTGGATGGTGAGCCTTGGGGTGCACATTAATGTAAGCCGTCACTTCCGAGCACGACCTATTGCCAAACGCGTGACTCAAACAAGCTAAATTTAGTTATAAGATAGTCAAGTAAAAAACTCACCAGCATGCCGGCCAACACTAAAGGGATGCCTGTGGGGCAGTGATGCACAATGAAGGAAAAAGAACTATGGGAAGACGATAAAGGATGAAAAGAGAAGAGGAGGAGCGAGACGGGGAAGTAGTGTAAGAGGTAAATAGAAGAAAAGAATGAAGGAGATAAGGTGAGGAAGGACATGATGAAGAGGAGCTGAAGCGGCTGGTGTTTTCAGAGATGGAAAACACATGTGAGAGGGATATAAATATACACAGAAACTAAACTCTGTAGGACGCCATGGCCTGTGGTGTATTAATTTGTGGTTCAATGTCATATTAAATCTATTATACCAACACTAGATGGATGTGTTGCACATTATCATCATGTCATATAGATGATGTGCCTTAATAGGCCTAGGTGTACTTAGTGTCATTTAGTCACTTAGTGCTCAACCACACACACACACACACACACACACATACACACACATACACACACAGACAGACACTCACACACACACACACAAACACACACACAAGGTTCAAGGAGATGGTGGCAAATGAAAAAGAGAAATCAGTGTGATGTGGTGATGCTAGCTAGACACACTGATGACTTCACCAGAGCACTAAGCAGCACTCATGCCTCCCTGCCTTGTCTCCATCAAGCCCACACACAAGCACAGCACAGAGAGAGCAAGAAAGAGATGCGCTGTCCTCCTCATTTGTGTCCCATTTGTGTCCCACGCTGCTGCTGCTGCTGCTCCTCCAGCTTACACATCCAACCTGGGGCATGTACAGGGACGACACAAGTCTTCACATCACTCAGCTGCACAAGCTAATTTAAAGGCAGACCCCATGCTCACATGCAAACCATGAGGAGTTGCATTTTTGTAATCACAAAGTACTCTTGCGATTGTTCCAGAAAGATTTACATTTTTCAATTTCTGTGTGGGATTCATCCCAAAAGAAATATTAAAGAGAAGTCTAAGTCTAAGTCTAAGTCTAATATTCATTTTGAATATTCATTAATTGCAATATGTAAATATTTGTCGTGTAAACCTCTTCTGAGATTCCCATGCACTCATTTGACATTTATGGTTCTCCCTAACTACTGGAAAAATTAGGCGGGTCTACAGCCATGCTAGCGGCTAAGGCTAAACACAGCAGTGTTTTTGGCTAAATGTTAAAGTTAGCAGGGCAACATGCTTACAGTAACAATGTTGTTTTGCATGTATTTTTTACCATGGTCACTTTCTTAGTTTAGAATTTTATCATGCTTAGATTTGCTAATTAGCACTAAACACATTTTTATGTTTTTAAGTATTTAATCATAAACAAAAATATTGGACAAATCAAAATTAACTGCTGTGCTAGACAAAAAGTCAAGGGACAATGCCACCAATTTTGCTAAAAATACAACAAAGTCTAAAATGAGGCAGACCTAAATGTCCTCCAGCGCTATGAATGATCCACTGAAACATAAAAACTCCACACAAAAACACTGACCTCTATTATTACTAACAGCTTATCACCACAACTTTTTAATCCCTGAAAATGTTTCACAGCTCATAGTCAAAAAAAAAATGCAATCATGGCCAAAGTCATAACTGATGTAGAGCAATTTCACAACTTCCAGTCAAAGCTGAGAAGCACTCCAACAATAATGACCCTGTTATGACACACACGTTAAACTCATATGTGGGGAAACACACTCACACAGTCAAATCTAGTTTACAGAAAGCCCCATTCCTTCAACCGATCAGTTGTGTAGGCTCCTCTCTTCCAGTTCTCTGACTATTTAAATCCTACTCTTAGGTCATTTGGACTATCAGAGGCTGTAAAAGTGCAAGTGGTGCAGTCTGTCTGTCCCAGCATGGCTGTGGTAACCCTGCTGGCTATTTCCTCCTCCCCATAAGGTAATCATTAGATGTGAGACGGAGCTGGCAGCAGGATACATAAATGGGATATCCTCAAAGTTCCAGATCCCTTGCAGGAAATAAGGAGACTGTTGTAGCAATTGATTAATATGTGGACACTATGTGGTTATTGCAAATAGAGGAGAAATCACTATGGAAGTATCTGCATCTTTTATCTATTTTGCAGGACTTATGTATGACCTCCTTTTGTGGTTTTGAGTGGCACTGAAGTAAGTAAAACAGCCTGAATTTTTGGCTCACAAATCCATATTAAATTAGTTAAGCTGGAACAATAACAGTCCGTCATTAGTGCTTATGGTTTGCTACAATGTGTAATATATCTTATTGTACTGTTACAATCCACACTGCTTAACTGTGCTTTGTGTAATTGATTAAGGAATAAGCTTATGGAGCATGGATGAGTGAAGCAATGTTATGTAATTTGGTAGATTATCACAAGGCACAGAAACATCCACATTAGCCCGAGGCCCACTGCTTTTACCTCCATCCCTGCAAATCAGCCTGAACTGATGGAGGGATGGTGCTGGAGAGAGAAAGAGAGAGGAGAACGAGGAGAGTTCCTGTGGTTCCCTGTGGCTTGGAACCTCTGTAATCAGCATGCCAAGCCCCTGATGTCTAAATCCACAACTCGGACCCAGACAGTCTACACATGCTCTACACACATATATGCTCTACACACATACATGCATGCATGCACGTGCGCACACGCACACACGCACACAGACACACACACACTCACACAGTACAGCAAGCTCATGACACATGAGCTCTGTGGTAATCTCTGTTCAAATGGAGTTTGGCAACGGTAAATGTCCCAAATAAATGCAAGACGACTGACTGTGGAAAAACAAACTATCCATAACCAAGCCATTACGCAAAGTCAAGTATAATTAATTTGCAACTGGGTTTTCGGATTTCTTAATTAGATGACTGAGATTAAAATTTAAAAAATAAAATCCTTCTTAGAAGGGCCTGGCCGACACTAGATTTATTCTCCAGTTACCAATATTGGGATTTGAAAGTTAAAGAAAAATCTGATAAGGCCAATTAAAGTTTTTTTTTAACATAAATACATCATATTTTGACACTTTTGATAAGGCTCCCATACATGCTCATATGGATATACATGTACTAGGATAAGATTATATCAGCCAAATGGATTTTTTTATCAAGCATTTCGATCATTTTTAAAACAAAAATGCTTCATTGTTCTAAGATGGGAGGATTTGATTCTTTATTATTATAGTTAAGTGAAAACATTTGGACTGTTGGTCAGACAAAACAAGACATTTGATGACATCACATTAGGCTTTAGGACATTATGATGGGCATATTTCCCTGTTTACTCATTTTTAATTGGCCTATTCTGCTTTCTCTCTTGTCAATGAAGAGCTTAATGTGAAAAAGGTGTCATTGACATTTGGCCAAAACTTGCCCATAAACCATACATGTACATATATCATTGTAAAAATATTTTGATGGTCTGAATACAACATTTGTAACTGTAAGCATCTAGAAATAAATGTGGAAAAGCAAGGAGCTTAATTAAATTTACAGTGAACTAATTTCTAGAATTTAAATCTCTGTATAACTGGTTTTAGTGTTATGATTGGAAGTTGTGCATTTTTTTCACACCATAAGGTTTATTGAAATAACAAAAGGTCTATGTTTTGTTTGCTGTTAACCATTTAAATTGTATCAATGCATACATAAACTCTCACACAGAGCTGACAAATGTTAATGTTATTCCTTGTATGTCAAATGATCATAGAACACAAATGCAAAATCTAAGCAAAGCTCTCATTATGATTAGCCCATGCTTTACTACAGCATCTGCTTGTAACATCAGCTGTTTCTTTAATGAACATGCAGCAAAATCAGTCACGACTGGCTGGCTGCTCGTCATGATAAACAGCAGTGACATGGCCTGTTTTCATCCTTATGTTATTCAGGGGGGGGCTTTGTTAAGCTGAGACGTCATTGGTTTAACTGAGACTATCATTTCCATTTATAGCCAAACTGTGACACAGTGGCAGATGATGTCATCCTTGCACTTGTGTGTATGTGCAATGCTTAGTGTCTATACGACTATTCAGCAAGGAGAGAGGTCTCCTTCATGGTACGCATGCATCACGCGTGCATTGTTGAATCATAGGTCGGCGTTTCAGAACCCAAAGCTAAGTTTAATCAGATAGAAATTATAGCTGGGAGGAGAGATACACTGAGATTAAACCATAAGAGATGGAGCAAAATCCATGTGTCATTTCCTGTAGTTGGAGTGAAAGGATTAAGCTAAAAACTGCAGGAAAGTTTATCTAAGGGGAAAAAGTTTGGTCCTTTCAATGAGAGAAACTTATGTTGAATAACTGGTACATAAGGCAGCCATTGGGGGCTAAGACGGTGAGCTTTTGTACATATCACTCATGAAAGAAGACTGATAAAAGTAGTCTAATACTCACGGAAGCTTTCAAGCAAGGGTTTTAATGTGATAAGGATTATATATGAACCGGAGAGCTTGGCAGCTTCACTCTCAGGTAGTGAATAATATAGATGCTCACCAATGAATAGCAATGTAATAAAGACAGCTTTATCATCACAGGGAGTAGTAGTGAATGTGATGGTAGTCCAGGCCAATATATGACTCAGACTGAAGGGAATCTAGCTCAGCTGTCACTGAAGAGCCATTGTTAAAGTGAAATAAAGAGCTGTATTGACTCTCCTCATCTGCTTGTTCTCCATGGGACCTACTGGTGTGGTTAAGTGGGAGGATGGATGACATGATGGATGCTGCAGTTTAAAGTGCCGTGGCATTTTTAAGAAACCAGTTAGACTCAACGGTTCTGTAGCCAGGCCCCCCCAAGTGCTCTAAGCTTGTTTTAACAGTATATCAGCAGACTGAATGACTGTGCTGATCTGTGACCAGTTAGACCTCAGTCTTGTGTTGCTGTACATTAAAATGATGGACAGTGAGAAGAATTTTCAGATTCTCTCTTAGGACCTGCAAGTTATGATGCAATTAATCCATTATACAATTATACAATCCATATAATTGAACAATTTGTTTAAGTAATTTATGAAACATCTCAAATGTAGGAATTTTCTGCCTTTTTCGGTTTTATATCAATAAGACGGGTAACCCTTATGTGTTATAGACGGTTAATGGGGGAAAAAGTCACCTTTCGTATTTATTTTTTTAGATTATGCAATTAAACAACTGTTCAAATTTAAACAACATAATCCAATACAATAATTTTCTAATGGAAATAATAAATGACAGCCCTACATAGGTTAAAGGACTTTATAAAACAGTGAGGATTTGGAAAATTCTTCCCTAAACATTGCTTGATTGCCTCAGATATTAACATAAAAAGTACAGTGGGTTATATGATAAAAACAAACTATTAACAAGAGCATGTATCCAATGTTGATACTTCTTGATCATGGAATGGTAAATGTACGCACAATCACATTTTAAAACAGTCTGATATTTCATCCAATGCACTACTTTTCCACTTTTACGTATGTGTATGAAACTAAATAGTCAACCACTTGTTTATTCAAAAATGCATTAACTGGGGGGCAAATAACTGTGTATTTAGTTGCTAACTGCTCCACTATGTTCACCAGCTATAGTAGTCTTGAACTGGGTCTGCCTTGCTTGGTGATGAGCAGGTAGTGTACACAGTGGCTTTGTAGAGCTTTCTACTGAAACCAGTAAGAGAGAACCAAAACAGTGACGTTCAAATCAGACTGCTAAACAACAAGCTGAAACTCACTATAAAGTGCCAAAAATCTCACTATGAGCCACCGCCTTTTACATTGTCACATGGTTTTCACATTGTTTTCCCATTGTCAACTCATACATTATTATAAAAAATACAGATTATAGCAGCTTTAAGTTTTAATTACAATTTGTTTAGAATCATTCATTTGGATAACAGAATTTTGTGAAATGATGCCATGATATGATCATATCATCATGACACAATATCACTGAAATTCAATTTGTGTTTGGATCCTGATGGGACCTCTGTTATGAAAATGAAATATTCTCATTAGAAGTACATCCCCAGTCTAACATCAACAGTTAAAATACAGCTAAATCAAAAATGGTAGTGTGTGTGGGCCAAAGTCTGCACATGTCAGCCAGTACAGTAAATCTAATGCAGCAGGCTTAATCCTGGCCATTGGCCCCTCTAATGTGCCGAACAGCGTTGAGATGTTGAGTCATTGTAATAATTAGTCATTTCCTTGTATAATTTGTAGAAATTAGATTGTTTCTCCAAGACATTCAAATTTTGACAGTCAGTGTATGTGTAGTCTATAGTTCTAACATGAGGACCTAAAAATACCACATCTGTCCGTTCCATCCACAAGTCCACATCAAGAATGCTTCCCTGAGTTTGTATCCAATCTTCTATTAAAGACGAAAAGTTCAACACATCCACACAACAAGCCCCCAGCAAATGTTCACCACAAAGGAGTCTATTGAAACTGGGGACGAGCCTGTTTTGAAAAATGAGAATATATAGCACAGCTGACTGGGATCTCTCATGCGTAGGAAGCTAGAAAGAAAAAAAGGGGGGGGGGGGGGGGGAACAGTGCATTTACTCCACTGGGACTCCTTGTTCATTTCAGGGTCACATTACTTGAAACTACAAAACAACGTGGGTACATCCAGTTCATTAAGCCCAACACGCTCCGGGTCTCACCGGACTTTCCTAAATTGGGACCAACAAATTTGTGTTGGTCATCTGAGAGACGACACAATGCTCCCACTCGGGGAGAAAAATTTAACATGAGCGACTGGAGAAAACATGGATCTAATGCACTCTTCCCAAAAAGCATGTGGAGTATTTATTTTAAACATAGTTTTTAAGTTGTATTAGTGTTTTTGGGACAATTACATGTAGTTTTTGGACATTGTTATTAAGGTATCGTACTGCCTTTATCGTATATACTTAAAAAAAAACTATAGATAGGACGTGTTTTCAACAACATAAGCCAATAGAGATGTGAAAAAAAAAAAACGTTTAAACCAATGTTCTTCGTCTGCACTGACCATTTTGACAGATGAGACATGCTCTCGGTTACACAGCATCACAATTTCAAACATCTGTTTTCTCCAGTATTATAACACTTTGAGACAGCCCAATCAAACTAGATCTTTTGCTTGAACTAATTTGACAGATACAGTATGTAGACAAAACTAAAAAAGGCTCCCCATGTAAAGCATCTTCGCCATCACACTGCTTATTGGATTCTCTCTCAGTCCAGCCATTAAATCCTCCAGCCTGACAAATAATTTGACACCTTACGTTGAAAGATGGTGCGTGGAGAAACTGCTGGAGCTACTACAAGCTCTGTGCCGAGTCAGGATGCCCGGTCTCAAGGTTTGTCTTTGCTTGGAGACAGATCAGACCACAAGCCATCCTAATGATCAAAATACATTATAACCTCAGGGTGCAAATACAGTCGACAAATAGCTTTTCCAAGCCTGCTGCATGGAATTATTACATCTGGACTTTCTTTGTATTCTGAAAAAAGTGTGAAAAAGCAATGATACAACCTAAAAACTGTTGTCACAAATTTAAAGTGACAATGCCACTGTTGTTGCCTTCTTTGCAGTCTAACCAGCTTCTGAAGTAGCAATCTGCCACTGGATAACGTCAGATAGTTTGAGGGTGTTTGCGGTTTCAGTGCAGGTGCAGCAGTGAGGATCTCCAGAGATGGAAATTGACAGATAGTGATAAGAATCCTTAAACAGGCCAGCCTTCAAGTCTACGTATGACCTTTCCCACATTTCTATTCCCTGAAAGGTCAAGCACTAATAGCTTACGGCTCCAGACTGTTGCTGTGTTTGTGATTGTTACTTTTTACATGGCTAATACTTTTTTTTTTATAATGTAACAGCACATACAGAGAGTTAAAAATATTGAGACTTGAGATTTGGCCTTGAGTAAAACTTTAAGTCACAAAAATGAGGATTTCAGACATGAGCTCTGCAAAACTTAATTTCCTTGTAACTGGAGAAACACTGAAAAACACAGTCTGAAGTTTTGACATGGTAAAAGACATTGTGCATGCATTGCATCAGTAACTGACTTGGATATATCTCCAAACACCTTTAAAAGAGTGATGTGGATATGAGCATATTTTATCTTATTGTGGTATTGTTTAAGTCTTTATTGCATGAATAAAGATGAAACGTTTTTCTTCAAACTCAGTGTTACAATGTTTCTTGTTTTCAACACAAGCCCCCTCGCATTAGCTTGTGCCACATTGCTGAGTCTGTTTAATCTAGAGCACTATATTTTTTTCCCTGGAGCCCATCCTGTGTTCCCAAATGTTTATAGAGTAGGAACACACAGATGGGGCCTGAGCAAAGCCAGAGATGTGTATACACACACACACACACACACACACACACAACAACTATAACTATATTATGTCAAACATGCACAATGCAGCCATGAGCAGACATAGCAGGCAAAGGCATGTAGACCTACATTGACAACATAAGCAAGCAAACGTCCAAAATGTTTGTTAAAGCCAAACACGCACGCGCACACACACACACACACACACACACACACACACAGCATTATGAAGAGAGCGCAGCCTGAAGGGGCCAGTGCATCCATACAGAAGGTCAGGCTGAGAAGGACAGATGATGACGCACACCAGACTCTAATGGCCAGGGAACCCTGAGGTTCTCCCCCGGGTGCTGCACACTCAGCCTACAAACAAACTGGCCCAAAACAACAGAGGGGCAAGAGTGACAGAGTCTGGCAAGTTTGGTAAGGGGTAAAGACAACTTAAGAAAAACAATAAAAAAGTTTAAAAGAACATTCAGCAATGATATTTTACTAGTCTTCTAAGGGGTAACAATTATTGTGTGACATAACGTCATCAGACATGTATCCAAACTAAAGCCTACATTGATTTATTAAATACTACGCTATAATCATGTGCATATTGTGTGCAGTACTGCAAAAGTCTTTTATAAATCATACTTAAGCATAAAAACGAATAGTCACATTCTTTATAGCCTACATAATTCATACTTGTAATATTTTTTGCAGAGTTTAAATCTGATAAAATTAGTCTAAATGATGCAATATGATATTACCATATACAGTGAATTTTAGCATTTTGTAATCATCTGTACCTGAATTAGGAGTCTTCTTCATGCTCTGGGTTGATGCTGCTCTGCTTTCCTCAGTTGTCTGTCAAATCAGCGCTTTGGTCCTCAGAGGAAACCTGGGTCTGTTTGTCTCGCGTCCAAAACAAAACTGGACTCGACTTTGTTTTCTCAGTTTCCCCGCACTTGTTCGTTTGCGGCTTGCTCCCAGTGCGTGATGACACCGTGACTGCGGGCAGCGCAGATGCAAAAATGCCGTGTGATCCGCTCAGCTCGATGACGTTCACTTTAGTTGAGCGTCTCGAGACCACACGACCGTGGTAGCGGAAATGTGAACTCAAGGGGGGGGGGTATGGTGGAGGGGGTGAGTTCCACTGACGCGCTCTCGCGCACAGATCCGAAATAACTTTCTATTTATCCAGTGTATAGAGCTACATAATTACTATTCAAACTAATTATAGGTAGCACACAAACACACACACACACACACACACACAACTTATCGATAACAATTAGTTATTTAATTTATCTAGGCCTATATGAGCATGTGAAAAAGCTAGTGATTTCACTTGATTGATTGAGGGAAAGAAGACTCACCGGAGAATGGTGTTCTCTTATGCTGTGGAAACTTTATCACCACTTTGAGAGGTCTGTACTCCCAAACTGAGTCATATTCTGCTCAGATACTGAAAGCCTACTGATGCTCTCTGTGGCTGACAGATGCACTGAGCAAGCATACTGCAGCGCTACTTAACGTTTACTTTGTTGCTTATTAAAAACGTGATTGAATGCCATGGTAATCAGTGGCACGTTCACATGCATTGCAGCAATGGTGGAAGAAGTAGTCAGATCCTTTACTTAAAGTAGCTACTAATAACACACTGTAAAAATGCTCTGTTACAAAGAGCCCGGTATTGATACTGCCACTTAAGTAAAAGAAATGTACTTAAAGTATTAAAAGTAAGATGCAGAAAATACCTTTCATTTTAGAAACTGGAAACGACCAAAACACGTCTGTCAACCAACAGAGTGTTTAATTGGCTAATAATATTAATAAGTATTTATACTCTTTATTGCTCCCCAATGGGGAAATTACACTTTAGACTCTGTTGTTATTACACACAAACCTGAAATACACACATATGCTCAGGTCCCATACACACAATGGACAGATGTCAGAGTGAGTGGGCTGATCGTTTCAGCTGGACTTGTAGACCTGTATATTGTTGGGTAGATTAATTTATGATAAAACATTTCATTTTATAAACTGCATGTGTTTTGTGTGCAAACATTTAAGTTTGTCAGGTAACTAGCAGGTCTAACTAAAGCTGTCAGATTATTGTAGTAGACTAAAAAGTACAATATTTCTCTCACAAATGTAGTGGAGTAAAAGTAGAAAGTGGCATGAAAAGAAAACACTCAAGTAAAGCACGAATACCTCAAATTTGTACTTTAGCACAGTACTTGAGTAAATGTACTTAGTTACATTTCACCACTGCGTTGCAGTATAAAGGCTGTCCAATGCTGCCCTCTTCTGGTTAAAAGGGAGACTGGCAAATATACTTAAATGGCTTTTACTCTGAAGAAAGAAATGAAATAAAACATGGATTTTGTACGAGAGATATATTAGGATCTTAGGCTATCATTCAAAAAAATCTCACTTGTTAGGACAGTTAGGAAGTGATACCGTCAGCCTTGACAGTGAGCCAGCATGCATATTAGCATTAGCAGCCACCTGCTGCATTTAAATGGACATGAAAAACGTTTCTGCTACATTACATTGGACAGCCACACATCTGCTCCTCAGGTCAACACATTCATATTCAATTTAACATTTCTAAAAATCTTACTGTGTTCATACTATATATAGATAGGCAAGCGGGGACCATTTGAATACATTATAAATACATATATACTGCAAATAATCATGTTCATAATAATAATGTCATACTTATACAATTATAATGTAGTTTCTTGTATACAGGAACGATTCGCAAGTCACATGGGGATGTGTTTTGCAACAGGACATAACAGAAAATGCAAAAAAAAACTAAAAAACAATAGAAACTGCAAACAATAGAAAAGCAAAGAAGTGCAGAGACCGAGTGGCAGACGGACTGAAAACAACTGGGACACAGATTGTGACACAGTAAATAAAGTCGCCTTTTGTTACAGGTGTAACAGCTCAAAAGCAGACACGGATGCAAAATAGTTTCAAATAATCTTATGTTCAAATAATAGGCTAACGGTCGATAACAAGAGAACAACCACATCTGGGCACACAGCATCAATGGATGGAACTGATTAAATGGTTTTATTTTATTTTATTTGTATCACTTGACATGTGGTCTGGAGTCAGTTTGACTCTTGCTGCCACCTCCTTGTATGTCAGCTCTTCAATTACAAAAGACAAAAAAAGGAATTTATAGGGATAATTTTTAAAACTCCATACATGTACATGTTAAAATTGACAATTTCATGAAGCGTATAAATTCAAAATCATCAAATAAAACCAATGAATTAAGACAAAGGCAGCAGTGGTAAAAACAGGCAGAGGACAGACAGCAGACAGCTTCTGGAAAACACAGATTAGATAAAAAGAAGTCTGCAAACAGGTGGTTTTGAACTACGGTAAACAATGGCCAGGAAGGAAGCTTAAGTTAAAAGGTGTCACGCACCTGTGACCATCTTTCAGTATGTATTCTTCTACAGACCAACACTCACACCAAATCCCACCATGTTATTTTGGTCAATAGCTCAAGGTGTGAAAACCACAGAATAGGCCTAAGTGTCATGGGAACTACATTAGACGCTCAGTTTATTCTATTAAATCACAATTAACATGTTTACCCTTAAAAGGTAAATACAATATTTAAGGGTACATTTTGCAACTTAACTTTGAACTAAACTGTATTAGAATATAATAAGTTTCAAGGAAACAAGTCTACGTGCAATGTGGAGTTGAAGTGAGTTAATTTAGTCTAAAAATAAATAAATCAAAAGTGAGTTAATCTTTGTTGCTTTAAAAAAAAAAAAAGCTCTACATTTGTTTTCAAATCCATACGCACACTCAAATACCACAGATGAGGACTTTTGTTCTCACGGCAAAACATATGACATTGCTTAGAAACTTTGTTTGACTTTAAAACATCATATACAGTACAATATATGCCTTATATTCACAAGAAAAAATATAAAAACAAAAACACTAAATCAGAAACAAAAATTATCACAAAAACTTAAAACGTTAATTCCCTTACTAATAGCTTTTAATTTACAGTAACAATTATCATCACCACCTTTTTTACCATCATAATTCTCATTTTTAAGTTTTCCATTTAACATACTCATGCCTAATTAACTCCACTAGGACTATATGGTAACATTAGATGCGTGTCAATATATTATGTGAGAACTTAAGACGTGCAAACCACCCACACGTACCTGTGGTTACATGTGTGTGGTTTGAACCCAAATGTACTTCTTCACAGCTGTCATAAACAACTTTCAAAAATATAGCCACATATTGTGTCTTAAGGAAAAATTTATCAAATCAATAATCTGACTGATTAGACAAATGCGATTTCGGCCTCCTGCACCTGTGTTGCATCTCTTACCTGCTCCTCATACAGCCTAGTTTATGCTCTCAGTTTTGTTTCTCACATACATTTCATTTGTATTTTTAATAGAACATAAACCGCTGCAAGCCCACGCAATTTCTAGTAAAGCCCAAAAAGCATCAAACACCCAAATATTAAAGTTCAAATATTAATAATGAATACTATTATTAAGAATGAGTTGAATTTGGAAAATACTTTCACAGTAATGAAAGATTTTGGAGATTTAATACCCCATGTTTAGCTGTTATTAACATGTACATTTACATTTTGTCTGATGTGCTAATTAAAATCTCAAACAGTCAAACGAGTAAACCAACCCTCAAGAAGAAGATGGCCACCAAGCCAATCATTTTTTATGCTAAGCAATACTGAGCACAATCTTACGAGTTAGGCAATGACTACTCTTGAGTTGGTTGAAAGCCGTTCTTACTCATAACTTCATACACGTCATTAAGGGAAACTTGCGCAACACTTGTTGTTCTTCTTCTGCTGCTTCTAGCCCATCGTTTTACCTGTTGGTAGTGAAATATCACCGTATCAGAGTTGAGAAAATTACAGTCATTAGATTTCAGAGACCTAATCAAGAGACATTAAAGACTGAATATGTTTTATGTTGTGTTGCACCTTCCACCTGCCAGGTGCCTTGCTCAAGAGCACCTGGCAGTGAGCAGGAGGTGAAGTGATATCTCTCCTGCTACCAATCCACACTCCATACCAGCGAGCCTCCCGTTCTCTTTAAGGACTGAGCTACTGCCACCCCTAATATAGAACCAGTTAAAAGGAACCAACTGAAGCGCTTTGGCTCTATACACTCTAAAAAAATGTATAGTAGCTTAACTTAAAAAAATAAGGTAACAATTTGCACGGACTTTTTAAGTAGTTCCAACTCAGCCATTATTGAGTAAATGCTGTGATTCTTTTATAGTAAGATTAACTAAATTACTTAAGTACAACTAACATGACTAACGAGCTTAGTTAAATAAAATCCACTTCAATTTCATGAAAATGTTTAGGTAATATTAAGTTGTCAAATTACTTCATTTAGGCAATTTTAACTTAATCTTTCGAGTAAATGCTATGATTCTTTTATAGTAAGATTAACTAAATTATTTAAGTACAACCAACATGAGTAACAAGCTTAATTAAAGTAAATCTACTTACATTTCTTAAAATGTTTAAGTAATATTAAGTTGTCTAATTACTTAAATTTAGGCTATTTCAACTAATTTATTTTTATCCATTGTACTCAGAATTGTTAATGCAAATTGTTACCTTAATTTAGTGTTAATAACTTAATTTAACAAGAATACTATAACTTCCCTCATGAAAAAGCTTAAACCAGTAAAAAATCAGTAAGTACTTCATGTATTAAAGGAAACTTACTCTTACCAAGAGAAATATTACGTACAGTATCTTGAGAAATGTGAACAGAATGTTGCAGCCACATTCTGTGGACAGAGCAGTCAGTGTTTTTTCTTTGTATTCAGCATGTGAACTGAAGATCTCAAAGATATATCCCTTATGTTGACATCGGTCAGGTAGTTAAATGTTTAATGTAGAGTGAATAATATATATGCCCAAACAGTAAGTAAGCACCAGCTATTTAATTATTTTGATTCAGGTATAGCTGTGTGTAGAGAGATCTGAACTCACCCTTGGGACTATCAGCAGAATGAAGATCACAGTTACTAGGGTGCTGACGGTGCAGGCTGCCATAATGATTAGGACCATAAGTTTCTCAATGACAAGAACAGAAGGCACTTCTGGTGCTGATGTGGGACATGGTGCCACTCCTGTTTAAATGACGAACAGGCAAACAGGGGTTATGCCGAATAAAATGTCCTTGTGCAAATGTAACTGTAGCATTCCGTATAGTGATAGCATTTCTATCACAGCTTTAACCATACATACTGTTTACTTTTACATTTTATAAAAATGACAAGGAATTTCCCATAGACATGAGGGTGATGTCCTATTACTAAAAGAAGATATACAAGACAAGAACATAGAAAATGGCTTTAACTAACAAACATTGTCCCCCAGTGGTGGAGAATTCGGACGTATTCAGTATTCAGATCCTTTACTTAATGAAAGTAGTAATAATAGCTATCTATTTGGATCTAGTATGTAAGAGTATCCCCTGGAGTCTTACGAATCATAACACATACTATAGGTAATGTCACCATGTAGGTTACCTTAATGAAATGTGCAAGCCTAGATTGTCGTATATTGGCGTTTAGAAGCTCACAAGAGGAAAATGAAAACATTTAAAGAAAGGAAACTTATTTTTACACAAACAGTGGGGTCAACAAAACAAAAATAGTACCAATTTTTATACTGGTAAATATCTTTACAAATGTATCATAGTTTATAAACTTACATTTTTTTTAATGTTAAATCTAATCTAGTCATAAGTAACTAATTGTAGCCATCAAACTTAGTTGTGAAGCAAAAAGTACATTTTCTAAAAGTATTTCCTTATGAATTGTACAAGAAGTATACAGTAGTAGTAGTAGTACTGAATGGTTAACTAAAAAAGGTACCTGTTGTATGTACGTATTGTACTTCGGTTACTACCCTTAAGAAAAGACCTTGTGTAGTTCTAGAAAAAAAAGCATACGCACCACTTATAAAAAGTGTGTAGGCGCTGCATCGGACATCACCTGCCGCTTTCATGTAGACACAACTGTAGAAACCAGAGTCGTCCACGGTCAGATTGCTGATGGTGATGGTGTGGTTAGACAATGGTCCTTTTGTCTCAATCCTGCCTGAGTATGTTTTTCGCGGGGTTATTTTGGAAGTTGAATTGGGATAGGGGTGATGGTAAAGCACCTCTTTCTGCTCCTTATGATCTTGATCTCGACTGTAATACAGATACATCCCATCATACTCGCCATCGCTGCTGGGACATCCAGTGGAGGAACACTTTAAGGTGACGTCCTGGCCAGCCTCTCTCCACACTGCATTGTTATCTGTCATAATAGGGACAAACTGTGTGATTAGTGTAAAGGAAATTTTGGTAACAAGGATTTGTTCAATGAAGATCTTGAGTCAGTCAAATGTCTTTTTTGTATTTTTATTCTCGTGCATGTGAAGAGAGTTTACAGTGTCAGAGTCTGCAAAAAAAATTGTCTGTGAGGCAATCTCATAGAACTTTACACAAAAGACACACACATAAAGAGAAGCTAAAAGTGTCATCACATCACTGCCTTGACCATATAAAAGGAGTTTCTTAATAAGCTTAGCAGTTACATTATCAGTTTCTTAGGCTTTCTCAGACCTCCTAAGGCCTTGAGAAATCCTCAATTCATCTTGTCAAGGACATTTAGCTAATCCAAAATGATAACTTTATAGTTTAATAGCTCTAGTCACACAAGTGAATATTCAAAATATATATAGAATAATAACAATAACAATGATGATTTTTTTCCTGTACATTAGACAGTTTGGAAACATACCACAAACCATCTGCATTTTCCTGAAGCAGCGACGGAAACCTTTCTTTGCATATTTTAAAAATGTTCCACTTAGCTTGTCTAGTGAACACTGTTGCAGGCCGACTTCAACAACAACAAAATGTTGTAAAAATGTTTGAAGATGAAAGAAAAGAAAACGGTTGTACCTGCATTGGCAAAAACACAGAGCAAAAGTGTGGACCAACAGACAAGCTTCATTCTTCCACACTGATTGTATGTCTTTGTCTCTCACACATATGTACACCGCACAGACAGTACGCAAACAGTGCTTCCTCTACCGTTGTTTGATGTTGGGTGAAGATGTGCAACCTCATTGGCTGCAATGCAGTGATGTTGAAAACAAGACAATGAAAATGTGTAGATGGATGAAAAGGTAAAGCTAAGGTTCATGTTTAGTTAAAAAATGTGTCAGGTTTCAAAATGATTAAAAAACACTGCACATCGTTGCTCCTGTAAATTTGTGTATTTTTTTCAACTATACTCTGCAGAGTGTACTAAAATTCCCTGAAGACCGGCCATAGTTCATTTGCAAATCTGTCTTTATTTTGTTAAAACAAAAGTCTTACTTCATAACTTCAGGGGCTAGAGATCTACATATGGAAAAAAACACCCTATATTGCCTGCCTTTATTGCGTTATAATAAAGACAATAAAAGCTTTCACTGATCTAAAAGTGCGTTTTAGACATAATTAATAATTTACCTTAATGACTAACACGCTTTCATTACAGTCAGAGGTTCAAAAATCGGAGGACTCAGCAATGCAAAATTCCCTGCAGAATCAGACTCTGGGAATCGGAAGTCAGCTTCCATGTTGTTGTGTTGACAGCAATCAGCTGGGTAGTTTTGGGAGGATACAGCATGATTGAGTGATTAGCCTGCGGTGTAATATTTTGCAATATTTTGCATTTGTGTTGTGGGCTTTTGTGTTTTCCGTTTATGGCCTTGGGTTTCGAATTTGCAAAGCAATATACAACTAGTACGACACGTCTTGGCCACCGTACAGGTATTCCAATCACTTTAGTTCATCTATTTTTAGAACATATCTAAACTTATTTTTAACTTACGTGACTCCGCTTGGTTACCGATGGAGCTTTCCAACATCGTATCTCCTTCAGCACGGTTTCTTTGCTTTTGTTTTCCATGGATCCACGTTGAACTAAGTTGTTGTTGTCAGCTGTTAGTTAACTCTAGCTGAAGCCTACTGAGGGGGATATAGGCTCGTTCGAGATGAGCCAGATCTGCGCAGAATCGATCACCGGCGATCGGCGCCCGTTGCATGCCGGTTAGATTTCTGTCCGACTTGATCCCGACTTTGCTCTGACGTCATGCACACGTGGGCAACGGTAGTCTCACGAGAGCAAGGCGGCCGCAGTTCTGAGACGCAGGCGGCGCAGTTGCTTTTCACCGACTGCAAGAGCCAGGCGGACCCAGAGCATGCTGGGAAACGCCGGCTTCTCAGCTGATTTAACACCTGATTGGTTTACAACATGATGACGATTTATATAAACTTTTTATAGTTTTTGAATCGGAGGTATTTTAATGTGTCTGATTTGAAGACTTATTCTGTACAGAACACGTGTTGTGTGGCTGATAGTAACGTTTACAAGTCAGAGAGACTAAATCTGATCAGATCACGGATCATCTACAGTGTGTTGTTCATTAAAATCAGCAAAAGCTTTCATGTAGAGCACTTTCACAGCTACTCTGTCATAATCAAAACAACTGACTGTGTACAAGCTGATATGTGGGTCTGATTATATTTTATTAAATCGGAATCGCACCACAGTCCTTTTTGTCACTTCCTGTCCAGTCTGAAGGCGGCTGGAATCGGATGGAAACTGTCCGACTTTACCGCAGCTCTTTTCCCCCGCCCCCGCTGCTGCCGCCTGCTCCCGTCCACTTTACAGGCGAGGCGCAGTTCATCTCGAACGAGCTTAATAGGCTAGCAGCAGCCGGGGGCGGTGACACAAGGCTGCTGTAAAGTCAGACAGTTTCCAGCCGATTCCAGCCGCCTTCAGGCTGAACAGGAAGTGACAGAAACAGCTGTGGTGCGATTCCGATTTAATACAATTTTATCAGACCCACATATCAGCTTATACAAGGCAAGGCAAGGCAGCTTTATTTGTATAGCACATTTCAGCAACAGGGCAATTCAAAGGGCTTTACACAAAATCAGTAAAAAAATAAAAACTGATAAAACACGTGAATTAAAAATATAAACATTAAGACACATAAAACACAATCCTGTCTCCAGTTGTTTTAATTATGACAGCGAGTAGCTCTCAAAATGCTCTACATGTGATCTGTTGCTGATGTTAATTAACAACACACTGTAGTTGATCCGTGATCTGACCAGATATAGTCTCTCTGACTTCCCAATCTATCAGCCACACAACATGTGTTCTTTGCAGAATATTACTTTAAATCAGACAAATAGAAGTTAAATCCCTCCGATTCAAAAAAACAATACATTTTTTTTTATAAAACGTCATAATGCTGAGTCAATTGTGAACCAGCCAATGAGATGCCACGGGACAGGTACCGGATGACATCTTAGAACATCCACATGAGTGATCCTGATAAAGATGTAGTGAATGATCAAAAGAAGGGGGCCCTGTTTCAACTGAAACCCATTCTGGACACAATCAAAACTGCTTGCAAAGCAATTTACCACCCCAGATGTAACCTTTCATTTGACAAGAGGATGGTGGTTAATGGCCCACGTTGGAAAGACACAATACATGAAGGTGAAAGTGAAGCTGACCAAGTGGAGTTTTAAGCTCATTGTGTTGGCTGACAGCAGCAATGGCTACACCTGGGACTGTGCTGTGTACACTGGGAAGTCCCAGTTGGCCTCAGGCGTTGGCCTTGCATATGACTCTGTCATGTCCTTCATGAAAACGGCACCTGGGCAGTTGCTTTCATCGATATGTGGATAATTTCTACACCAGTCCAAAACTCTTCAAGGAACTGTTGAGCCTGAATACTGGGGCTTGTGGCACATGCAGAGATACCAGAAGAGAATGCCCCCGCACAGCTCAAATGCTCTGGAGAAAAGCGACCCTAGAGGCTCCATCAGGTGGATCTGTGACGGCCCACTACTTTTTATGAAGTGGATGGACACATGTGAGGTCTCTGTCTGCTTCCCAATCCACGAGGCATTCTCTGGAAGCACCCTGAATAAGAAGATGAAAACTAAGCATGGCAGCTGGACCACCAGATCTGTTCCATACCTAACACCTGTTGTGAATAATAACCAGCACATGGGAGGTGTTCATTTGTCTAACCACCTGGTCGGGTGCTACTCGTGTCACAAGATGTCTCAAGACCATGCGCTTTTACCGGACACCACTTCCTGGACTTTGCAGCCACAAACCGCTTCCTCCTACACAAGGAGCTCTGCAGAGAGAAGCAGGAGGAACCCTTGACCCACAGAGCCTTTCTGCAGGGGCTTAGAACCTAGTTGTGCGGCGTCACAGTTGTGACCCCTCCAGCCCAGGCACACAGCGGCCACTTACCCGTGGCAATCTCACATCAAACTGAATTAAGCAAGAGGGTCTGGTATGGGCGCAGGACTTGTGTACACTGCAGGAAGGTGAGGCTGTCCCCCCCCTGGAAGTGCATGGAGTGTGACTTGGTCCTCTGCGTCATTGCAGACAGAAACTGCTTTGGGACTGGCACAACTAACTTTTTAGACGACCGAATATGGACTTGTCCGAAAGAATTGTAAAAGCTTTTTGATCTGTGTGTGTTGCAGTGTTTATTCCCCCGCTTAACTTTTGTCCTGTATCATTTGAATAAACACGTGAGATTCAATTACGTTTTTTTAATTACTTATTTTATAAAATCTTCACTGGTGTCTTGATTCAATTTGATTATGATTATTCTGTCAACAATATAATACGATTCAATGTCCTGATCTGTCACCTCCTCAAATTCATTATATATTGCTACACATGTATATATTTATTTAAAGTTTGGGGTCCCCTTGTTGGAGCTGCTGCCCCCGCTACCCGATACCAGATAAGCGGATGAAGATGGATGGATTGATGGTTTTCTTCAACAAATTCAGGCAGTCAGATATATCACAACTCCCATTTTTGCATTGCATCTGCTCCCTTCCTGAATGTGAGTCTGAACACAGCAGAAAAAAGCTAAAAAGGCAAAAACAGAAAAAGCAAATGGAAAATGAACAAGCAACATCAGTAGGCAATAAACAATTATTGTCTATAACAGCATTGATGCAGAATCATCCATGTCTCCATCGCAATGCAGTGAGTAATTTGAACCCCCTAGCCTCTACATTGTGTTACGTCGGACAGCCAATCATACACATTATATTTTGGTACTTATTTGGTCAATGACTGATGATTTTCTTCTCAGGTAATAAACTCGAGGCATTTTTCGATACTAAGGGGGCAATTAGGTTGGAGCCTCAGTAAAAAGTACCCAGGCCTACTTGCAACCATGCCACGAGGCGTTGTTTAACAGGGGTTTCTTTGTACTGTCATGTCTTAACGTGTTATAAATCAATATGTCCAGTAGATGGCAGTATCAACAATACATTATTTCTTTTTTTAAAGATTATTTTTTGTTGGCATTTTTAGACCTTTATTTCCACAGGACAGATAAAGCCATGAAAGGGTAGAGAGAGAGGGGTAACAACATGTGGCAAAGGGTTACAAGTCGGAGACGAACCTGCGGCCACCTGTAAACCTCCATATATGTGCATCTGCTCCACCAACTGAGTTAACCTGGCCACATTAACATACATTAATAAATGCATTAACGTAAATGCAATATTCATCTTAAATCTGGTAAAATGATATAAATCATAAAATAGTGATGTTTTTATTGACTGATGTAAAAACAGACAAACTCAGTGGCAGTGAATAGCAGAAATAGTCACAAGATCTTTGATCTAGAGTCAAAGGCTTAAAACAAGTCTGAAAGTGCAGGTTCAAAAGTATTACAGTAAGTCTTTCCTCACTATTCATCAGTTTCACAGTATCTGACAAAAACTTGGTAACGATACAATTCATCAAGAAGAAAACTAGAAAAACCATCAAATACATCTGGAGATGTTACAATACTTGGCTGCACAAACAGCAATCAGAATCAGAATCAGCTTTATTGCCAGGTATGAGGACACATACGAGGAATTTTTCTTTGGAGCATTGTTGCTCACACTGTGCTTACACACAAAACAACCAAAACAAAATACACACACTAATATATACACACAATATATACATACTCTAAACAGAACAATATAGAGGCATGAGTGAACAAAGAGTTCAATAGAAATAATTTAAATATGGAGCATAGTGCATGGATACTGGGATGAATAGTATTATGTTATTATATTACAATACGAACGGTATGAACATAATGGACAGTTCTGAAATAGAAAATGAGAATTATGAATGAATAGTAAATAAGAGAGATGTGAGAGTGAGAATGATGAGTAAATAGTAAATAATAAATAATAAGTGAGATATGAGAATGAGAGTGATGAATAAATAGTAAATAATAAATAATAAGTGAGATATAAGAATGATAATGAGGAATAATACTGAATAAGTGGAACGTTAAGTGGAACCAGTGAACAGGTGCTGTAGAGACAGTGATTACTGGGTTGTTGACCAGAATTGAACTTGACACTGGCGGTGAGCAGTCAGCTGTTCATCAGAGAGATGGCTTCTGGGTAGAAACTGTTCCTGAATCTGTTGGTTTTGGCGGGCAGTGCTCTGTAGTGCCTACCAGAGGGGAGAAACTGGAACAGGTTGTGTCCGGGGTGAGATGTGTCTGCAGTGATGGTTCCTGCCCGTTTCCTGACTCTGGATGTGTATAAGTCATGAACGGAGGGCAGGTTGGCACCGATGATCTTATCTGCAGTCCTAACTGTCGGTTGTGGTCTGCTCCGGCCCTTTTCGGTGTCAGATCCAAACACAAAAAGACAGTGATGGACGTGCAAAGGACAGACTGGATGATGGCTGAGTAAAAGTGGATCAGCAGCTCCTTAGGCAGGTTGAGCTTCCTGAGATGGCGCAGGAAGTACATCCTCTGCTTGGCCTTCTTGATGATGGTGTCTGAGTTGGGCTCCCACTTCAGGTCCTGGGACATAGTGGATCCCAGAAACCTGAAGGATTCCACAGCAGACACAGGGCATTTGAGTATGGTAAAGGGGGGGAAGAACAACAGAAATGATGTCATCATCATCAGGGGGTTAAGTTCACCTGAAACCAGTCGCGAAATTCACACACTAGCTGCCAAGTCAAACTTCGTTGTTATTTTGGTGAAAGTCACTCAAAAGTAATGCAAAAGTATTGTAATGACTTGTAGTGTAATTTCTCAAAAATGACAGTAACCAGTATTCTAAAATATATTACATTTTCAAAGTTGCTTGCCCAACACTGATATTCAGAAAAGTGAAGTGTTTTTTTCCCCTTATTTAGACGCCCTACAAGGTCCCATTGACAAGAACTACCATGTGTAAAATATTAATACTATAAATATTATCTACATGAGTGCACAAAAAAAAATCATTAACAGTGTTCTTTTTCAATTCAAAATGTGTTTTATTACAAGAACAAATCACAGATTACTTTGAACAAAGTATATTATTCATTAAAAAAAAGTTAATGATATGCCTGCTGTAGCACATTGACATTCAGTGCCATTTTTAAAAACTGGGTCAAGAACATAAATTCACAGAGACACACAGAGTTACAATTTTTTACACATTTATAAAAACAGTATCTACAAAACAGTGCTCCCACGCACCTGCAGTTTTGTTTGAGGATGTTTGTGAGTTTTTTTATTTCCAAAGCAAACTTTCAAATCATATACTTTACAATGCCATTGTTTTTTCCACTCAGAAAGTCAATGAATAACGCTGATATCTTCGTGTGAGAGAACCAAGATTAATTATTTACTTTTGCTGATGTTGGTAAGGCGCTTTTGTTGTAGACTCTTTCCTTTGTTTTGGTGGTGTCGGGACAAGGCTTTTAAGTACAGCTGTGGCATGTTCCATCATCAAGCCCAGTAGAAATCATGTTCCCTGAAAAAATCCTCTCCCATTTCTATGAACTGGTATCAGATTCAGTGAAGGAAACCAAAAAACGGCCCGAGATGGTGACCATAGGTTGAGATAAGTGCTGATTTTGCAATGAAGTTGCATAAGGCTGCCAGAAATTACATACACATAGTTTAATTGGAGACAAAACAAGGAAGAGAGGAACACAAATGTGTTTTTGGCTTTTATACAAGTGAAGATCATGGGATGCACAGAAGTGCAACTAGCATGTATCTAGTGTAATTTTTCAGTGGTTAGAATAAGGATGTGACATTTCCTGGGGGCTGAATTTTCTCAGGCAGTGTTAATACTAAAGTTAGAATTGTTCATATTATTTATTATTAGTCTTAATCAAGAAATAAGAAGTGCTCTCAAACCACGAAAAACTTCTAAACAAGGACCCTTAAGAGGACAAGGCTGGCAAAAATCCATCCTTCTTCGGATTTTCTACCAACTATGAATTCATCTACTAACATACCGTACTGTTATTGCCCTTGTATAGCCACTCCAGTATAGCTGCACTGATGAATGGCCGCAGAACAACATAATACATTGCACAAAACTATGCAAACATCATTCAGTGTCACTTGCTGAGTTGAGTCAGACATATTCTGACGTATGTCATTTCATAAATTTAGTGACTAGAAGATGGTCTAAACCTTTGGCTCACTCCTTAAATAGGTATAATTTGAGTCCATCCCACCTGGTGCCACAAATTACTCATTACTATTCCTGAGCTCGCCCAGTTGCGCTGGGTAAAGGATACTGATAGCCAGGCTCTCACTGGCTAACTGGCACAAATCGAGTTGAGGCAGACTACACACTGGATGCGTTGCGAAAGAGTGTCAGCTGCGTGGCATGTCCGTTTATATTTTGGCTCACATGTTACCAGGTTAGAGCTTACACATTTACTGTGTGACATGCATGTCTCACGCACGGCTTGAGCTGTGCCAAAAACGAAAGCATGGTAGAAATAGAACCAACGCCTTTTTTTTTCACGCGAAACGTGCGTTTCCAGGCAAAACAGAATAGGAAAAGATGTTTAAGTGTCATTTTGACACAAATACATATTAATGTATAACTCTAAACATGTTGATGTTTGAAAGTCTCTAGATTTTGACATCAATGCAGATATATGATGTAGAAAAAAAACATTGCACTGTTTTTAAACATTGCACCTGTCATACAGAATGAAATATTCTGTAACCTATTTTTCCGTCAATACTGCAAACATTGTCGTACTTTAATCAAATCGGTAGAATATATATTTATGATTAACAACTCTCTCCCCATTTCCCCTGTGTCCCCTAGTGCTGCGTCAGACATGTTTCTGGTGTGTAGTACATAGACAGAAAAATCCACGCAGCTGACACGCAACAGAAACGCCACACTCCCGCGACGCAGCCAGTGTGTAGCTGGCCTGAGTCTTCTTGCAGGCTTTCTATACCATGTCAGAATGGCTTTAAACTAAGACATTTTTTCCCACAAAAAATGTTACAGAGTCCAATGGTAGAACTTCAGACATTACCACAAAGTAATGAAATATGTGTGGCAGGGCACCTTTAATAATGTGGGACTGAGAATACACTAATTAGCTCTTCAGTAACCTTTAGTAAAAGCTGGCGCCCAGCTGTTTAGGGAAATTACTGAAGCTTTTTAAAAAAAAAGTTCCAAGCATGTAACGCATTTTTACCGTTTTAACCATTAATGTCGTCAGTATGAATGAGGATCTGAGAGGCCCAGATGGTAGGAAGTCCTGAGATGGGCTAACACATAGCTGCTTTTGGTCTTTTCATGGGATTAGTCTTGTCTTTTGTTACATTTCCACGGAATACACATATAACTACTTACCCTTATCCTAATAATACGACTTTCTTTTGCAAAACGCTTTCTTCAGAATCTTGACTTAATATGACAGGAGGAAGTGAGAAGGAGGGCCATTCCTGCCAAGCTACTGTGTGGGCACAATTAAACAAAACATTTTCTCCAACAACCAAAACATATCAAAGATCTGCTGCCCTCCTAAATTAACTACGGTGGTGATGATACACATAGAACCCAATGTGGTTGTCAAAGTTTAAAGGACACATGGCCTGAACAGTACCCTCTGCCTACTAGATGGCCATCATCTGATTCAAATTCAGAGCTCTTTTTTCACATTTGGATTTCATTTAAGACAGTTCCTCTGATTAATCACAGTAGTACAAGTTATTCCTGGTTATATACAGAGTTGTTTGCAATAGGGAACGGTAGAGTGGAGATTAGCAAACAAGGAAGTGTTGATTTCAGAGGTTCCCAGTGCATTAGCAGGTGTCATGTGACATGCAGTGTCTCCTGCAGCGAGAGAGAGAGAGAAAGAGAGAGAAAGAGAGAAAGAGCTTTTAGCTATGCAATGTTGTCGTGTACACTGCCATAAACTATAAAGAAAGAGAGGTCAAACTAATCTCCTAATAGCATTATAATTACCTCAGGCCAGGCTGACTTGGCATGTTTTATCCCCCTCCGGATCACCTGCAAAAAGTTGTATTATATCAAAGACCGAATTACAGTAAATCTTAGACAGTCAGTCTTTAGAATGATTTGAACACAGTAAAAAAAATACGAGAGTTGAATTAGTTACACACAGTGAGTCAGAATACTGTGATTTAGACGTACCATCATCGTAATCGCTTGTAGCGAGCCCACGATGGTCACCTGGAACAAATTAAAAGATTTTACTGTGGGTAACAATGGGTGGGTGTAAGACCATCACCATATTAAGCAGTTTAAGTTTGTGACATGCAAGCATAGGCAGATCCTCAACGGTGAGTGTCCGAAACATGAGTCAGGTCATACTGTTCATATTCAAAAGACAATCCAAGCCCAGTTTCCCATAAGCCATGGAAATATAATAAACCTTTATCAGTGTGGTTAATCTTGCTGAACTTCTCCTGTCATTTTCAAAATGAGAGGGTAGCCAGGGAGAGGTTTGGATGTGTTGACATCCAGTTAGTGCAGGCACAGTAAGCGGTCTTGATCAGTGATCCACATGTGCTCCAGCTGAGTTATCAAACAACAACACAGGTGGAGTACATGCTCCAACAGGCTTGGACTGAGAAATTGGGTGAATGAGGTTGGTTTCAATCAGTCTCAAAATATGCAGTCCAGGTAGCCATTGACTCAACCATTCATCAGTGAAAGTATTTAAAAACAAACAAACATTATTTTAGTAGTTTTAGCTAGCTAAACCACTCATTGATCTGCCAGCAGGTCCGTGGCAGATCTTTAGTGTTTCAGGCAGCTAAAACAAGTTGATAGACAGAAAAATCCACAGATAGAACCTTTGTTTAAACCTCTATAGAGAGCCGAAGTAAGAACAAAATCAGCAGCAATACTCTGTCCAAAGATGGACGTACCCATAAGGGGTGTTGTGGAGTGTCTCCGCGCTTCTGTTGAGAAAATGATGAATTATTGACAATTAGATATCTACTTGTGCTTCTGTCACAAATCTTTGTGAGACATTTTGTAGAACACTAACAATGGAAACTGTTTTAGACACATGATACTTGTAATAGAGAGTGGAGCCTGCTTCCCCAACCTGAATAACATGCATTACAGGTTTTATCAACCTCCAACTATTGTGTCATCTGTCAACTCTATAGGTATTTTCTGTTAGCTCTTTATTGTTTACAGAAAGCCACTTATGCAATACTACACAACATCTGAAAAAGTAAGTATTTACAGTAAATGTCACGATAAAAATAGAATTGTATTTTATTTTACTATCAAATATCATAATAATAGTATTATTTCTGTAATCGTGTATCCCTATAACTGCAAGTATTTACTCACTGTTTAGAAGAAGTATAAACAGGAGGAATAATTACAGGAAGAAAACCTCTTTCAGTGTTCATATGGGCCCCTGACTATTGTTTTAAGACAGACTCAATGTCCGAATTAATGAGATGTCTTCCATAATGTTACGCTGTTACATATATAAATTTGGCAGAAGCTTTTGTTCAAAGCTGTGAAGTCCAGCAGAACAAGAGCTAGATGTCATTAAATCTGAGTGCATTTGCTTTTTGGCTGTCCACGTGTAGTCTGAAGATTTGAATGTGATACAACCTTTTAACAAAGAGGAAGCAGGAAATAATACGTTACGGCAATGTTTCTGTGTTATTCTCCTCTGTACCATTTATGTTATTACTCAAAAATGGTTGATTTAGACCAAACCCCACTAGCACAGAATGTTTAGGGAACGCTAGTTTATGGTTCTCTAAAGGTTAGTTCGAACCAAACCAAAAACTAACATTTAGGGAACGTTCCCTACGGGTCATAACAATCCCTAAGCATTAAGAGAACCAACCAACTGTAACGTCGTTGCGCTGTACACAACGTTCCCGTTTGGTTGTTTTTGGTTGTTCTGAGTTTTTGAAGTAGCATAAAGGTTTGCAGTCACTTGATTTAGATTCACTCAAAAATGATTGGTCAATTCTAAGTAAGATAAACAGCATAGCAAGATAATGTATTTGTTTTAAGGCTGATATCAATTTAGCTTAAAACAATACTTTTGTACTCTTGACTTTGGTATTTTAACTGTATTTGTGAAAATACTTAAAACAAAAATCTATCAATAGAACAATTTTCACAACTAAGAACTTCTAACAAGTGGCACCCCCACGCCAGGAGGGAGAAGACCTCTGCTCTGAGGTGAGTCCTTCCATGTTGACATAGCTACAGGACCAGACCGCAGCTTCACAATCTCACAAGAAAGTAAGTGAAATACTTTACAGTTTAATAATGTTGTGGTTGTAATGGAAGAGTTTTTTTAACAGGCCTGTGAAGGTACTCACTTTGAGATCGCTTTCTATAGATCAGCAGCGCCAACAGCAACCCTACGATCAGAGATCCGATGACCACCACAGGAGCGACTATTTTGGTAGCTGGAGCCAACCTCTTCAGCAGTTCTGTTACAGAATAAATCAAATTAAACAAACAAAGATTGAATGCACAAATACTTCAGGTCAAATCAAAAAGAGTAAGGATGTAAGTGTTGTTGTTAAAATGAGGAATGTACGCACTGGTGGGAAGTTCCCCCTGTAATACTCTAGCATCCTAAAGGACATTACTTTCACTTTCACTCCCAGAGGAGTCTGCAACATTTGGGATAAAAGACCTTCAGCTGGATGTAGCAGCTGTAAGAACTATGGTATGTAGCAGATCAGATTTGGTGGCTGTGAAGTTGCCAAGTGAACCGGTTGATTCCCATCAATAAGAATGAACAGAACTGAACAAAAACATTGCTGTGTCTTATCAGGTCTGGGCCGTCATGCATAGTTTTCCTTCTTTGTGAGGGACATTGTTTTGAAAATGTCTGGTTAGATTAAGAGACATGTTGCAGCCTAACTATTTCTGTTTAAAAACAACTACAGCACTGATGATCTTTAGTTGTCGATTTAAAAAAATATGCTTGCGAATTAATATTAGCAAGTTCTGTCTGACCTGCCAAGATGTTTTCTTTTCATGACCAACATGCTCCTTAATACTTGCCTGGGTCCCGACCGTTGAATCTGTCTGCTCCACTAAGTTGTGCCAACACAAAACAAGCACTACAGTTGGCTTGTGGTTTAGATTCCTTTCTAGCTCTTAGTTGCTCAATACTAAACAAAGGTGTGTTTCTGTTACTGTAGTGACATGGGTTGCTTTAAATTTCAGGTAAAGCATGACCTCAATTTTAACAGTGGCTGAAATTGCTGCATGACATTTCATTGTGTGAAGCAGTATTGGGCCAATAGGCATAGAAGGTGTAAAGCAGGGTGTTCAACAACATGTACCTGGTGCACTGTGTACTTCAAAGGTGGCCTCGTCCTCTTTGCCGTTACTGGCATTGAACACTTTGCAGGTGTATTTGGTGAACACGGATCCTTTCCGCAAATGCAGCTTGCTAGAGAGGTTAAACAGACCACTTTCTTTCTGGTTCTCCTCCTTTTGAGAGCTTTTTGTCCACTCTGTGTTGTGCTCATCAAACCAGCGAAGTTGACCTTTTGGGTAGCCGCCATCAGACTCGCATGTCAGAGTAAAATCTGTATTAGGAAGTATTTTCTGAGGGTCGGAGTGGATAGTTGGTTTGTTGTATTTGGCTGCAAAGAGAAAACAGAAAGCAAACATGATCATTCAACAGAATGTTCCACCATGACGTCCATCAAATGACACCAATAAAGTATCACAAAATTGTTTGACGATCATTATATTTGAAAAATACAGTATAGTGAAATGTCCAGTAAACATAGAATGTATGGTGGTCAACAAGACAAAAAGACTACAACAGGTATTTCTGGATGGGACTATTTGTAACATTGAAACTGAAAGTATAAGCACAGGAAGAGAGAAAACATTCTGCTAGAACAGGAAAGTCCCCAGGATGTCTAAACAGTCTTCCCCCCCTTCAAGCCAACAATTTAATCTTTCAAATCCATTTTCTCTTTATAACTACATAGTATCATTTTTAGAGAAACAACTATACTCATTGACATGGTTTAGCTTTAAATGATTTGGTAGGGATTGGTTTGGAAGATAAATTCTCTCAAAATGGTCATCTCTCAGTGCCAAACAATGAGAAAAAAATGTTTCAATGGGCTCTCACCTGTGACCTTAAGGTTGGTGCTGCTGGATCCGTCGCCGCTGTCTGTCATCACCATACATTTATAAACTCCCTCGTGCTTTACAGAAGTGTCGGCGATGAGCAGGGATACGTTCATGTTTCTTACATTCCAGGAAGGCTCGGCAAAAGAATAGCCTTGCTTTGGAACAATTTTCCCTCTGTGAAAAAGCAGTAAGGGATCATCGAGTCCATCTTTCTTCCAAGTGACCACCCGGATTTCTGTGTTTTCTTGTGTGGTTTTGACAACACACTGCAGCAGTGACTGTTGGCCCCACTGTCCCACCTTTCCATCCTGGCACTCCACATTTACAAAAGCTGTAAAAGAAAAGTTTTTTTTTTTTTAAAGGTATACAATCTTACATCAGTAGCAAGCTAGCATCGAATTGCCAGACTAATGGGTCTGGAATCTCTCAGTTCATTTTTGATTCCCGAAAGGCGTTATCAACGGTGCCGACCCAAATGCCTCTGGATGCCAGTAAATAGACCTACAACCAATCAGAGCAACAAAACAATGCAGCTCTGAGCGACACATGCAAGTTTAGGCTGTGCTTGGTCCATTTGGAAGCAGGTAAAAAATGTGAATCATGATGAACATTCTCAAATTTCAACTAAGCAGTACAATAAAATGTGCATTTTATACAACAAATGGGCTATATAGTAACATAATCTTGATTCATATATGATCAAACCTGCCTAGGTTGGCAGTTCGGTTTTAGTTTTGTGAGCCTGGTGCATTGCGCTGGACGGAATGTGCCATTTACGTTCAGTAAGTACATTTGGTAAGCATGACGCTCCTCTGAGTAAACGGTTGTTAATGCTCTGTCCAGGTTTGGCTGGTTGGAAATCGGTCTGAACGTGACGGGGGCCAGATGCATCTGTCAGAGCAATAGAAACATGAGCTTGCAGATTCGTTTGGTTTCCAAGCTAGCGGCAAGCAGCACTTCATACTAGAAATTGTCCGATTATAGGAGAACTTACCTGTGTTTGTATGTCCTGTTCTGATGTAGACGGCAGTGAAAAAAAGGAGGATACCCATTGAGGCCATGTTTAACTGAAATGACAAAACAAATCATACAGTACACATGTTTTAACTCACTAACTAAAAGGTGCAGGGTGCAAAGTGCAGTCCAATTTTTATTGTTTGTTATTTGTGTTGTGTTAGAGGCTGGTTGAACTGGATGTACAAGACAAGATCTCTCTTTTTTAGTTGAATTCACATTTTTGAACACAATGACAAGCCTCACATCAATCCACACATTAAAACCCTCTGAGGTCTAAGCCATGTTTTCCCATCTTCAGTTTGCCTTGGTCTTCTTGTATAACCTCAACCCTGTTTTGCACAATCAAAGGTAAGTTTCTACAATGTATTTATCTGGAGATATTACACAGGACATATAAAGTATGTATTGTCCTGTCGGGCGACAGCATCAACATTAGAGGGTTAACCATAGTGGTGTGAAACCATCTTTGGTGCAATGAACAAAATAAAAAAGTGGATTAAATATGTTATCTGGTGTTTTGCTGGTTGTATTTTTTTTGTTTCTGTTTTTCTCAAATAATTCTAAGAAATCCTTTTCTATAAAAAATTCTTATCTATGGCCACATTACCACCATGATTCTAACATGAATCACATCAAAAGACTGAGGTGCATGGTTGCAAAATATTAATTAAATCCCCAGTGGATATAGAGTGCTTTTACAATGCAATTCACTGCAGATGGAAGTCATAACTGCCACCCTTATAGGACTGTGTGTGTGGAGGTTTTCTTTTGCCTTTTAGTTTAGTGTCACCAAGGAGCTCTATTTAAGCATGAACTAACACCAGTCAGGGTTTTGATCGGAGTTTGCAGAACTACAGAAATTCTGCAGTGCTCAGTCTGGTTTAGCTTATGCTGAGAAATGAAAATGTATTAGCTCGTCCTGTTTTCTTATACCCTCCAGCAATTAGAAAGCTTCTCCTAATCTGGTTTCTATGTCTAGGTCTCCTTTTTCACTGTTGTTCCTGTTTGTAACTTGATTTTGTCATGCTTACCGAGTGAAAACAGTAGTTACCTTTCAAGCAAGAGTCTTTTTGTTTGAGAGAAGGTCACCCTGTCTCTTTCATATGGCAGAAACAAAGCAGAGAAAAAAAGGCAAACTGGGCCTGTGAAGCTACATGAAAAGTAAGTGGAAAATAGTAAAAGGATGGCGATGTCCATGACTTTATCTGGTACTGAGTTATGTATTAACTTAAGGCATGTGTCTCGGTGACTCGATGGTGTATTAAGCCCCCAACAGCGACTTTGGCAACGGTTAACTTCAAGGTACCTAAACCTAACACATAGACAGTGAAAGAAATTGACCAAAATATCCTGTTGCCCTGGACAGAGACCAGTGAGGCAATTTATATAAGTCTTCTGGTAGCTGAGCAAAGAGAAATCGTAATCCTTCTGAATCTTGCAGAGACGGAGAGCGTAGGTACATGTAAGGAGATAACATAGGCTCATTACTGCTAACTACAATGCTAGTTAACATTAGTAATTAAACCTAAACAGCTAATGTAAGTCAAAACTGTCTCCGTGCTTCTCCTGACAAAACGGTTATTACGGTTATTTGTCACTTTGCGACAGCAAGTCGATTGGTTATGAAACAATCGTAAGCCTATTTTTATAAAAACGTCTGCTACAGAGCCATAACGTGAGGTATAAGGTAATGAAGCCTTTTACACATTGTTGTGTGTCTTTATAAATAAACAACGGACAACTCGAGTTTTTAAATGCTTCAGATGTAAAGTTATTCGTTGTCAACGTGACGTCAAAATGAGTGGCAGTCAATGGAATGCTAATGGCGGGTAAGTGCTCGGTAGAATTAAAATGGCGCCATATGAGCTACGCTTCCCAAACATTCACTTATCCCCTTACGAACCATTGCCTAATCCTAGTGCCATCCAGGCAGCGCTGCCTGGGAGGCTACATCAGGGGCTTAAAACACCAAACACCGTCTTGGCGCTTGACCTCAGAGTTTACATCAGCAGTAACTAATTTCTTTGCTTTTTTAACACCCACCTATATGTCCTCACAAGTTGTCACTCACAAGTTGTCACTGCTCGTGAAAGATATTTTGTAGAGAATTTAAAGAACAAGTTTTTTTTCTTGAGACGCTAACAGAACTGCTAAATGAAGTAAATATTATGCTCCGTGGAATCCAATGACTAATGCTATTTTATGGAAAAAAAAGAGATACAGACAATAATCCATAAAATATGTGTTTTTATATCCAGCCCTCAGCTAACAAGGTCATGTCAGTTTTATAGTTTGTTTTTTTAATCAAAGGTGACTGTAGCTGAGAAACAAATGGAAGTGAGGTCTCCAGAGAATAAACTGTTGTTACTGTGTGTTATCATTTTGATAGGAAGAGATATATGAGTATTAGATTATTATCAAAGTAACAAAGTCCACATCATCTGCAACGCTTTTCCCATGAGGACTTTGAATTTGTTTCCTCTTGGATTTTAACTGATTCTGCCTCTGCAGCTATGCTCTATTTGATTTCTGGTTGTACTGTCTATATTTCAATTCTTAAGAAACTGGCAACACTTAGGTCTAATTAGCTGAAATGTTTATTTACTGGCTAAATATTGACTTAATCTAAGTGACTAGAGGTGCTGATCCAGAGCACTCAGTCATTTAAATGCATGGTAGTCACATAAAAGAGTGGACAAGTTTGCTTCTGCTATCTTGCTCTTTGTTTCTAGAAGTGTCTCATAATAGAAGTGGCAGTCTAACATGAGGCCGGGACTACTTTAGAGGCCTGTTTGACCTGCTGCCCATTAACTTTGAAAAGGTTTTGTATTCACAATTGAAATGGTAAACAAAGACTCAAACTGAAAGAGAAAGTCCAATCAAGAGATAGATTTTTCGATACCACTTGTTGCAGCTTCAAGAGTTTAAATGTTGCCAAAAATATTAGGTGATATCATCTTCTCTTCAAAGAGCTGGGGAAGAAATACCTGCGATGAGCCCAACGTTTTTATTTCCTTCCTTTTTAGAAAGACAAGTGTAGGACTCGTGTATTGTTGCTCACTTTTTATCAGTGCAATCTCTGTACTGCTGATCCCACTTATTGACACACTGCACTGCCACATGATCAAAACTAAAAACATGCTTTGGTTTGCCATTTGAAATTGTCTCTATTACGCCAACACAAAAAGACAGGGACAGTCCCCCCTTCCCTGACTTACAGTATGTGGGTTTGTGGGTGCAATTGGGAATTCTTACATTCTTTAACTGGACAAATAAGTTCATTCAAGCTACAGTCTGAACAATCAGTCACAAGTTGAAAGAAGAACAATACTAAAAGTAAAAGTATCTTTTGTACAAAAAGGCCTTCAATAATCAAGCCAATGCAGCTGTCTGGCGGCGGATGTCTCAATGTCTTAGACACGGTGGGGAAACATCTGCACTCCCCACACAACCCTGCTGGGGTTAAATCCTCAAATGTATTAACTTCTTTGTTTGTTTTAACAATCGCCCATGTCCTCAAAGTTCTCTCTGCTCATGAAAATACATGCCAAAGATATTTTTTAGTGAATTTAAAGTTTTTTTCTTAGAAGCTAACAGAACTGCTAAATGAAGTAAATATTATGCTCTGTGGAATCCAATGGCTAATGCTATTTTATGGAAATAACGAGATACAGCCAATAATCCCTAAACTATAGTTTTATAGTTTGTTTTTTTTTTTAACCAAAAGTGACTGTAGCTGAGAAGAAAATGGAAGTGAGGTCTCCAGAGAATAAACTGTTCTGTGTGTTATCATTTTGATAGGAAGAGATATATGAGTATTAGATTATCATCACAGTTACAAAGTCCACATCATTTGCTACGCTTCTCCCACAAGGACTTTGAATTTGTTTCATCTTGGATTTCAAATCATTCTGCCTCTGCAGCTACGCTCTATTTGACTTCTGGTTGTACTGTCTATATTTCAGTTCTTAAGAAACTGGCAACACTGAGGTCTTATTAGCTAAAATATTTATTTACTGGCTAAATAATGTCTTAAGCTAAGTGACTAGAGGTGCTGATCCAGACAACACACTTAAGTTCATGTTAACTAACACAAATAAGTTCATACAAGCTACAGTCTGAACAACCAGTCACAAGTTGAAAGAAGAACAATAATAAAAGTAAAAGTATCTTTTGTACAAAAGGGCCTTCAATAATCAAGCCAATGCAGCTGTCTGGTGGCGGATGTCTCAATTTCTTGGACACGGCGGAGAAACATCTGCACTCCCCACACAACCCTGCTGGGGTTAAATCCTCAAACGTATCCTCTGATTCTAACACACTGAACATAAATAAACATCCAGCTAAAAGGTCCCATATACCCAATGGATATAGTGTGCTTTAACAATGCAATTCAGTGCTGCCACCCTTATAGGACCGTGTGTGTGGAGTTTTGTCTTTTGCCTTTTAGTTTAGTGTCACTAATAAACTAGCTAATAAGACCTCAGTGTTGCCAGTTTCTGAAGAATTGAAATATAGACATATTATGCTCATTTTCAAGTTCATAATTGTAATTTGGGTTTCTACTAGAACATGATGACACGCTTTAATGTAAGTAAAAACACATTCTTGGCTACCTGTATTTACCCTCTGTCTGGAAAAAGCCCAGTCTGCCCTGATTTGTCAGTATTTCTGGGTGTAACACATCTGTGCTCTCAGCATCTCTGTACTGCCATTGCAGCCGGGCTGTAACGGCACCGTAGTGGCACTTTTAACTTATATGCAGTATATTTAGACAAAAAATGGTCTGGAGTGCTCAGAAGATTAAACTTATCATGAAGTTGCTCTTTGGAAGTTGTCACTCAGCTCTATTTTTTATGTATTAACTAATTCAGTATGAAATAGCCATCAAAATAAAGGCTTTTTTTCTTCTTTTTTTTTAAAAAGAAAAGTGCCTTGGACCTATGTTTTTTCGAACTTGAACTTTGAACTATCTATTGTATAGTAGTGACATCACAACCGTACAGAAGTCTGTACCATTTCTGAATATGGGCTGTGTGCATTTCTCTGTGGATCCTGTACTTTCACAGTATTTATTTAGTACCTCAACCTGCTTTATAAAAAATAAGACATGGTAATCTCACTTTTTATAATACGGGATCTTTTAACGCCAACTGAGACTACAGGTCAATCCAACCCTGGAGTTATGGATACACACCGTCATGCTGGTGAGACCACTGCACATAATGGTTAACAATGATATTAACGTTTTAAACTCAGCGGTGCCCCAGTTCTATCATAATTATTTTCTCATAAGACAGATCATACAGCCCAGGAGGCCAGGCCTGCCTGTATCCTTCCTTCCTGGGTAACATTGTGTGACCATCCTGACAGCTGCTTTCTCTCAAAAGCTCTTGAAGCTTAATATGTGCAAGGCCAAGGAGTTGTACTGTATGAGGAGGATGATAGTTGATTCTGTGGGTACATGTTGGTGATAAAACAAAAACAAAAAAATCTTTTTTTTTTCGGGTATTTTATTACAATTCATTGTTAGGCTATCATATTATAATGATCTGATTGGTGGGCACTAGCTGATAACTGCACCCACTTTTTGGATCCCTGAATCTAAAATGATGATCTTGTATTTTTCCAACAATCTCTTTTTTTGCCGAGGAGTGTTGAATTGAATTGTTGAATTTGAATGTGTCATCTGAGGACATAACATAGAACCTATAATCAACTTGTTGCGCATGCTTCCATCCATATTTTACACAGTCTCCTTCCTTGTTTTCAAATAAAAAAAGCACATTAAAACAATGCAGCCATTATGGGAAAAAAGATTATCAGATAGTGTGCTGTATACTATAAAAATATGTTAGCATCCAATTCCAAAGTTCCTGTTCTGTTTTTTATTGATCTATATTCTTAAAGAGGAAGCACTTTGAAAATGTCATACTGCATGCTACTTCAAGATTTCCTTTAGGTTTTAGGTGTCAAAACAACCATACAAGTGATCTGAATGCCAAGATAAAGCTGTAATTTTGAAGACTTTATTTAAAAAGCCTAAATCTGTTGGGGATTTTATTTGAGTCTATAGCACACTGAATCTTTATAGTTTCAGTATAACTGAGTGTCTGATGTGACATTCAAAAAGTATTTTAGCCTAAAAAAACGGAAGTATATGCATACATTTCTTAAAACTTAATTCTAAAAAAGCGTGTATGAACATTGCCAAACAAGCCTCCATAGAAAGATCATAGACACAGACTGATATCCATTCTACGGTCCAGACCTAGACATATGCTCCACTGCCAAACTCACAAGAAAAATCCACTTAAATATAACTTCTATATTAACCAGGACTGAAACAGTACGTACTGGAACTAGAGCAGTAGAGCTATGTATCGAGGCTGACCTCTTAAGGGGATGTGAGTTAGACCATGGAGGGAAAAGACCGCGTCGAGCTGTTTGCTGCAGGGGCAAATTTGCTTTTCTAAGGATGGCCAAGATTTGTCTGGCCCTACTCTGCCTCTGATTGACTTTTACTTTCATTGTTTGGGCATGAGGAGTGAGACTGATTGGTGTAAAAATACCAGGGTAACCCATCAGAGGAAGAGAAGGGCTGAGTGGGGCGGGACATGCCTTCACTGTCCTAGGAAACGCAAATTCGCTTCTCGCAGATCTAGTGACTTTAGAAAACAGTTCAGCGATATTTAAACATACATATATCTACTGTCGTTTCAGTAACCGACAATACGGTAGGTCTACTTAACGGACATACCGTCGTGCATTAGCTTATATTAGCATACATGTATAAGTTTAGGTTATTATTATTATTAGGCTATAGTATGTCGTCTAATGTTACACAGTTAACGTTAGCTCACTACCGTGTGTAATGTCAACACGAAGCCTTCCTATATGACATGCCATGCTGCCAATACAATTGTCAAACTCACCTACACGCTCCTCTACAAGGCGACGTCTCTCGGTGGTGGAACTAATGTTTAACTGACAACTCGACATGGACTGTTTTGTTATACGGCTTCGTTCCTTCTTTCGCTTTCAGTATGAGTAAGCGACACCACGCCAAAATAACACGGTAGTAAAGATCTTCGTTTTTAAGAACACTTTTACTCCTGTTTTGGCATTGAATAATGTAAAATACGTGCTAAAGCCTACATTTTCCCATAGGAATGCTTTACGTATGATCAAATACTTTTCCTTTGTTCTTTTATCTGTTTTTCCCCAAAATACTTCAAAAGATATTTACAATGTTTCAAGTCTTTCAAAAATAAAAGTTGCCCATATCAACATTATTAAACCATTCCTTCTGTTCACTTCCCTAATTCACTCTCAAAGAGCAACAAAACCCAGTTTGTGAAAAAAATGTATTCAAAGGTCCAATTCTAAATTAGGGCTTTAGCAGTCAAATCAAGAAGATACACTCACCGGCCACTTTATTAGGTAAACCTGTCCAACTGCTCGTTAACATTTAATTTCTAAGCAGCCAATCACATGGCGGCAACTCAGTGCATTTAGGCATGTA
>NC_048408.1:18756328-18762890 GCF_013103735.1 Etheostoma cragini
GCAGTTCTGAAGGCAAAAGGGGGTCCAACCCGTTACTAGCATGGGGTACCTAATAAAGTGGCCGGTGAGTGTATCTTCCAAAGTTACAACCTAGTCTTACAACCCCTTTGGAGGGCAGTGGAAAAAAATCACTGTCAGATAACACACACAGCCACTATTCAACTCATGGTCAAAATTGATTTTTAATGTTCATTACCACTTGTGCCATTTCTTAATTTCAAATTTCTGCAGTGACTTACATCCAGCAACAGGAATTGGTATTTGACAGAAAGACATATGTTGCACCATAACAGATGGGACAGGAATGTACATTTCATTTAGCTGAAATGTGAGTCTTGCATCACAGCTGGCTGACACAGCAGCCACAGAAATGACTGAACAAGACAGAAGCAGGATGGTGTTTGAATTTTGGTTTAAAGAATGTGACAATGAAATGTACAAAAGACCGTTCTTTATGTCCAGTAAGCAGGATGGTAAATAAATAAATAAGGGGGAGTAAAGCATAGAAAAAAAGGTTGAGCTGTCATAAGGTCACTTGTCAAATCTAGGATGGGTTAACCAGAAACACTTTAGTACGATCCCATTAACTCACAATGGAAAAAAATAAACCTGTTCATGTGAATACTGGCAGAATGCCATTAGGTAAACCCAACTTTATTTGATGTTGTAGCTTAACTAACATACAGGCACACTTTATTGTAGAGTAAATCTTACCTAGAAAACATGGGGTACTCAAAAACCGGCACTGGGGCTACAATAATCTAACGTTATTGACTACAATATAAAAAAAAGGCTTATTCCAATTCTGTTACATGGGACCTACAGCACTCATCTGAAGACAAATGTTTACAATCCTTAGATCACGATGACAGTAATTTATGTGGTTGCTATTTGGCTCCTAAGTGGATAATATAATCAGTAGAAAGATTCCAACTTCATGCCACAACACAACAAGTATTCCACAAAAGAAAACTAAAAAAAACAGTTAAATAAAGAAAAACTTCACAGTTATGTGTCTTCTCACATTCATACGTTACGAACCAGACATGCATGCAAGATGGGTTCTAAACTGAACACAATGCAAAAGCGACAGCTTTTATTTTGCTTGTGTTCTGAAAACTCCTTGTATAACCACACACAGCTTGTGCTGTGGCAATAAAGTTAGTGGAGATTGATTTATCACTTGCTGATATAAGAAATGTTCTCTTTGTACCCTGTCCGGAAGGTCTAATGCAATACAGGGGCAAAGGCAGACTCTAAACCATATATATAGAAATACATAAAGTGCTTCTGTCAAAACAAACAAACAGTACAAAACCGTTTTCAAAAAAGAGGTATCAAAACAATGCACTTGGGGATGTGGAGTAAACTGGTGTCAGTTGGACAACAGATACTATTCCTGTGATACAGACAAATGGGCTGGGGATTCTTGTTCAAAAAAAAAAGAAGAAAAAAAAGGCATGAGTTCAGACATGAGTAGATGTAGGTAGAGGTGGTTGGTGGGGATTCAACCCAGAATGAGGCTTGACTTTCCCCCAGGGGGATTCCTGCGACCGGACGGTACTCCTGCAGCGGGATCGTCAGCTGGAGGGGCCTCCTCCTTCTGCTCTGGAACGGCTTCCGGCTCGGGAGCACTGTTGTCTGAACACACGCAGGGAGACATTGGACTACCAGTTACATTTCAATTCCATTGGAATTGTAGTGTCAAATCATAACATCATAAGTTACTACAGGACACTTCAGAGGTGACGTTGTTCTAGACCACGTTATAATTAACAGATACCCAACAATTCCCCCCGAGGAAACCATTTTCTTAATTGCAGAAATTATGAGGGAGTGGCAACCTCTTTTGCATTTCAACAGCCTCAGCCATATCATCTAGAACTACTACTACTACTACTACTACTACTACTACTACCATTTTCTCCTTCTTTATTATAAGTCACATACGTATGTATCCTTTTCTCCACATTGTTTGTAGCCGCATTGTTATCACTGCTGCCAAAGCAGTCGTGTTCTATTGAATTACACTGCTGTACAACAACAATGCCCTTTCTTCATTTACATTTTTTCTACATGAATCATCAACAGGGGAGGATTGATGATGTGTTTTTTTTCACACAATATCATGTTTGAAGCCATTACATGAATATTTCCCTTTTTACTACATTTTCTTGATAAAACAATTTGCCTGGAAACGTTAAAAGAAACGTCAGCCGGTGTTTTAAAGCACCTCTAAAGTTACCTTAGTTAGCTATACCTGATTAAATCTGACGGTCACTGGCTGAGAATGAGAAGCGGTTTTTGACTTCAGAAATCAGGGACCCATTGTTTATAAAAAATGAACAAACATTTTAGGTGGTAAATACTATTACTTTCGTAGACAAGAGAGTACGTTTTTTATGGTATATTTTATAACATTTAGATTGACCACTAGCATACTGACCTTCATTTAATAGGCTAGCATTGACTAGGGGTTTCACTGAATAGTAGACTACCAAAGCTTTTAACTCTTTAAAGGTTAACTCCTATATTAAGCAGTTACAGTGAGGTCACATATTCTGACTACTTACCCAATGTGCTGGTCCATTTAATATTTGGTTCTTTCTTTTCTTTACAGTAGAATATGATTATTTTAAGTTTTAAATGTAGGTCTCGTGTATGATTTAGGTAGGTTATTACATTTGTCACAAAGAAATACGTGTTTAGAAACATTTGAGAGAAAATATACCTTAATATATTTCATTTACTTTCAGATAAACATTTGTTTTGATGCCTGAGGTGGTTAATATGGTTACCAGGGGTTTACGCTTTCTTTCTGGGTCACTGCTTTCAGTGCAACACCGGCGGCCAGCAAGAGCGAGGGAAAGTTGAAGTGCCGGTAAGTGGGCTTAGCAGTGAAATTATGTTTGAGTTGTTACATGTGTTTTACAAGAGGACGTGAATGAGAATCCACGCATGCAGGCACATTTGGTTTGTTATCGTAGCGTCTCCCGCTAGTTAAAGAGTCTCCTCTAGGACTAATGTCCCCTCTTTAGTTCATTACACACACACTTGTGTTCTGAATCTGGTGTCTTGTTTCATTTAGTTGCAGCTCTTTGTGTGCAGCAGCCGTGTCTCCTGTAAGCGTCTCTGTCTGCCTTAGCTGTCACCAGTAAGCTGAACAACACAACAGGTCAGTCACAGTGGACCACTTTTGAACAGTGTCAGCAAGCTTTGACTCTCTCTCTCCTCCATAACATAGCAATTCCAGAGATTGTAGATCTCGCTGTTCTGATTGTTAAAAAAAAAAATTGTATGCATATTGTGTGGTGTTCTTTATTGGCTACTATGATATGATTCTCTTTTATTGCCTTGCTTAAAGGTGTGTGATACATCATTTAATATTTAATATTTATATCTGTACTATTACCTCTACTGTGGCTACACACAGCCCTATCGCCGTGGTGTTTATAAATTGGGTACCATATGCCACTTTTTAAAGTTATTAAAAAATAAAATAACCTAAACATTGGGCAGGAATTACAGATGAATTTTCATAAAACATTTTTAAAGCAAAGAGAATGTATGCCTATATGTATTTAAGCGCGTATATGCATATGTATATCTGTATACAGGTACATGATGCACGTGCATCTGTGCACGTGATATGTGATGTAATATTTATGATGATGTCTCACATTCCCATTCTTACACCAGTGGTTAAAAAGAAGAAGAAAAAAAGGTGCTTACCATAATCACGTACAGAATTTTCTCCATCCTACAAAAAACAAGCAGAAAAAACAAGTTTAGTATTTTATAAGCCTTCAGAGACTAAAAAAGGTAATTCTATACTGTGTCATCAGTCTTGTTGAAAAGCCACACATACACTCAATGATAAAATGTGAGTAGGTATGACTTAAATGTAATTTGGTAATGTTTCTAAGTAACTAGTACACAAGCTACCTTTAAGACCATAAGTGAAGATCAATAAGAAAATACATAGACACTTCAAATCATTTGAACTTGGACATTTGGACAGTATGTTTGTCTGCCCTCAGGATTCACTTAATTTCTTCCAACCAAAACTCATGATCTGATGCAGGATCTTACTGTGGCGGGGGCGTCTGCGGATTGGTTGCTGGTTTGGCTCCCTCCTCTCCTCAGGGGGGCTGATGACTCACCACAAAGCACACCTGTGGGCTTCCCACCTGGAAGAACAAGATGGCTCATGCCGTCACATAGGTGGTGCAGAGACTAAATCCAATAAATGCTCAGTTTCTTTTTATAGAGACAATGTCATGGTGACATATAGTATGTTAAATCATTACAACATTGAATTTCCTCTTTTAAACTAGTTTGGCTCACCTGACTTTAACTTAAACTACTGTTACCGCTGCATTCCCAGGTCTCGGCAATTACCTTGGCAAGTACAGTACGGTTATTAAGAAGAGGGATTTATAGCTGTCAATGGGTTCTGATGACCCGGAGTGATTGTGATCTTGATATTGTTATAGTCTACTTTTATAAAAAATCAAGGGAATGTAAAATCTTAAATGTAATGGCGAATAATGCTGTTTAAATGAAGGACTGTTGTTGAAGCAAAATGGTAATGCTAGAAAAGGTAATCCACAGCGGACAATAACAAGGACAACTGGCATCTGATCTTTGATTGACGTAGAGTCATGGGTCACCAGAGAGGGCCCACACCCTCTGTCGGAAAGTAGGACACTATCAAACTCATCATTTAGTAGACAGTGTTGTTTTTTCTGACCGAAAAGACTACAAGTTCTTTCAAAAAGCAAGCAGTTACATTGTCAACAGTCTCCAAATCCTGTCTTTAACATCCTGCCACAGACCAACAGATCTCCAAAACCCTGCAAACAATATCAGACCACATTAGGAATTCATTAAAAAAGTCTGATGTATGAAGAAATGTCTGTGTGCTCTATATTCTTAAATCTCAGCATTCAAAAATACTTAGGTAGGTATATTAGTACAGAGTCCAGAGTTTCCGCTAGAAAGAATCGGTGCCGGTCATGTTACCTGTAAGGTTTCATTGTAAGGGTCAAATGAGAAAAGTTCTGGTCAAATATTTTGTGTTTATTGTGATTAAAAACAAATGATAGGCAGGCTATACTGTATAAAAAGAATAATATCATCAAGGGATGTTGATTCATACTATTTTTATTGAAATGTAGGATCCATGCTACAGGCAGAGAGGGCAAAATAATTAAATCAATGCACATGATTGTTCTGATCTGAATTAAAATAGGACTCATTTCCATTTGCTAGGCTGAAGAAATAAACCAACACAAACTACAGTACAAACAAACGGGCTCGTAAAATTATCAAGTGCCGACTTGAATCAAAAGTGTCTTTCTGCAACTTGCGATGTGCATCAGCCTCTGCCCTCCCCCGAGGCAACTTCGCTGCGCTGTTTTAAAGCGGATCTGCAGGGAGAAGCTTCTCTCTGCTGGCACACTGGAAACAGGTTTTACCCATGCTACCTTGGCCAGTTTGAGCCACTCTGGATAGATTTGACCATAATTCCAACAGGCACCTTGCTATTGAGGAAGTTAAGCGTCCGACACAGCGGAGAGCTGTCATCATTTAGCATCTCAATGATGTGTCACTAACGTTAGTGAGAGGGGCTGTAGCCGTGTTATGAAGTAATTCACAATATTTCCCTGTTTTGTAAATATATACGCTAATCTTCTGCATTCAATCGGAACAAGAACGTGACATGTAGTTTTTCCTTTATTGCCACTGTCTAAAGTCTTTTCTAAATAAAACAAAATAGGATGGTCTATTGTTTTAATGGAACGAAAGATATTAAAATCACTGTAGCATATTTTACCACAATTCAGATTGTGCAGAGGGAATTATTTCCACCGGCCAGTCTGACCGGAGACAATTCGAATTTTCGGTCCTCATTTCTTTCCACCGGTAATTACCGGACAACGAAAACTCAGACACTAACAGTGCACTGTGCAGCTTTGAAAACAAATGCATAAATTGATCTAAATTGAGAGCAAATATAACACGCAATGCTGTATTACGAGTCAAAACTTGACAACTAATAGAAAATATAAAACATTTTATTTTAGGCTTCGTCTCCATCAACATGGTGATGTTTTGGTCATGATCAGAGAAAATACAGTTGTTATAATTGGCGACAATCTTCGGTGTAAACATGAAGAGCACTTCAATTTTCTCTAAATATTAACATCAGATGCTAAAACATGGCGTCAGCGTGTTCAAAGGGTGTGTGTAATTTCACAGAAACGATTTACACATAACTTTTATGTCTTTGTCATAAAAGGAAATGGCAAGATCCCTTGAGCGGAATTATCCTGAATACTGCAGTCCACTGAGCCAAGGGCCTGACCTTACCACCCCCCCCATTATTTTGGACTTTTCTGTGAAAGCAAGTTACTCCTACACTTCCTACTATTGTGCTTTGTGAAATTATTGATTTGGGAAATTCATCTTCCATTCTAAATGTTATTCAGACAATAACTCCATTCACACTGTCTAATAAAACAGGGAGTCGTAGCCTGCTGTATAAATTATTTCCCTT
>NC_048408.1:18762900-18786954 GCF_013103735.1 Etheostoma cragini
CCCCCCCCCCGCTGTTTTGGTTCCATTTTCACTCCCGTTATGTGCAACTCACTACATAGCTTAACAAGGCAAGCCATTGGTATTTTCACAACAAGTAATGCTACTCAGAATGCTATTATTTGGCATGGGGGTGAGACTATGCATGATCTACTACCCTTTTTAGGGGGTAAGACGCTATATGGATTTTGAAATATGTTGGCTTTATTGATTGTGGCCAAAAGTTTCATCATTTCTGATATTCGTATTTGTCCACCTCTCGGAACAAGTGTTAATGTTGTAACAGTCCACGGCAATTTAATATTCCAACTTGTATTGTTAGACTGGCTTAATAAACATTAAAAATAAAAAAATGTTCTATGTAGTTTTTAAGGATGCACTGATTATAGATTTTGTTGATACAATTATAGTCTGAAAAATAATCACAGGTTCGCGATTATCATAATTATGTATTAATTATTTTCACTGCTAATGTATGAAATTACATGAACACTCTAGACTTTAATGTGTTATTTATTTTTTTCAAATGTATTTATTGTTAGGATAAACCCCTTGACATGTATCATCTGGTTTTCGAGGGTGTCCCAACATACAGTATATCACAATAAAGCCCAACGTATAGGTTGCATAGCGTTCAACAAAACTGAGACTGATAAGCTGGGCATTACTTGAAATTGAGACACGACACCAAGCTAGATACCAAACAATCCAACCTAGGGAAAGGGCTAGCAACTAAATACGGTGGAAGCACTCTTATGACAACCTCCACAAGCTAGCACTCTGACCATAGACTGTATAAATAAACCAAGACTCAGACGAGATCACATGTCGATAATAATGCATTTACCAGCCGCTAACTAAACCACAGAATCCAACGTTCCTCTCTACTCACCCTGAAGCTAGCTGATGTTCACCGTCTCAGGGCACATTGTTGATGCAGAAACAGCTGCTAGAAACATAGTAAAAATCTGCCAACTCTGCACCTGCCTAAAGTAAAGTACTCGGCCAAACTCGTGAATCCTCCGTAATCTATGGTCAAACTGGGGTAACTCTCCTACAAGCAGCTAACAAGCGATTCCATTGGATTAATTCGTCCAATTACATTTTCCATTTATCTGCCTCTATTTTCTTAAAACGAGCAGGACCTTAACCATGTTTTATTATTTTCTCTAAATGCCCACGATATATAAGCAGTCTATTTCCTAAAATGCATAGTGTGCTTGGATACAATAAATGAGAGTGCATGACAGTAAGCTGTGCGCGTGCGCGCGCGCGCGCACACACACACGCACACACACACACACACACACACACACACACACACACACACACACACACACCGATCACTGTCACTCCCCCCCAAACAATCCTGTACTGAAGGTGGAGCTTGAAACTGATCGTCCTCCATGTGGTGGTAGTCAGACACTACAGGCGTGTCCCTCACAGGCTCAAATGTGTAACCCATACTATTAAAATTACTCATTTTTGTGTGCATATAATATGCTGCAGCCGTTGCCTGTATACCTTTGCAGGTCCTACCATGCCAGTGACGTCATCAATATTGTCAGCTCATTTCTACCTAATTATTTAGATCTCTGCAGGGTTGAGAAGATCCTGATCAACAGAAAAACACCAGTGATTAAATATCTAATGACAGCCTGAAAGAGAAACCAATTCATCGTTTAACCTGTCAAGTATCACCCCTGGAGACCACAAATGTTATTCTTATGTACTGCAGCTGTCTGAGGTTTTGACTAGACAAGGACAAGTTCGGTCCAGCAGCAAGAGAAAAACCTTCATAGAAAACTCCTGTATCTCCAAAACACAGGACGTGTTACTGGTTGTGTGCTCTGTTTAAGTGAAACCATCCAGTGTTTCCCACACATAGACCAATTTGTGGCAGTGTGCCACACAATCAACATTGGCTGCCACACATAGCAGGTTTTTTGACACAATTTTAAAAACGCAGCGTATTCGCTCAGCCACATTTCCATTCCCTGCTCTCCCTACGTCTCTCTGTCACCACGGGTCTCTCTACGTAAAGCGTCTTTCTCCATGAAAACGAGAAAAGATGGCTGGCAAAATTCACAAGTTCACGTAAGGTTAGTATCCCGTGAACACCTTCACACAATCACTCTGAAGTACAGTGTTGTCAGTGTGTTAATGTTGGAGTACCGACCCAACCCTTAGCAAACAAGTGATTGCGCCTGCTTTAGAAAGTTAACTAGTGGCAAGTTTGCGGTAAAATGCAGTTGGGTTGTCAAGGTCAAAACACTAAATGTAGCAGCTGTGAATCAAATAAACTCTTTTATAAATATTGTTATGTCATTATTGTACTCTGAATGTTTGCTGCGTCAACCCAGATGAGTATTGAAAACTAATTTATCCAACTGAAAAGGGCACGTGTTGGGGATGAGGACCACCCTGAACCGGAGGTATCAGTCTAAAACAGAGCTGAACAGTCAGACCAGTGTAATTAGTTATGTTATGAATTTGTTTACAATATTTTCTCAGGCTTCAACCAGTGCTGCTCAAGCAGAAAGACAGGGTCATGGAGAAAAAGAGATAGATTTGTTAGGCATTGAAGAAAGAGTAGGAGAGGAGGACAGTATCCAGCAGCGTGTCCTCTTCATTTTTTTATACTTGATTGTTACGGAAATCAGTCGTCGTCGTCCCCCCCGAGCCACAAATTGCGATATAAGAATATAAGAAATTGAGTTGTAAGCTCTCACAGTAAAGCAACAATTGTTTGAAGAAGAGGTAGACTGTACCTGGTGGATTGTTCCTTCGATTGGCATAGGGGTCCTCTGGCTCAGCGAAAACACTGGAGGCCATCTTGTCTTTCCGGACGGGAGGCTTCTTCTCATCTGCACCAAATGTAATGTTGGAGCCGCCGCCGGGAGGGCGCAATACCCTGGAAAGATAGAGATGATCGTACTGGAGCCTCTCCTCTCCATTCTAAAACTGATTCATGAAAAATAACCTACCTAAATGCTGTGGTTCAGACTACGGTTGTGCATAATTAGTCAGTGACACATTATTCTTCATTCACACTCATGCCAATAAAGGTGAAAATTATTTTTATTTTGCGTCATTTAACAATGCTATTGGATAAAATGTAAGGACCTAAACTGTCTATCAAATGTTTCAATCTCATCATCTATCTTTGCACTGTCTGGGCAGCCAGATTCAAGTGGGTCGCGGCTGAGATAAAAAAAAAAAGTCAGACATTAATCTTTGACACTGAACTTTAAATTACTTGTGGAATACAAGAGCCTTACCTATAATGTGTTTATGTGGACTTTATATGCAGACTGGTGTTGTTCCACTTATAATTATATTATCTGTGACTGTGAGAATATCATAATTACAGGTGTTTCTGATTGTTGTATTTCACTTATATCAACAAGGGTAGACTAAATATTAGGAACACCTGTCGATATAATGCAATACAGTTTAACAGCACAACAAACTACAGCTTTAAAAATGACCTTTGTGAGGGTAGGATTTATTGCAGGCCTGTTGGATTAGACTGCACCATTCTTATCCAGGTGCCTATTAAACTGACAACGTTTTATGCTTTGGGATACAGTTTACACTGATAAATATTGATCATGTGATTTCCTCTCACGTTGAAGGTAACACTAAATAGGGCTTTTACACAATGGTAAATACATTTGTTCAATGTATTTATGTATGTTGCATTACTCACATTCCTTTGAGTAATGTCGCTCCATAAACGAATTTACCATAATAACCACATATTAATTTACTAAAAAAAATGTTTGACGATGTTTAATTAAATTGATAATTTAAACATCGTTGATTTTAAATATGCATATATCTCTATGTTATGTGATGTGATGAAAAATATACATGTGGCTCGGATTATTGTTAGGTGTAAATTATCCAGCTGTAACGTTAACATGGCCCTCGCCCTAATGAGGCCATATGGAGGGCAGACTAAAAGATGTCTGATTGTAATTCACTGATCATCTCGATTACGGATCTGAAATCCACGGTGGCCCCACCCAACTGGAATAACAGATCTGATAAATCTTTAGCTTCCAGACAATCAACACGAAAAAGCAATGAGGAAATATACAGGTAAAACGCCTACACTTAAAACTCTTAGTTGCCGAGCAGCCTAGTCTGCAACGTCCCTTGCTATCTAAGGAGCTTCTCCACAAAAGGGAGGGTACATGTGTGCTATCTTGCTAGCTAGCTAACGTAAGAAAATGGGAACGGTCCACCCCAACAGACACAACGGGAAGGTGTGGTACTGAGGTGTCTCCAAGCATCGTCGCCACATGCTTAGCTAGTTTTAAGCATTTCGAAGCGGTTAAGTAATATTTACGGGCAGGTGTAAGAGAAAAAAAATGTGTCTTAAATTTAAGGGTGAACCTTGTAGCGTTAAGTTTAACGTCAGAGAATGCTGGACTTGTGGGCATCATGGTGGCTAACGGTTCCCGGAACGGTCTGAAAGACGCATTTTTACCTGGAACTGCTTTTAGAGCCGGGCTCCATCCCTTGATATGTCGTGGTGGTCGTCATTTTTGCACAAGACGTTGTCAAATATGAATAAATCTTACAGGTCATGCGCGAGTAACACTTTCGTTAGAAGCACTTCACCGCATCATCATGGTCTATCCCAGTCAGTGGTTCCCAATAATCAACCTGCATCCAGTCTGAGTGGGCAAGTGACAAGAAGGGGATGTCTCACTTCCGGTAATATTTTCAAAACAAAACGTGTGAACCTGACAAATAGAATATTATGGCGTTTAAGATAAAAATTAAAACTCAAATTACATCTAAATATTTGTAAGGGGGTGCATAGCTAACGCTAACTGCCATTTATTCTGTTGTACTTTAACAAAAGACACATTTGGATTGTAATTTGAAAGCGGAACCGTCTTTTCCGACCCTTCGTTGCTTCTCTCATCCATCCCTGGGTTTGGTTCATTTATATACACAGTCTGAATTTGACACAGACGTGCAAGTGCGACAAAAACCATTGCTGAGAGGGTGCTTCTATAAGCGTGGAAGTGAACAGATGAACCGTGGCAAATTAATTTAACTTGTGATTGGATACAGTATTCACATGGCCTGCCATCTTGATTTGATATTGACCCATACATTTCTTAAGTTGAATTATAATAGCTACGGTTTACTGAAACCTCACTCAAAAATGTATAGTGTAGAACTGATCCTGATAGCAGTTATAAGTACTAGTTAAAACAATGCATAAACCAAACTGGGACAAAAAAAAAAAAAAAAAACTCAATTTATTCCAATAACACATTTTTATAACCGATGAGAATTTAAAATGCCAGCTTACTGAACAATCTGAATCAAAACCTCAAAGACATGGGTATAAAACAAGGATTTCTCTCTAAATCCTCAAAAAAAAAAGAAAAAAAAAAAGCAAGATTTTCATTTCTTTAGCACATTAGACTCACTGTAGCTTACAACTTGTCTACACCGCGCAGTTTGGACATGTTAAGATACAAACCGTGGGATTAAATTTATCTACATCAACTGTGCCACCGTCTTTGAGCCTTTTGGAAAAGTATTCCACTGAATGGTATCAACACTGGTCATGAACATTTGAAGACTGGGGATAAAAAGATGTTCAGGGATGAAGAGGGAGGTAGGGCTGTCCATAGGAAACAGTCTTTAAAGAGAAGAACCTCCGGTTTGCTGTTGGAACACATCAATTGTATCTTCATCCTCCATTTCTAGCTGTAAGAAAAGTTTAAACATAAGATGATGTGATGGCAGTGATAGATTTGATCATACTTTATTCATCCCACAGTCGGGAAATTCCCTTATTACAGAAGCTTTCTACAGTAAAAGCAAAACACAAACAGGCAAACTAGGTCTTTACTGTGAAGCCAAGCTACTTTTAAGGGGTGTTGACAACATTAGTGAGTAGGGCTGCACGATTATGGCCAAAATGATAGTCACGATTTGTTGATTTTAACCAAAACAATTTTTTCGTCACATAGGTTATTTATAACCGCGAGAGGGCTAGTGACGGATGCTACTCACAGAGCGACTGCTGATCATTATGAACGGGTCCAGCACGGGTCGAATGACGGATACATACGTGTAAATGAAATGTCCGTATCGTCATTGCATTTTTATGAACTACGATATTCTGGCCATGGGTCACATCTCTGGCCCAGGTCCAGCAGCTCCGTCTCACACGCTGTTACTCTACCAACTGAAGTTAGTTGCATTCAATAACTTCTGTGTTCTTTGCCCTGGCCGCCACGATAGCAGACTTACCCACGGAAACACGAGTACAAATACAGGTTTGCCCCACAGTTTTAATTTTGTTAACACAGCTGTATATTAAGATATACAGCTGTGTTAATAAAAAATTAAAACTGTAGACAAATGTCAGAAGTGTGGAACGGGCCGCTGTGTGTCCGGGCGCGGAGAATAAGAGGAGAGGTCCAACACAGGCTTTACAGACGAAATGGGTCATGTAACGCAAAATTAAACCATATCCATATGAACAGCATTGCAGCGGATGCAAGGACATTAGCACCGGTGCGTCCTAGAGGAGCTAACAAACGCTACTAGCACCGGTCACTGCTGCTGTTTGAAAAAACATAGAAGGGACAAAATTTTGCGTTTACTGGTAAACCTTGAAACCGACTGCTATCTTTTGATTTTTCCTCCAGTTACTCTGTCCTCTGTGACTGTCTACATCTAGAAACTATGCTGCACGGGGTGCTGGGTACCAGCGCTGTATCTAGACATGCACCGATCGATTAGCCGACAACCTGAATCACTTCATTCTCTGCCAGTCAAAAGTACACACACACCGGTTCACATTGCACGCAGTGGCACACACATTAACCCAACTATTGTCACAACCTCATGCAGTGTGGCCAACTTGTGAACACTTTTACAACTTTTTTTTTTAAGACAATCTGGGGGGGAATGTGAAATATATTTCACATATTAATTCATTTAGAGTTATGCTGCTCAGAGTAACTCCAATGTTTAGCACAGTCTTTGCCTCTCCCCTTTATTTTAAAGAAAAAGTTACACAAATGGTTATGTACTTTGTCATTTATAGTTCATGTAAAATTGAACACTACAGTAGGATATATGCCATTATTTTTATATATATATATATATATATATATATATATATATAAATTATATATAAAGAGCATTAAAATGAGAAAGTTAAAGAAATCTTCCACCATAAAAATATAATCTTTTTTATAGTGGAAGATTTTTCATGTATTGGTGAAAACTGTTCTCAATATGCCTAAATCATTTAAAATCTGTAGTTATATCGATTGCATTAATGTCATAGTTAACTTGCAATTAATCACACTATATATGATAGATAGATCTATATCTATATTTTTTTTCTAGTCTAAACCACTCAAAGCGCTTTTACATAGTACCATTCACTGTGGCTGCCGTACAAGGTATTACCTTGAGTGTAAATGTATGAACGTAATTATCAGATAAACATTCATACACATTTCCACAACTCTGGTTCAGTGACACTTCAACAAGGGACTGCAGGGCCAGAGATCGGACCAACCTTTCGATTGGCAGGCGACCGCTCTGCCACTGAGCCACAGCCACCCCCACCTGTTGTCTCAACACATGCTTTCTTAAATTCTCAAATAGCCCACAACATAAAACGGAAAACAAAAGTGTAAAATCAAAGTCATGAAAATTCCTTGGTAGCTATAACGGCAGGAGGCTGCAGTCATCAGGACCAAAACCTCACGCCATAAAAACTGTTTCTCCCCGTCAGCCTCACCAACAATGCCCCGGTCCCCCCCCCCCGACATTGGCGTAACTACACTTTTGCACTAACCTCCATCCTGGACTAAACATCCTTCCATACTTTATATTTCTTTGCATTCTGCCAAATATTATAATCAACCCCCTTTCTCTTATACTAAACAGCTATTTTGTATGCGAGAGGGTGAAGCCTTACCTGTGAGGGTGTGTCTGTTTCATTGATGGGCTGACCATCAAATCGAAATCTTATTTGCCTCATTGACAGCCCCTGTGTGTAGAGACAGAAATATCAGGTTTAAAGATTGAAAAGAAACATGATGGGGCATCATATTGGCCTTGGAGTTATGTGACAGTGACACACACACACGCACACACGCGCACACGCGCACGATGATTTGTTTTTCTTCGTTCTAATTAAGTAGCACTCCCACCTGTCGTTCACAATACGCTTTCATCAGTTTGCTGAGAGGAGTGTGCCTTTTAATCTTGAATTGCACCACTGAGCCTTCCTGCCCTGCCACCTTCAGGTTGATGTGTTCATTGTTCTCCGTCTTCACTCCCTCCTGAAAGAGTGAAACAGAAGTTTGCAGAAAGTAAAGTTGATTGCTAATAATAATAATAATAATAATAATAATAATAATAAGTAAGACAAGAAGCTTTGGCTTCCAGCTGTGTAATGCATTTGCTCCTCGTACCCGAAAACTCATTTTTGCCCGGGTCAGACATAACAAGTGTACATCACTGATTAATTACAAGTCGAAAGTATTTTTACCCCCGGTTACATTTGTCTGACACTTGCACCTTGTGAGCACTGATCGGAGGACTGGTGGTCAACGTACTAATCACATAAAGGAGTAACGTTAGCATAGAAACTTCACTGTTAGCATTTAGCAAGTCAATGGCCTACCTGCAACTTATTGATGCTCAGCCTAACGTTAGTCAGAATGGGAAGTACAACTTGCACGCATCAACAATCCCTCTTATCCCAAGGAACTTGTGCGTGTGACGAGCATGCCCATTTCATACGAGAACCGTTAACAGCTAACAATTGACGTAAGTGCTCAAACAATTAATATGGGCCCGTGGCCGCAGCCTTACACCGCCTTCTGAACGGTAACGTAAACCATTACCGTTACTCACTTTTCTTCGGTTTTTGTTAACTAACGTTACCTGGACTTGCTATAACCATATCACCACTTGTTAGTCGCACTCGCTAAAGCTGACAGTGGCATTTAAGAGGTAATGTTTTTGTTTCTTTAAAAAGACGAGCAATTATTAAATCTCAGGCACATTAGCCAAGTTAGCAAACTATGCTAACTTCGTCCGCTTGCTACCGAGCTACCTAGCAAGCTAGCACTGGATAGCTTTTTTTTGTAATTATGCGACCATTAGCACATTGGTCTCACAGGCGGCTTTTTGGTGCCATTCGTAGTATCGCGCATTGCTTAGCTAGGTACACTCATACAGCGTGCAAACTCCACTCACCTTGTTTTTTTCGTCTGCCATGGCTGCTGCTGCGTCTGTATGCCCCTGTTCTGCTGCGCCTGCGCTGTCCGTCTGGCGCGCCGCTTTGCGTGGGCTGGCCTCATGGATGTGTTGACTGGGCTGGAGTGCATGGTCTTATACATTCATGAGTGCAAACAGCTGCGCCAAATCAACTGCGTTGTCTTAAAATGTAGCTAATGTCCCAGTATGTAATGTCCCAAGGATTTGAATACCGAGATTCTTTAAATAATTTGCAAGTATCTGACAGTGTTGGTACTTTTACTTGACTATTTAATGTTATGTACTCAACATATACTTATACTACTGCACTGGATAAGCTGTAACTTTACTGGTTAAAAAACTGAGGAGTTTATTATCTACCCCATGGCAATTGAGTAGTTGAAACTGTCTCCAATTTGACCAGCTACAACATTAGTATGCTTTAATTATATGTTAATGCATCAGCAACAATAATTAAGTAATTAATATATAATGACAGGAATAACCGTGCTGCATGAGTACTTTTATTTTTTGATATTTTTTTACCTTGTTAAATGCATTACTTGTAATAGTGTATTTTAAGAATCTGATGAAATGAAAATACACCTCAACCACAATGGAGTAAATATGCTACTGCATTGAGATTGCTACATAGAGACTGAAAAATGAGGCAAAAATATGTGAGAACTGTAATACAAAAAGATCCATCTCATTCTTTATTTTTCCATGCACAGAAATTGCTTTTCAAAAAAATATGCAATGACAACTTTATTTAACAATCCCAGACAAATAAATAGTATTACAAGAAATATGTAGAGATAGAATCTCCTAGCACTAATAGCCCCAGAAAGACAACAATAAAGTCACCATTTTTGATAAACACATGGTAAACAGAATCCTTTGAATTAACCATCAAGGTTTTACTATTAATATACAGTTCTTTCTCAAGGCTATTTTCCTAGTTTGACATAGGAAACTCCCACACAAGCTAACCATTTAGTTACATCGGGGCAACTAACCTACCCCTTTGGCTTGGCTTCCACAACATGGTCAAAGAGCAAGAGCAAGGGCAAAGCTATGCGCTCTTTAATTAACGTCAAACAATATTAATTTCGTCTTTAGGGATGAATTGTCAGCTGGTCAGCACTTACTAAAGCACATCCACTTAATGTATACAATTGGTCCTTGTCCTTAATAGCTCATGTTACACCTACCAAGTAAAAATGGCTCATGTCTCTGGCACAAGGCTGCTGTTTTATCTCGCAATAATTCAATTTTTATATTAAACTTCTATCCAGAGTGCACAATCTGGACACAGGAGACAGTGTATTTCATCGGAATCCCCCGTTGTTACATAATTTAACAGGTTATTAACTGTCTGTCTTAATAATTGGTAACGTTCAAGCGTCTTAAGACAGCCCACTACTGATTTGTGACTATCTTACTGCAATACTGAAAGTGTCCATCATAAGAAGCCTATGCAGAAGATATACAGCTGTCGATTTGAATACCCTACAGGAATTTAACTGATCCAATACCTTCCTCCCGAAAACAAAATAAATAATACATTCATGTCAATAAATACTAAGAATAAAAAGCATAACAAGAGTCTGAGCTATGAGTTAGTATAGAATTCAGAAGACAAGCAAAAGTATTCAGTTGTAACTGTGAGGCATACTGAAAGAAGTCAACTTAGAGTTACTAACCCTTACTGAGCCAATCTGTGAGTGCCTTTTTTTTTAGCAACAGAGGGCCTCTGGTCTGTTCCAGTCCAATGTTTAAAGCATAAAACATTGTTACCATACATAGCCAGCAGCAAATTATGTAAAATGTTTCACAATCTTCTTAAAATTGTGGATTTGCTCCATATTAATTAAGGGATACACCAATCTGATACTGAAATTGGGCCGACATGACTTGAATAGCTGGATTGGGTATCGGTGACATTAAGGCTGATCTATTCAATTCTATGTTCCTACACTATTTACATTACATACTGGAATTTGAATTCCTGTTTAAGTTGTGATCAATTTGTTGCAGCATTTAAAAGGTTTACACTGAAACTGTAATTCTTGCTAATTTTAAAGATTTTTTTTACCAAGTTGCTGGGTCGATAACAATTCAGTAAAATTGATATCTATGTATTTGTTACGTGTTTAAGTCAAGCCTGATGTTGCCTTACAAATAAATGAATGATCCACACAGGGAGGCATACAGCTCAGTATTGGCCTATACCCAAAGCCCAGGTATTGGTATCAGTACTGACAGTAGGATTGGTGCATCCCTAATATTAAGACTGTCTGACATTCAGGGACAGTGAATATGAACATTAAAATAAGAGCAAAAGGTTATAATTAGTAAAAACCTGATGATAACCAATGGTTTTCCCACATAACCATCATCCACATACAAGCATTTCTCCCCATGTATTACCCCACCACACAGATAACATCTGAGGGCTTTATTTTGTTATTATGACTTTTTCTTTTATGTAAGCACTCACTGCCTGGTTGAGCTGGTGTTGTTTTTAAAAGTAATTATCTAATAAAATCAAACATCTCAAGCCGAAAAACTCCTTTACGATCCATTCAAGTTCCCCCAAGTTTTCCAATTCTGTGCTTTCTGTTGACCTCTGAACTGCACTGACAAACTAAACTGTTAAATACATCTAGTTTTGACAGGCAGGGCTATAGAGCCCCCCATCTGTCAGTGGGTGGAAACTCATTCACCTCCCCCACTTCTGAGTGTGGCTGCTCTCCCAGCGTAAATGTCAGTTTGTATCTCATCCGAACTTTTTCCTGCAAAACACAAACACAAGGACACGCTCAGCTTGGGAACTTGCTGGAACACACAAAAATCTAGATCATTGTCAATGTCAGTAATTACACCCCGTTTTCACCTGGTATTAAAATCCGACGTGAGTGATCAGACCTCAGGATGTACTTGTGAAGACACTCTCAGGACGCATTGAGGACGGATTCAAATCTCACCACTAAAACCACATTTGGAGGTGGTCTCTGCCACGTGTCCACATTAATGGTTTGTGTTTTGAGCCACATTAAGGATCACCTACTCACTCGTTAGCGGAACTACACCATTATTCAAGTTACCACTGAGTGTAAATCATGTGTTTTGGATGTTATCATACTGTCAGTATTTTTTTGGTTCCTGTTTAGCCAAAGCGGCAGGTTTGACTATAAAGATTGAGCAAGACTTTTGTGGAGGTAGCGCAATGCACGCTGACGGTTGCAAACCACACGCTTCCACACAGAGAACACGACTGAAGAACAAAAACGCTGATTATTATTCACAAGAAAACCTTTTTGTAAATACACCTTTTAAAAACTTAATTACAACACCACAAAGAGTGGGCATGGGAGAAGTCTTAGAGGGGTGATAAAGAGCTGACCCAGAGCGGAGGTCGTCTTGATGAAGGAGACCAGAGTTAGCAGGCTCAGCTTAAGGGTAAAACAAAACAATGGCTTGGTTAGTCAGTTTAACACAGCACAAACCCTGCTTAGGTAGGAAAGATATGCACTCATCTAGGCAAGTTTAGTCTCATTCTCATGTTGAATGCAACATGTAGGGAAAACCAGACAGGTAAGTCTTTAGTAGGTATGTGTCTTTGGTTTACAAGCCCAGGTTAGCTTTAGCCATTTGTAACAGCCTGCTCTTATATCATCATTGCCTGGAAAAGGCAGCCACTGGTATACCATAGGCCTAACTTTATTTTTAGTTTCATAAAACATCCCAGAATACACCAGTTTGTAGAATATTACTACAAATAGTCCTGCGCTCATGTTGTTTCCTTTTTTTAACATTAGTCTTGCATTGCCAGATCTTATACGGCGCAGGCAAACTGAGTTGTCAAAGGAGCGACTAAAAACATTTGAATTTCCTATTAGTTCTTCACAATTAAAGTCCCTGGTTACTGTGCTAAAAGCTTTTATTATTAAGCCGCAAAAATTAGAAAATGTTGAGTCTTTATCAGCAGTAGCGTAACATGACTATAAGTCTATAAGCGAACAAGAAATGCAAAATAAAGAAGTTATACTATAGAAGCTAAACTTCAAATCACAGAGATTCAGCTGGAAGCTACAAACATACTGAGAACTGAAGACAAAGACTTTAAAAACGTCTTTCTCTCCTGCACAGGTCTCACCGCCTGTCTGTCTGTATGTTGGCGCACAGACAGTGGGCAGCGCTTTTTATTAGTCATTGCACAGTTGTAATGCAAATGGAAGGGTGTACGTGTTTAATGGCATATAGAGAGGAAGTAAGATCCAATCACAAGTGGTCACTCGGGACTTATTTGCAAACACATTCTACTGCCAGGTTGGAACACATATTCCTGGAGCTGTCCGCTTGTGAACCAATCACTCCGATCCAATTTAAAAAAACAAACAGGGTTAGGTCGGAACGGGGTCTAAGACTGTAAGCAGGGAAAAACTGCGCTGTACTATATGACATTAAATTAATACTCCTTAAGTAGTAAAGTGTTGTTTCAATGAAAACATACATTACCTAATGCATTTAAAATGTTTGAACACCAAAAACTGGCTGAGCTTTACCTTGAGAGGATTGGCAAGCAGCATGACCTGAGTGATGGCAGCAGGGGGAAGGACTGGGTTAAAAGGAGCCAGCTCTGAGCCTGAGGGGGATTGCAGTCTCACTTTCATTGTCTAGTGAATTGGCAGAACAGACATTCATGTTAATTAAATACAAGTGGCAACCCACTTAAATCAGTCAAATATTTTATTTAATGGAGCTGATAGCTTCCTGGGCGTAACCTTGGGCACAGCAGCCTGCAGAGCAATGTTCCTGACAGGCAGCGGGGCAGTGTTCAGCATGGACACAACCATCACCAGTACATCAGGTCTGCCTGCTGGACAGTCGGTGGCAAAATGCAGCAGAACACGGACACCGTTTTTGTCATATGCTGTCACAGGACACACTTTACCTAAAATACAGCACACAAAAGGGAAATGTTGATTATTACAAACTGTCAAAAGTCTTCACAAATACATACACCACCTTAAATGGCTCCTCATGTAATCTGTACCGAAAGCATGTTGATTCATGTCCTTCGCCCAATATCACTGTGTCTTTTTCAGTATTATCAAGTCTGCCGCAGTCACCTCTAAGTGACAGCAATATTTAAAGTTCAGTTTTTTTCAACAAGGGGGAAGGTGTTATTTTCTGACTAGAAAACAGCTGGACTTAACCCTAACACCTGGGCCGATAAGATACATAGAGAAGCTTTTAATAAATCTGCGTAAATAAAACCAATAAATTGTTCAAATACTTATTGGCAGCTGTATCATACAAATAAATAGTTAAAAAAAGTGGACATCTGTCACAGTGGACATGCACCTTCGATGACAATTTCAGACCCCTCCATGATTTCTAAGTGGGAGAACTTTCAAAATAGCAGGGTGTTCAAATACTTATTTTCCCTCACTGTAAGCCTATAAGCCAAATCTCTTTCAATTAATCTTCTCCACCCCTGCAACACTTATACAATATACAGTTACTCTTGTTATGTCAGCCTCATCTGTTGCATGTTTTCATACAAATAAAGCTGTACACACAACCTTATCACAGCTGAATATAATATCACTGTAGTCAGGCCCCTTTCTATTAGCCGCACGCATGATTCAGCAATAGGAATGACTTGACTCAACTATGAAAACTCTTAATCAGGGACACACCCCTATGTCCTCTACAGTATGTCTGCCTTGCTCCAGTGCTAACTTCCCAGATGGAGCTCTTGCAACCTTACAGTTTTGAAGGGAAAATGTTCAAACAGAATACTGTTGTTATACACAAATGACACTTGTCAGTGTCAAGTTGTTTTCCAACACTCTCCTACATAACATTTTTCAAAAAAATCAACTGAAACACTCATACAACACACACAAAACAAACTTACAGCTTATTTCCTTGAACTCACTTGGCTTAATGGAATCTAAAGGGACAACAACATTGGCCAGGGACACCTCTTGTCCCTTGCCTGGGCTGGCCTGGCTCAGAGAGAGAATGGGGGACAGAGAGCGTAACAGAGGGCTGTCATCTGCCTGACTCTTGGCAGGGGGGGGAGTGGACCCTCCTAGGAGCAGTGAGGTGGATGTGGTGGAGGCAACCCAGAGACTAGAAGACAGGGTAGCAGGAGCAAGCCGATGCTCACTCTTGTCCAGAAAGCTGTCAATGTCCATGACACCATGTGTACTGTGTGGATAAATCAATCAATCACGTTATAGTCATTAGTCATTGTCAAAGACAATACAGGTGCCATAATGCTTAAACATATAATGACAGACATGAACATTGATAATCACTTATAAAAAGACAACAAAAGCAGGGTGAAATAAATATCCAAGAAATTTGAAAATAATAACACTGTGCAATCGGGTTTGCTAATAAATATTGGAATGCAAAAACACTGGGCCTTAAGCTTCTGGTTACATTAAACACATAACGTATGCAGGCCGTTTGTGGAACGGATGTGTCGCAAAATGTATCTGTTAAAAAGGCCATAGTGACACTTGCTCTCTCTCCTGAGATGATTGACCAATCAGTGACGAGAGTCATCACTTTGAACTCCCGCCAATCACTCGCACTCAGGCAGGAAAATGGGACAGGTGAAACAGACTTTTTCTTTATCATTCCTTTCTCGTTTTTCAGACTGTTGAAGTGATGTGTAGCCCTGAACGTAAGTTTAAAGTGATCCGTGGCTTGCTAAACTGTGACAGGTTTTACTGCCTTATGATCTGTGTCAACGTTTATTCACATTTCAATAAGTGTTCTGCTACAATGTGGATAAATGTGTCCGTGTTACGACGTGACTTATTTGGAGAGAGATTTATTGTTGACCAGATAATGCTGCTGTTGCTGTGTTTTTCATTGCAAAGCTGATAGATGTGCAGATTGTTTAATATTTTTTGTGCAGCCACGTGTTATTCAGGGCAATTTGCTAGTAACGTGCAATCACCAGTAAACGGGCTAGCACTGTGGAGCCACACGGAGCGATGTTGAAAAGTTACAGTGCTCAAAACAACACTCTTTAAGTGGCTGCAAGGTCATCCACGGACCACTTTGAGTCAAAAGCTAATCGAGTTCTCCAGATCCCTCTGCCATTTGGAAACTGGTGGTTGAGATGCACTTCAGTTTCAACTGCAATTTTATCAAACACTGTAAAGCATTAGAAGTTCCTTTAAACTCAAGTGTTTAGATCAGTGCACTTAAAAAAGAACAGACGATTAAAAAAAAAGGGAGAAGTGCATGCATCATTCAAAAAAAAATGTGATCCAGCATCCAAATTATTATGTGTGAAAGATGGACAGATAGGTGCTGAGCCATGTTCCCCTGCCAGTTTTACCAATGTATGTTAGTCTTACTCACATTTTAGGACTGCCCAGATCCAGCAAGGCAAGGTCTTGCAGATTGTGACTCAGAGAAGTTAAATTGGTGTGGGACGCTCCAAGTGAAGTGGAGACCTGTTGCTGAGTGACAGGGGTGGCTGAAGTAGTAGGCGAGGCCATGCTGAATGCCTGAGGAAGAGCCGCTGGAGCCGTGGTGGTCAATAAGGAGCTGAGGGGCTGTGGGAATATGACTGATGTCGTTGTTACAGATCTTGTAGAAGTCGGAGACACGGAGAAGTCCGGGCCAGGAAAGCTTAAGGCAGAGGCTGTTGTAGAAGACTTGGCAGAGCTAACTGGGGCTACTGTCACAGAAAGGCCGTCTGGATAAAGTGAAGATGTAGAGAACGCGGAAACCGAAGGCGAAGTGGCTTCAAAAAAATCAAAATCTTGACTGGAATCCTGGAATACAAGGTGGGAAAAAAAAACACTGGTATTACCAGTAAGACAATACTTGATATTAGTAGAGGTGATTTTAATTTATTTAAATACCTGTAGAGATGGCAAATGAGTGATCAGGTTAACATGTCTTGATTTATCTAGAATGGGAGCAGGTTCATTGAGGCCTGTAAATGAACACAAAACATACATGTACATGTAAACAAGCTACTCAAACTCAAATTTTCCATGAATAACAAATTAAACTATATTATATTGCGTGTTACCTAAAGATAGTAGCTCTTCATCCAGCAGAGAGAGTGCTGCAGAGGGTGCGCTGGGGCTGTGGGGCTGAGGGTCAGTGGCAGCAGACCCACACAGCAGGTCAGCAGGAATGGATGGAGAAGATGTTGGGGGTTGCTGCCCTGGGAGAGAGACGCTCTGAATGTCCAGCCCCACCAGGTCAATCAGAACCTCTGACTGGTTCGTGCAACCTTAAAAGGGGTAAAGTCAGTTTGTTTCCAGAAACAACGCCCCACTTCCTCAACATAATCACAGACCTTTCATCAAGTACCATGGCGTTTACAAGAAATAGAAAATAAATTGTTTGGCATCGTCACACGTATTTTTCCTTTGTGCAATATCTAATAGCAGCTGCAAAGACTTGTTTATGACTTGTGATTTTCTATTGTGGTATGATACCCATAAATATTCCTATTCCTATCATTATTGTATAAGTTACTGACTTTAAAGTCTTGCATTGCCAGACCTTCCTCTGGTTCACACACCATTCCAGGATGGGAGAAAAACAGATCACTATGTACCGCAGTGGCTGACCATCAGACACTTTTCAATGTTGGCGCTACTGCAAAAAACAGAACTACAACACCAAGGAATAATATTAAAAAAACATTCTTAAGCACCGCAAGAGCATTTCACTGAGCGTTAGAGGTATTGTTACCTGGAGGTAGGAAAATTGAGACCTGTTTAAAATTGATTAAGACCCCACAGAAACTCTGCAGCAGCAGAGCTTAGCATAGTGTATAATGGGGTTTGACAAACCAGTATATTTATTGGACATGCTCTTAAGAACAGTATTTTTGTTCAGATTAGATTGAATTTGCATTTGTAATATTAGTCTGATGTGTTCTTTGCACATTGGTATACATTTCCAAACATGATCTAGGATTACATGGATGTCTGTTGTGCATTAAAGAGTTGTGATACACACAAAATAAAAGCTTCTCTTGAAAGTATGTCAGAAATTGCATTCTACTGCATAATGCTTTAAACATGCAAGTACATACAATTCTTTGCTCACAACAGTTAAAACTTACCTTGTCTGACTGATGATTGTGTTTGTTGTGCTGCTTCAGTCCCTCCATTGACAATCTGTCCTTCCACAATCTTCTTATAGGAATTAATGACATGGGAGAGGTCATCACTGGCCTGCAGGATGTCTCCTAATAAGTGCATAGAAAAGGTTGGACTGGGATGAAATGGATTACCGGCAACAAAAAACAAACAACTTCTTCCCACAGTGTTTTCATAAATGTAGAAGCTATGTGAGGAGAATGTTTTTTTAAGAGACATGCGATCACTCTGGTCTGATAAGATGTTGGTCTTAGGTCAGTACTAGACCTCCGTAAATCAGGATACTTAAATTAGAATAGGGAGAGCACGTCACCAGAGGTCACCATGGACAAACTAGAAGATTTCTTACCCAAGCTGCTGTCATTATCCTCAGTCTCAGTAGCAAGCTGAAACACAGTTTGCCTGAGCTTGTCGCACTCTCCATACAGCTCCTGGAAAAAAGGAAAGGAAAGAAAAGGAAAAGCACTTCTTGAATCTAATTCAGAAACTATTGTGTCATATGCAATGAAAACTGTTTCTCATACAAAATAATTGCCAATTGATTGATTGGCTAAGATAATAAATAGTATTACTTGTGATATTTATTTTTTAAAACACATGACTCTGAGTTCACTATATATTTATATTTATATTCTCTGAAAGCTTCTAAGTCAGAGGTCATACATGCCAAAGAAAGAAGGGAATTGGTGATTTGAGCTATGTAATGGAGAACCAACCCTTATGATCTCCTTGTCTCCGTCGGTGGAGTCGTCCTGGCTGAAGTGAGCAAGCATCTCGTTAAGGAGTTTAACACTGTTGTTGACTGCTTCCAGTGTGCTTTTTTGCTTTGTTGCTTTCTGTGTTCTCACCTCATCCTGGGGAGAGTTGCACTTGTTGGTAGTACACATTCAACGTTACAGTCAGTGTAAACACAAGCCTTTAGATGAAAACTGAGAAATGTGTGCAGTAATTTGCAGTTATTTGAAGTATGACACAACAACACCAATACAAATATTTAGTTTGACACTGAATCACCTCCTTGACCATGTTCTTGATGAGCCGATTGGCCTCTTCCAGATCTTCAGGCTTTTTGCTCTTCAGCAGCTCTGCTAATCTCTGCAGAGAGAAAAAACAATCAAACCCATGTCCCACAGATTATCCAGACACAATTAGCAAACATACAAACTCCCTGACCCTAAAAAAACAAACCTCATCCATAGATCAACTGCAGTCAACACAAAGTAAACATGCCAGTGAGGTAGGGGGAGCTGTTTCCCTTTGACCCTTTTTTCCTGTGTGATGCCACAGATTTAATCAGTGATTAAACATCAAGCGAGGGCAATGGAGAGAGGGAGAGATACTCTTTTCATCCTTCAACACTAGAACTGCCACAGCTAACGCCGTTTAACGTTATGAACATTTTTAATTATTCCATCATTGTGTGTGCGATGTCTCCCTCCTGTCCTCCTAAATTGCCATAATGATAAAAGAACCATAAGAAAACCAAATAGATGTTTTTTTTGGTTTTGTTTTCCACAATTACTCAACTGCTGGGAGTAGCGCCGATTAAAAATGATACTGTCCTTCGCAGAATTAACGCATTTGTATAATGCCCGATTGCCCGTACAGCTCATGGAGACAATTAATGGGACACAGAATCTCATTTGCACTCCAATATTCACTCACATGATCTTATAATTACACGAAGGTATGTAAGCCCATGGTATTCATCCTGTTATCTGAGTAAAATATCAGAAGTGAATGTGAAACTAATTAATTACATTTTATCTGACTATAAAGTTGTTTCCCGACATGAGTCCCAAGTGTGCGCTAGAACATTAATCTGAAGTAAAAACAACAGATTGCGAAGCTATTTGCTAATTATTTCTTGAAGGGGGGAGTGATTAACTCTTAGCAAGAAAGCCAATAAGGCTATTTCCAAAACTGTTAAACTATTCTTCTAATAGTATTCAGCAAGGAGGGTCTGAGTGTGGCAGCTAAATACAGTCCTTTTGATACTTCAACTACAGAGGTACCAAAGGATAGATATATACAGTGAGGAAAATAAGTATTTGAACACCCTGCTATTTTGCAAGTTATCCCACTTAGAAATCATTGAGGGGTCTGAAATTGTCATTGTAGATGCATGTCCACTGTGAGAGACATATTCTAAAAAAAAAAAGAAAATCCAGAAATCACAATGTATGATTTTTTTACTATTTATTTGTATAATACAGCTGATAGCAGGGTGTTCAAATACTTTTTTTCCTCACTGTGTGTGTGTGTGTAAGTATATATATAAAATTCATCACTGTGACAGAGAAAAACAAAAAACAGTGCAGCTGCAGTGTCAACATCCCAAAATAATTATTCTTACCTTGCTCTTCTTCTCATCATCAAACACAGGATTCTTGGGTCGCGGAGAAGGCGATGGTATTAATGTAGCATCAAGAGGGATTTCTGGGTCAACTAAAACAATACCTAAAATAAACATGACAACAGACGCCTATTTAACTGGAGAAATCAGTTTTGTGACTTCAATGCAACAAAATTCCAAAGCACAACACAGTCATAACTGACTGTTCAGTGTATTATTTTTACATGTCACTGTTATGCAAACATATTTTTTTACTGTGTGTATTAGTTTATATTATCAGCAAAATGCACAGTTTTTGAAGTGGTTGGTGTCTCACCCTGTGACTTTAACATTTCATATGCTTCAAAGATTTTTGCTTCATCTGGTAAAGACACAGTCCAACTGTACAGCATCTCGATCACTTTTGTCTTCACTCTCTCTGAGACTTTGTCTCCTAAATACTGCAAATAAAAGATGCACAGCATAGAATGACACAAAACTTCAATTCAAGACAACATATCCCCCTTGGATGAACATTTATGTTACTTACTTTGGGTGAAACCACCTTAATTAATTCATTCAAAAACCTAAATTTGCCAACTTCATTGTGAAACCGTCGCCCGCAGTTCTTCATACAAGCCTCAAGAACCTACCAAAGGAAAACAACCTGAGATAAATATATTTTTCCACTTTCTGCTGATAGATCTCAAAATAAAAAAAACACATTGAAGCAATAACACCACAGACCATTAATGCTTGCGTCGCCTCCCATTCCTGAGGGGACTGAATCTTGTGAGCCAACAGTCTAACGGATATTTGTGGGCTGGAAAATATGACAAAATAGAAAGAAATCCAATATAAACTGTTTAACAAAAGCCATCGTGAGCCTGGGTTATAACAGCGTTGATAATAAGCTCCATGTGTTTAGCACAATGAGGACACAGATGATACAATGGGCACGATTTCACGTTATGGGTGAGATTGAGTTTATTGAATAAATGTGACCATACCCTTCCAGTTCCTTATTGATTTGGTCACAGAAGCCCATTATATACTCCCAGTCTTCCTGTCTGTTGGAAGGGTTGGTGGCTTTGTCTGGAAAAAGAATAAAATTATCTCTCATGCACTTATAGATACATCAATGGTAAACAGGCTACCCTGGGTTTGGAACGATAATAAAGGCTAATGAAGGCTGGAGCTTTGTAATATAGCCTATATGAATATTAAAATCAACCCTCGAATATAGAGCTCCATCCCTTCAGAGACCCTTCCATTCCGAGATCTCACAACAACAACCCAGACAGTTGTTTCCCAACGTTTTCAGGTTATCTAACGCTATAAATGATCTCTTTTATAGGCTCCAGGCACTTCACTGATCCAGTTTGTTGTCATGCAAGTCATATTTGTACTTCGATAAGACATAGCGCCTGGAGGTGTTTATAACAGCCGTCTTTAACACCAGGGAGCGAAATGCAAAGGCAATGGGACAAAAACAGGATAATCACATTTTTACACGCATTTCAACATAATGACTAAAAGTCCAAGAAATAAGTGTGATACATCAAAGCTCAGTTTGGCCAGTGATGTCAATTTGTTTCCAGCAGGTCTGTCTTAGCCACTTTCTGATAACATAGACGAATTAGCCCGATACTTTGTAGTTAAAGCAATGTCATTTGATTCCAACTGTTGTATTGGACACCTACGGTTATACAGCCCATAAGTGCGCACCTGCAATATTCTTAAACGACGTAAAAAGACTATTAAAGTGTGTACTTACTAAGCCAGGACTCCAGCGATTCTCCGTCGTCCGCCATATTTGCACTCTGAAGGCAAACAACGCGTGACTCCTGCTGCCTTCAAGTGCCGTCGGACAAATGAGAGAGTTGCTCTTTGCTAGTTCGATACCCATTGAACGTTTTGAATGATTGTACAAATTCTATTTTTGTGTACACACTGTATTTTCCCCATTGCTGAGATGTGAACACAGACTGTAAATATTAACAATCTATAGACGCATTTCTGCTTCACTTGTGTTTCTACCTTGTCTTGTACAATCTTCGCTTAACATATTTTTCATCAAATTGATCTAAAAAATCACCTTCCATCGACATGCTCATAAAATATATGAAAAGAAAACAACACAAGTAAAAGCAAAATGGTAATCTAAGACAACATCGTACAGGTGAATTATAGGGCTAAAATATAAATATTACTAAAACAAATTAAAAAACATGTGTGCAGGTGTGTAGCATAGTAAATTGCCTATGCATATTGATAAGTAATAGATATATAAACAGTGAGTATGTTTCTAGGGATGCACACCAGTGTTAAAATAGGCCTACACATCTGTAAGGTTAATAACATGACAGAGTACCGCCCTTTAGGTATATTTTCCTCCTAGTCCTAGTGGCCAACACATACTGTAAGTAAATGTGGAAAAAAGGCAAATTGTCTACCGAGTCTAAAAAAAAAAGTAATGCCTACTCTCATGAGATGGTTATGTACTTCATTCACAAGGTTGAACCAACAAAAGTGTATTTTGAATACCTTAGTTAAAACAGTCTCAGAGTGATAAACTCAGAAACCAGTATTTAATTGCCTGAGGTGCTTGATGTCAGTATTGAAAATGCGCTTGTGGACCTCTTGTTGCATTTCATACACTCCTTTAGTCTGAGGCAGCACACAGCCAATGATGTGATGTTCCTCCTCCTCTTCCAGCTGTTGTTTCAGCATCTTCAAAGTCCGCCCCTCCACACTTTGCTGCCAGAAACCGCCAGCCTGCCTGCACTTGATCTAATCATGATGCACTCATTTAAAATCATCACCTTTTACTGCATGGCCATGTGGTGGAGCTATCATCTCAGAGAGGACATATGGTGTGTATTTGATGGGTAACAATGGTCCTCAGCACTCGTTGTCTTTTGAATAATGTAGTTTGTGTAGACAAGACTGACACATTGATGGAGTTTATTCAGCTTAAATCTGTACCTGACATAGACAAATGAAAGTGGTGATTAGGCTAATGTGGTGAAGAAGGATAAGCAGGTATTTCATAGAGGCTTTCTCTCTGTCATCTCAGCTGGGGACTCAGCTGTGTGAATGCAGATTCACAGTGCGAGGAACTTCTAATACACTCAAATCACCAAATGCACTACAGAACGGCACTGTCACTTGTAGATAACGTCAGATTCTTTTAATCATCACAACTCAACTCCTTCCGAAAGTTCCAGAGCAGCTAATGAATGGATGTTGGAGTAAGACTTTGTTTTTATACATACACAT
>NC_048408.1:18787054-18794554 GCF_013103735.1 Etheostoma cragini
TATATATTTATAAAAACATAGTATATATATAAAAACCTAGTTTACATAATCTTACTGCAAGATCCATTCATTAGCTGCTCTGGAACTTTTGGAAGCAATTGAGTCATCCACCCAGAGAAAATACTTTCCAGGACCGTTGTGCATGATCAGAAAGTGAATCATTGCCACACCTGAGGAGGGTGATAATGTAAAAAAAAACAATGAGATAAAAAATAAAAAATAAATAAAAATGTTTACCTGGAGGAGTTTTTGTTGAGAAAAATCTCTCAGGTTTGTTGATGTAGGATGGCCAAAAAGGGAAAAGGGCAACTTAAATGACTCTGGTCTAAGATGATTCCTGAAAACTCCCAAAGCACCATACAGAATGTCACAGACTTTCAACTTTAATATGAACCTTTGGGTGTTGGAGATGATTCACACAAAGAAAAGAACATGAACTGTGAAACATTACAATTCAATCATACAAATTTAGAAGGTCTAATCCACTTTATCCCTTCTCCCCAAGGTTTACTTGAGTGCACATAATGATTCATAAAACACATACTATGCAGGGTAATAATTTGCTATCACAGAAAAACAATTAACAACAAGTGGACACAAACACCAAATATAGATAACAGTTTCTTCCCATTAAATGCAGGAGGTTTACAAATTCCGGCTGTACTTCACAGGAGACACTGAAAACATTAGGTAGGCTACATGTATTTTCATCAAGTTGCATCATAAGAAGCAGTGAGACCCAGTGATGTCAGAGTTCGAATGAAAATGTCTTACTTGTATTCTGCCATCGCACAAAAGTGACACCTTTAACAAAATGTTAAAGGATTAATAATCAAGCTGTCAGACTGACACTGATGGACAAACACACCAGAAGTAAATGTAGTAATGAAATAGCAGACGAACAACGTTTAACATTTCTGAGATCTATTCAGTAGACTAGCTGGTCTCAGGTCAGTGGTGTAGGTCAATTTTGGGGCATAACTAAGGTAGCCTACATACTAGAAACAAATAAGATACAGCCACTGAGTTGACGTCAACTACTGGCTTTGTTGAGATTCACCTGTTTTCAGCAGCAGTTTCAAATTGTGAGATTTGCAAAGGAAAGGGATGTCAATGGGACTTTGAAGGTCTATGTATGCCTATTTTACCCATCAAACTATCGTTATTAAACTATGACAAATAAACTCGGTTTTGCATTCTATCACCATTAATTAGCCTATTGTGGGTCAGGTAAATAAGCCTTCTTTTCGTCATTCAAATTTTCCTTCGACACACATCGGAGCTCTATCTGGACTGAATGATAGATTGTTTCACCAGCCATGAGTAGGCTAAAGGCTGTTCTATGCTTCTGCGTCGAATGAACGACGCACCCCCGCAGACCCCTCTGCGTCTACGCCGGAGCCTGACGTGCACCTCTTAAAAAAAAGATGTAACTACATGTCGCAGCTTGGTAGCGTTGCATTCACCCCCTGACTCATTTCCTGGTTCTTCTTCTCCATAAACAACATAAAATTAAGGAGAGGTATAACTTTTCCTGCTAAATATAGCCTATCTCACCTTGGTCAGAAAGCACAGGTTATTGTTTCTCTCACTATAACTCGTGGTTGCCGCCACTCTCTCACTTCTCCCTCCACCACACACATTCCTCTCTTTGACGATTCACTCCCTGCTTCAGATGTGCAGAAGTCTACATCCTTGACATTCCCCTTCTGGGACTGCTCTGGTGCTGCAGTAACTGCAACAGTAATATTATGGATAATATCTATTATCCATTTCCTTCCGCTATCTTCGTGTTGGTATTTTAAACTCTGGTGAATTTACAAGGACTATTATTGACTGTTCCTCAGAGCTCTGCAGGGTAAATTGAGACAGCTTGCTTGACTATAAGTTTTCTTTTGCACAACTATTTTATAGAGCCTCTGTGTGGTGCATGAAGTTTGTGATTTGTTTAAAGAAATGCCAATAAACCAGAGCACGTCTTCTCCCATCCCTGAATGCTGCTATGTGGACTAGCCAGACCCTCCTTCACTCCGCAGCTTGTAGATGTTCTGGCAAAGCAGGATAAGGTGTGCAGTAAACACTTCTGCAGTTTACTTCAACGAAAAACACACAAGAGAGGATCAGTAAATGCTGATACAAGCTTCCTAGAGAAGTCTCACTGAAGGTTTATGACCAATACACTGGCAGAGTTTAAAGTCGCAACACAGATGATGCATCTGAGTGTTTGGTGTGTTCATATGCTGGTGCTGCAGTGAAGCATTTTTTAAATTTTATTTGGTTGTACATTTTTGCAAGGTTAAAGCGCTATTGATCACCCCGAAAACCAGAGTGTATTTTACCAGTGTTTCTGACTGTGGTGCTTTCCTCACCTTTTGTTTTGCTCTCAAGGGACAGGAGGAGCAGTGTGGCTGTCAGAGAGGATTAAATCATTAACCATGTCTGTGACTCAATCAATAAATGCCTGAAATGGATTTGGATGCATTTCCTCCCCCCTGTATAAAACCAACTTCAGAGCAGTGTGGCAGCGACAGGAGTTTGCATCATTCAAATAACAGTGGAGCATAATGGATAGGTAGACCTACCACTCTGAACCTTCAGTCTTTTCTTGAACCAACTTCGTTAAGTAGGTCCATTTTTGACATTACAGAAGTCTCTCGTTAGCCTCTTATACGCTACTTGATCGCAAAGTGACGCATGCGCAACTCAAATCTGCATGCTCCTCACATTGGGCAGTGACAACTTGAAAACCATAGACAGTTAGTGGTAACAGCTGCCAAGGCTGTTACCACTGGTAACACACTCCTAAAACTTCACCGAGTCAGCTTTTCCAAACATCCACTTCCCTCACCTGCTATCTGTGATCACTGCCCTTTCCATAGGGACCTTACACACTGGGTAATGACTACTAATGATGGTTCTTTTCCAATACACACAAGTCATAAATAGCAGCCATATTACTCTAAACAATGTGAGATCAAGCTTTCCTGTGTTAATGGCTATCCTTGTCACCCATCATTTGTGCATACCATTTTTTCTCATCCAATAACTCCTCTGTTATTTGTCCATTGCCACACTTCCAACCCCCCACAGTGTGTTGTGTGCAATAATGTCACCACAGTATAGCACATTACTTCAATGTATCCCCTCTTGTCCTCTTCTACTTTTCTTTCCAGACATTTTTTATATTGCTTTTCCTTTACTGACAAGAGCTTTACTGCTCTTTATTATTTTCAGCTTTCTTCCTTTGATTCTTCATCTGTGCCAACTTTACTGCATATTGGAATGTGATAACCTTTCCTTCCTCTCCATCTTCTACACTTCTGTTTTTTTTGTTAATACCCCACTCTTCTAGGGGATAGGTAGGCAATCAATATTCTGATCAAATTTTAGCCAGCTTGACTGGCACCTTTAGCGCAGTTGCAGCTCTACTGAGAGCGTCACAGACTCAGAGTCAAGATGCTCTCACAGGCTTTTTATCAATATATGAACAACCTTATTGTCACTGATGGCACAGAGCAGTGTGTGCTTACAGAAAAACACACTGCTTGTGCTGTAAATGATTTCCCCTTTATCTGCTGCATTTCCGATTCTTTTTTTAATATCTCACACCACCAGTAGGCCACACTGGGATTCCCTCCACAATTAGCCTACAACACTTAAGTCTCACTTCTTCGCCACATTTTCCATATTCATACTCGCCCCCACAACTAGCACATCTTTTCTTGCCTTTGAGATTCCATCCAAATACCTGGCAGTTATAGCATCTCATTGGCTTAGGCATAAACTCCCTTACTCTGTACTTCATTACTCCAAAGACTATGCAAGATATAGGCAGCAGTGGATGCCAGTGGACAAGTTTAACTGGTTTTCATCTGTGCTATAGCTGTGGAGGTGTGCTACTCTATTGCACATGCATGAGGCAATATTTCACTATTCAAACACCCTTCTTCAGGGAGTGTGAAACATGTTTAAAATGCATGATGTTACTAATACTGTTGCAGTGGACGCAAGCATTAATTAATCCTAGTTTCCTTTCTGTTTGCAACAGATTGCAAATTAGGATAGGCCTACTAATGTTCCAGTGGAGGTTTAGCGCATGGACGCATATAAACACACACACACACACACACACACACACACACACACACACACACACACACACACACACACACACACACACACACACACACACACACACACACACACACACACACACACACACACACACACACACACACACACACAGAACACACGTACACACAGAACACACATACATATTCCCTCACTCTCTCTTCTAGGGGATAGGTAGGCAATCAATATTCTGATCGAATTTTAGCCAGCTTGACTGACACCTTTAGCGCAGTTGCAGCTCTATGAGAGCGTCACAGACTCCGAGTCAAGATGCTCTCACAGGCTCTTTATCATTATACAGTTGAACGACATTTTCGTCACTGACGGCACAGAGAAGTGCATGCTTACAGAATAACACACTGCTTGTGCTGGATTTCATTTTTTAAAACAGGATTTACCCTGATGCAATTTACTTGGGAAGAATTCAGGCACTTGCTGTTTTGTTTAGGCTACCCATGGATTTCTTAAACGATAGTATTTTTTTCCTCGGAGACACTAATTCAACAACAACAGGTAGGTTGCACATAACCGATAGGCTTGATTTGGTCTAAGTTGTGCAGCCTGGCTTGCCGCGTTTCAGGAGTAATTCAGATAGATGCGCTTTCACGGCAATTTCCTTCAACAGACCGCAAGGACGATCACAGATTTACTGATGCACAAATGGGGAATACGCATTGTTCATATTTTATACAAAGTGAGCAGCAGCTTTCTGTGAAAGTATGAGAACGTGAAACACAGTATTTGTAAAAAAAAAGAAAAAGAAAAAAGAAAGAAGCTGTAATGAAACGATCTGAATGCATAATTACCTTAAACACATATGTTTTAGGGTAATTACGCATTCAGATCGTACCTTTACCGACGACTGCTCTGAATTGAACCGTCATCACACCATTCAAGGATTGGGCAAATTATTTGCACAAATTAACAGCTGTAGCCTAGTCTTTGCCTCAAAAGTGAGCAGAATGTGAACTCAGGAAATTTACCCTGAAGATCAATTTTCTACAACGCAATATGTTGCGTAAATATATCGTTTCTCCCTCTCTCTCATGGGCTAAAATATACATTTCCTAAGTCATGTTTATTTCCACTGCTCGCTTTTAATGTACAACTGCTCGTTTGCAGTGACTCGTTGAATGGTTTCAGTTAAGCAAAGTAGGCTAATTTGTAAATGTATATTTTTAGACTATAATTTATTTCTGCCATGACTTTTATTTATTTTATTTTATTTTTTTACAGATGCCAAGTTTCCTTCTTTACATATTGGACGCTTTACTCCCTCGTTTATATGGACATATAAAAGAAAGACACTGAAGAAATTGGACTCTAAACTTTAGAAACCATAAAGATAGTTAGGTGATAAATTCCATGCACACTGTAAACATGAATGTAACAGAGGATAGTCATCAGTTATTCCTCCCCAGCAAAATATAAAGTCAAAAACCATTGGAGTGTCCTTTCCCTGTTGTTACATCAATGAATCATTTGTGTTATGTTACTGTTAAAGTCACTGACTGGGTTTGGTAATAATTGTTTTAGCATTAGATATTTTCTGCCCCAATCATCATCTGGCTTTGCTTTGTGCTGTGTTGGAAGAGCCAACAAACATGCGCATCTACAGAAAATTCCAGTATCCTAAAGTCAATGGAGAGAAGATTTACAAGTGCTCTATGAAGTATGTGACAATAGGTGTGCTCATGTAAAAATCCCCCAACAAACTAGTATTGTTACTATTGGTAATATACTATTGTGACTTCATCATGACTGTATTGAACACTGTCCATACTGATTCAATGTAAGATTTCACATCATACACCATGATTTATACATGCTCCCTTCTCTTCTTGTCTCCAGCTGTAGATGGGGCTCTTCACTGCAGTGCCATGCTCCCTGTCATCTTTGGCATCATCTGCTTTCTGGGTATCATGGGGAACTGTATTGTCATCTACACCATAATGAAAAAGACCAAGTGCCGTGCCAAGCAAACTGTTCCAGACATATTCATCTTAAATTTGTCAATTGTTGATCTCCTGTTCCTCCTTGGTATGCCATTCCTCATCCACCAGCTGCTGGGCAACGGCACCTGGCACTTTGGAGCCGAAATGTGTACAGTCATCACTGCGCTTGACTCCAATAGCCAGATTGTCAGTACTTACATCCTCACTGCAATGACCCTCGACCGTTACTTGGCTACAGTCCATCCCATCCGCTTCAACTACATCCGCACCCCTTGTGTCGCAGCACTGGTCATTGGCCTGATGTGGGGTCTGTCCCTACTCACCATAGTCCCTGTGTGGATGTATTCAGGCCTGATGCCTCTACCTGATGGCCTAGTGGCCTGTGCTCTCCTTCTGCCTGATGCAGTCACTGACATATACTGGTTTACACTTTACCAATTCTTCTTGGCCTTTGCTATACCTTTGGCCATCATCTGCCTGGTGTTTTTCAAAATCCTCCAGCACATGTCCACTAGCGTTGCACCACTGCCTCCATGGAGTTTGAGGGTGCGCACCAGAAAGGTGACCCGGATGGCAGTTGCTATTTGCCTGGCTTTTTTCATCTGTTGGGCCCCATATTACATCCTTCAGCTGATCCATTTAGGGGTGCAGAAGCCAAGCGTAGCTTTCTCCTATGCCTACAACATAGCCATTAGCATGGGATATGCTAACAGTTGCATCAACCCATTCCTCTACATTATCCTCAGTGAGACTTTCAAGAGGCAGTTTCTCAGGGCTGTACGCCCAGTTAATAGAAAGTTCCGTGTGAACCCGAGCACCACAGGTGGTGGCAGTCTGAGTGTGAGAATGGTACCTGAAGGGGCTCAGCAGGAGCTAGCCTCTCGGGAGATGAGACCATCCAACATGGCCCCACAATGAAGAATCCAAACAACTTGCAATTGTGGATCTGTACAGCTTGTTAGCACTCTGAGTGGAACATTACCACCAAGAACTCATCAGCCCCCCCCCCATTGAAATCTTCTCTTAAATGTGTTTAAATGCTATTTAATAAACAACCATTGAACAAGCAGAACAAAAAATTGAATATAAGAGCTAATCTCAGTTATATCTCCAGAGTCAGGCTGTCCTGGACTCTCTTAAATATTAATATTATTTTTTAACCGGTATGCTAATTGGGGCTTCATTTACTCAAGCAAAATATATATATATATTTGTCAACTGCATAGAATTCTGTCAATAAAAAATAAGGTTAATTTACTGTACGCATACCGATCATGCTCACTGCGGTGCATAGTCTTGCCCCCCCCACCAAAAGCCCATGCTGAGCCAGGAGAAACCATGCACATGTTGGCCTACATACTGTAATTTCTGCACATTAACTCTCAATCAATCATTTTATTTTAACATTATGATT
>NC_048408.1:18797054-18820994 GCF_013103735.1 Etheostoma cragini
TTGCTGTAAGTGTTGACAACCCTTCCAGGACTTCACAAGGGGGGTATCAGTATCTCAACAGGGAGCCTGTTGACATTTCAAACTGCTGATCCTTTTCTGCAGCAGCTAAAGTGCTGCTGTTTCATCACTAAATGGGCACAGGATCCATTTTTTTGCTGTCACTGTACCACTTGTCAGACTCAGAGAAGTACTTCTGCAAGTAACACAGAATGCTCCTTTCTGGGATTTCTTTTTCTTTTCCGCCAACTTAAATGACAATTGAGGATCAGCTTAAAATCCGCACTGTCACAATATTTCTGCTAATGTCTACTTGCTCTTTCTAATTAAAATAATGAAGCAGAGTGGTGTACTTGACCTGCGTGAAGGGCAACCCACATTCACATCTGCTCCTATTGTTATCTGTGTAGCTTCATTAGGACCAATCTGTTTCCCACGTTTTGACGTTCAACAAGGCTCCAGATGGACTAATCAAGGGACCGAATGTAGTTAGTAAGCATTGGAGAAACTGGTAGATACCAGAACACTACGAAATATATTTAGAAAAGCATATAACAGTTGGAAACAAAAGCCTACACTATTGGGGTAGGTCCGTTCTTTTGATTGTTTTTTACTAATCATGCAAACAATCAGACTGATGGACAAAAAAGGGGGGGGGTGTAACAACACAAACATAAATCACCATGCTCTAATTTACTTTAACTCTATAACTATAATAACAGTGAGAAGTTGTGTTGACTTTACAAACGGGGGATAACCAACACAAAGTTCCAAAAACCTTTTAGCGGGATTTCAGCATAGTCCTTTCCATTACAAAATTTAAACCATTAACTTAACATTTTTTCCCCATCTCATCATTAATTCGTTGGAGAAAGTGCAGGTGGCTGCTAAGTTCCAAAGTGTCTTACTAGGAATATTTGAAAAAACTGTGTATTTGACAAAAGGTCTTATACTCATTCAGTGTTTGTATTAGTGATTGGCCTCATTACTTGCACCACATTCTCTCCTGATGGGAGAACCAAATGATTAGGGTAAGGACCATATACTACATATAACGTCTATGGTAATGACAAAGGCTAAGATGATGTGGCTGTCAGTGATGATAGTGGCAGTGAGGTGAATCAACAAAGTCATTAGGGTTAAATTCCTATGTGTACAACATGTTGGGCTAATCCATTGAGTATATGTATATATAACCATAAACATAAAGAATATGAACGTAAAAATATAAACATGAACATCTGTTAAAAATTGATGTTATTTCATCCTATCCTTGTTGGGTATTCTTATTCTAAATACTGGAAAGAGTCGTCTCCCCCACCCTCTCCTTCCCAGACTGGATGTTCACTGAGGTTGCCAGGCTGAGACCGCAGCATCCACAACAATAAAGTTGCTAGACGCCAGGCATTACTTTACAGCACAGCCGAGTAGTTAGATGCTTGCTATACTGACAGTCATAAAAGCCCATGCTCTGTAGTACAGTGTGACTGTGTTCATATTGCTTTGACCAAGTAGCCTACAATGATGAAGCACCAGCAAAACACTCTGGGAGGTCTGGCTCGACAGACGCTTCTGGTATCCACCACCACACATCACAAACACAGCTAATGTTGACGTGCAAAACTGCTTGCAAATGAGTTCAGCAATTCTGCACCACTACAATCCTTTTGGCTAATTTTAAGTTTGGTTAAAATCAGTGGGCCAATCCCATTTAACATACGCTAGCACATATCTTCATTCCGAAATTACAGTTAAGCAAAAGGAGGGTGACAATTTTTTTCGATTTCCTAAAAAGAGGACACTCAGCGCAGCCTCGAGACACAATTTCAGACAGGCTTCTCAGAGGTTAATGAACATGCTTTATTATGTCCCAGTAGCACAAAAAATACCTTTTGCAATAAAATAAAATCTGTCACAACCTTAAACAAACTAATTGCTCTCTTTTTAAATAAATGAATAATATGAAATAATGTTCTAAATAGGACCTATTCTGTGTCAGCTTCAAAATCCAGCTTCAACTAAATATCTCCTTAAAACCTTTTCAAGGTAATAATTTGCAGTTTTTCGGTGTCTATGGGAGCTTTGAGATCTCCAGCACCTTTATTAGACACTGAAACGTATGTGCTAGCTTTGCACATGTTGCACTCTGCCTCCCACATGTCCCAACCGGGATGGTACGTGGAATGTTTTTTATGCACTTCAACTGTGAAGCTGCACTTACGCTTCGGCTCCACTGTCTGATCTACTCTCTGTATGATCTGCTCCCTGTCTGATCTGCTCTCTGTATGATCTGCTCCCTGTCTGATCTGCTTCCTGTCTGATCTGCTCCATGTATCTGCTTGATAATATAAATATACAAACATATTTAAAATAGAATAATAAATTATATGTTTGTATAATCAAGCATATAAAAAGGTCTCTCTTTCCAAATTAATGAACTCACTTCTGTTATTTTGATCTTTATCAGTGTATACGATAAATGTACAGAAGACTCAGGTGCTAGTCTATAATTTTGGTCTGATTATAACTTTGACTGGCAGGCAGAATCAATGAAACATCTTGGGGTGTATCTGCCTAAATATTTGCCCAATTTGAAACGCCTATATTACAAGACTTGAAATTATTAAAGATAGCTACGAAACATAGAATTTGATCTTTTCCTTAAAAGTTAGCCGATTTTAGTCATATTGGGATGAATGGGATTTTATTTTGTGTAAACAATAAACTCAAGAATTCCCCTACCATTGTCATCTAAACAAATTTAGGAATGTGATTGTTTTGTGTGTTTGCATGTGCTTTGAACAAGGTTTTTACTCCTTTTATGACTGTGCCTTACATTTCCTTAACTACTTAAAAAAATATGTTTTTTTCTTGGATTGTTTATTCTATTTTTGTATTATTTTGCCTATGATATAAGTACTTACTTAATAGTATAAAAACTATTAGTGTGACAGGAAAAGAAATGTGTTGACTGATGGCCATAGTCATAAATAATACCTTTTTATTTATTGTATTGAAAAATAAAACAATATACCATCATGTACAGAAGGCAATGCAGGCAGAAAGTAGTTTTACAGTGAAAGCACACTTGTTACACCCTTAAGCAAAACATGGAATACTTTACATGTGAGTTCAGTAAGATACCTTGGCCTTTTCTTCCCAAATCACTAACTCCATAGGTTGACCTGATAATAAGCTTATTTGTTCACCAATTTTCTCCCTCTCACACTAACACACACACACACACACACACACACTCAGAGTTCCACAAATGTATACACAAGTATCTTTACAGAATAGGTTTTAATCAAATTTAAAAAAAATCGCATATAAAAACATCTTTAATTCACATTTCACATTGTGTTAACACAGCAGTGCTCAGTTTGGCAGAGTAAACATTGTGTATGAGGCCACGTGTTCATTGACTCATGCAACAACAAACCAAACATATATATGTAATGCAATACAGACTTTGTGTCCCTATAATTACATTTTATTTTGCTTCCGCATTGATCTTTCAAATAAATTATAATGGACTGCTTTGTGAATTTATTTCATTTGTATCAGTGATTATCAGGGACTTCTGAATGACAGGATAAAGACTTAGACCTTATGTTTTATACTAGATGAAGTTCATAGCTTTTCAGAAAAATGAACATAATTGATTTTAGTCAGTGTCTAAAATGATTTTTTATATACTGTAATGGGACCTGTTATACTAATAACATAAGGTTAGAAGAAAACAGTTGACATTTCAAGGTGAGTTATTTTCTGTCAAATTCTTCTTTCTTCTTTTTAGTACAATACACTAAGAGTATTGTTTATTCATATATTAAGGAAAAAGCACACTATTTCAGTATGGGCATCACTACAGACCAGATTCTACACAGATTGGTTATTTTGTTTGGTAATAGAAAGCCACAGCTGTCTTTTGACACTTTAAGTTGCAGTGAAAACCATTATGTGTAACTTTTGTGATTAAAGTGATTGCTGGCTTACTTTTGTAGAATGTGCTACTCCCATCTCTGCTTGAAAATGGCAGTCTTTATAAATCTGTTCATAAGGCTTGGTAAACTCATAGTTGAAGACAACCAAATAGCAGCTGCTGTCAAAACAAAGTCAACATCAATCCCTCTTGACATTCTAAGGAGAAAATAAAGCATCCCATTGTGTGTTTTTAATGGTGTGTTTAATGTTACGTTTCCATTTGGGGAACAAATGTTGTGCCCGACTTCCTCAATATTTGCCCATGTCATGTTTTACTACCAGAATTTCAGAGTCAAAACTGGGGGATGAACACACATGAATAAGGCATTCAATTATTATTGCTTATAGTCACTTGAGACTCGCTTCACTCAAAGAATTAAAATAACAGCCTTAAAACAGCTAAAAAAATCTGTTATAATGTGCCAGACAGTGTATGATCCTTTAAAGCTGTGACTAATGCCTGCAGGAAGATGAATTACTTTTCAATAAAACCTTTTTAGATTTGGACAGCTGTTCAAGATTATTCACCCTGCTCTGCAAAGTGAATCAACATGAAAAATGTTAAACGATAATGCCACCTGTGCACAGACAAAGTCATTTCTAAGAAGGTTTATGGGTGTTGTTGAAAGTTTCTGTACACTGCAACGGCTGAAAAAAAGCTAAAAGGCAAAGCTATTTCAAACATTCACTAAGACAACAGAAATTTAGTCAGGTAAGAAGCTATCCAAACATTTAACACAAAGGCGCCTTATTAGCTCACCTGGTAGAGCTGGCGCCCCTATTTAGAGAGGTTATCTCCTTGATGCATTGGCCGTGGGTTCGACTCCAACCTGAATGTCCCCCCCCCACCCTCCTTCATGTCTTCAGCTGTCCATTACAAATAAAGGCCCAAAATGCCCCAAGAATAAAAAAGACTGGCTGTACAACGTGATAAACTCTCACCTCTGAAGTAAAGAATTTAATGCCATAGACTGTAAGAGGTGCTAGTGTCATTGTTAACAAGAAACAGAAGATTGTATCCTCGCTCGGACGGAAACATGAGAAAATGTTAATTCAAGCAATGAAGCAATGCGCTGCATACAAATGATCCGCATAGAAAACTGGCTTTGAGAGTCCGCCTCTTCATTTTTGATTTCAATCAATAAATATGCTTCCCAATAACATGCTCGTTTATTCTGAAGTGTAACTGTGATACTGCTTGGTACAATTTGTACAGTATTAGTATTGTGATATCCATCCGTTCAATTGAGACAAACTTTAAACAAAACACAGCATTTGAAACTAATTCAAATGCTTGCGCAATTTCTCTGAGTCAGTGGAGATTTCCAAGGCTGCATTGATGCTTTTATGAACAGAATAAAAAAGCATAATATTGAAATGTCAATATTAGTGTAAATTTCATACATAACCATTCAAATGTGCTACAACATGACATGGCGGAGTTCAGCTGATGTTATTTACATAGTTGTCGTAATTGCCACACATTGCCATCTCCACAGCGCTGTGGAGTGAGGTCTGACTCTACCACAGACATTCCAGGATAGGAGAGAAAAAAAACAGGCTTTGGGTCATTTGCATTCCTTTAAACCAATCACAATCGTCTTGGGTGGCGCTAAGCTATGGACGCAGCCAAGGTGGCTATGCAACATAGTCTCGGAACTTGTTTTGGTGGAACACGTGCACCCCTGCAAAAGAAAACGCTGAATAGAATATTAAATGAAGGAAACTGTTTACACAATACAGTAACGTGAGATACATTTGCTTAGCATAATTTGCTTTTACCATTGTATCTCAGTGTGTATTTCGTCCATATTGATCCCCAACAATCAGTCCCAATTAGATAGTACAGTAAATACTACTTTGGAAATCTTTATAACAGTTCCCTGAAAAAACCAAGCTGACTTGCTACACAATCCAAATTTTCTTGAAAACTAGCTTGTAGGTTCTTGTTGAATGAACAGAGTTGGAGAACGGCAACACACACAGAGCAGAAGGTAAGGGCTGTCTAGCGGAACATCTGGTGGTGCTGGATGTAGGGAAATTATCCTGAAAATGTTGTTGATATAGACTACATAGTTGCAAACAAGAGAGTTTATTCCAGTCTCTAATATGGGTTGACAAAGTGATGCACAGCTCCAATAAGAGTCAACTGAACTCCATTGGAAAAATATTTGATGACTGCAGTAAGTCCAGCATTCATAGTCATTTGGAAGTACATCACAAATTATTGATACAGGATAGTGTTGGTTTTTAGGTTTTAAGAGAAAATATAGTTACAAACACTGAACAAAAAAAGGCTTTTGGTATTGAGTTTGAATGCTTAGATAGTAGGGGTTATCTTAATTTACATAAATGCAGCTGAATGTCGCACATCTCAGCAGATGACGAACAAAAGCTGTAAATGATATTCTTAATGATTAATCATAGAGGAGGCTTGAAAATACTGAGGGTTATTCAATGTCCTCTATATTTGAACTTTAATAAACTGGATTATGAGGGTGAATACACCATTAACACGTGTTGACTGCTATATACACAACTACAGTATGTCTGAGGCTGATTTGGTGCTTTTACTATTTGCTTTACATATATAGCTTAATGAACTTATACTACAGTATATTGTATTTATATGTATGTATGTATTACCACATACTTCGGGGTCAATATTCTAATGTGCAGCTTCCCAACTCAAATACAAAGATATGTAAGATTTATAACCCTGTCAGTAAACTATTCACAAGATGGCAGAATCTTTTTAAAACAGCTATGCCATTGAGTTTAGCATTAGCAGTAGTGCTATTTACTTACGAGATACCCTTATGTGTAAAGTGCAAGTGAAATCTCAGCACTGTGCAAATATTAATGAGGGGCCATACGTGTGTAGAACCTGAGAAGGCATCATGGGAAATATCTGTGCACATACAACATTGAAATATCAGTGCTGCAGCATATGAGCAGATCTAGCGAGCCTGTTATACCGTCATAGTTTGTGCAGAATTAGAAGAAGGCTAGTGAATAGGAAGTCATCAATGTTCATTAATGAAGGGTCACTAAGTATTACATACCGTACACGTTAAAACTAACCATGTAGATGTGAAGCCAATGCATATTGGGAAAAAAGGTAGTAACTTAAAAATAAAAACAGATTCAAATAAATTAAATTAAATGTGCTTGCATGTGCCTCCATAGAGTCCAAAATAAATGTTGCAGATTATAACTAACGCTCACAGGACATAAATACTGTCATAATTTATCGTCAAACTCTAAGACAAAGTGCAGAGAAAAACCTTCATTATGCCGGATTCACAAAATAACTGCAACATTTCAGTTCTTTCTATTTAGTATGGAAGATTAAGATCAACACTAAGCTCTGTGGGTGGAGCTTAGTGTCAAATGGACTGTACATTTTGTTACATTACATTTGTAACAAGGGATGGATGTAGACACTTAAAAGGATCTTCTTGGCACAATTCTCAGTTGACAGCTAATTAGTACTAGTTAGCTTGTGTTAGCTAAAAGAAAACAAGCAGTAAATGCATACATACAAAGAAAATACATACAGTATTTCTATATATAGATTATTCAGACTAGGCATAATTAAAGGAAAGACCCCACCCTAAAACACTGACACACCTTGCATTTTAGCATCCATTTTGGTGTTGTATGGAGTATCTTTCTTTCCTATTAACTGGCCAAGTGTGATCAATGTCAGGGTGCAATTCTTGAAAAAAACATTTTGCAAGAAAATGAACATCAATGAATGTCAGATTCTTGTGAAAACCCTTCACAATCAGAGAGAAATGAGTATTTTTAGACCGGCTACGTACAAACACAGCTTCAATAGAACAGCAGGTGATGCAGCCACGTTCTGAGAAAAAGCCGAACTCACTTGCTGTGCTAATTGTGGTCAACGCATCACATCATCACATATCCCACAGCTAAAAACGGTTTCCATGACACAGGAAATCATAAACTAAAACTAAACTAAAACTAAATGAAATAAACAACATATTGAAAATAAACACATTCATTATGGTTAATTGATGTTCTATAACAAGGTGCAAAACATTTTCTAAGAGTGGATATTGCATTATTGCAATATTACACTTCACAGTAGACAAAGTGTAACTTGTCCTTATAATTGTTAACATGGAATAAACAAAAGTTGCAATCTGTCTGTGGCTAAAAAAACTGCTTTCTGTGTAAAGAATTTTAAATAAACACTGAACAGATTAAAGATAAAAGAATTGATGTTAATTTTAAACTGCAGCCTTAAAGCACAACCATTAATCATGTGGACCCATTACATTCTCATAAATGAACACAATCAGTGTGACAAACAAGAGAATTCAAAATGTAGTGATCAATTCCAATACCCACACTACAGTAATAAGACACAAATGCGGATAATATGCTTGTGTGTGTGTGTGTGTGATATATTTCTTGTATCCAGTGCTAAACAGACAAACTCATTGGTCTAAACTGCATATTAGTTGCTCAGGCACTTGTTTGAAGTACTAAAAAAAAATTAATAAAAATGGACTCTCATCTGACATTTGATGGATATCATTTCGTTCTGCTCTTTAAATCCCAGCGTTGAAGGATCCTTCCTTTACTCCGTGTCTCTCAACTCAATGGTGCAGGCCACTTGAGACAGTTCATTCTCAAAAAGGTGTACCACTGTGAATGGAGCTCTATTGCTTTGATCTCAGAGATTGGACATCATTCACTTAATGACATATAAAAGGCTTTGTGTGTGTGTGTGGAATGGATGGGTTGAATATCGGCGTGTCAGAAGCTGGACTCTGGGACTGTCCTTTTGCGTCCCAGCGAGGTCGTGCTGTAACGAGCCCTCTGCAGGGTGCCGTAAGACGGTTTGTCTGTTGTCAGGCTGCGTGGTGGTGCTGGGGCGGTAGACATACCGTTACGATGCAAAGATGCTGTCCTACGCATGCTCTGCTCCGCTTTGGTGGGGATGTTGGAGGAGCTCTGAGAGCGCTTGATCTCCGCCGTGGTTAGTCCCACCTTCCCGTTTGACAGCTCATTGCCCATGTGCCCAGAGCCGTTAGACCTGCCTCCTTCCACCCCAGTTCCTCCTCCTGCTGCTCCGTTGGACAGTGACAGCCTAGAGTGAGTCCTCCTGCCTCCTTCCTCAACTCCTCCTTTCCCTGACTCACCTTCCTTGGACTTCCTTGAGTCCTTATCCTTCTTCAGGAAGTTACCTTTAAAGAAGGAGAGCAGTCCATCATGGCTCTTGGGCACTTCTCCTTTCTTGGTCTTAGAGTTTCCTTCATATGCACCACAGGGTTCCCTATCAGACCATGTGTCCCCTTTTTGTCTTCTCAGGGTCCCATCATGAAGGCTAGGAGTGCTGTAGCTGGGCTGAACTCCAGCACTGGAAGTCCTTTTTGTCTCAGTAGTATCCTGGGAAGCTTTGGAGGAGCTTTGGTTCCTGGTGTCCTTTATCCTGGTGAGGGTGTTACTGCTAGAGCTACTGCTGATATTGGTGGTGCTCTCATCTCTTGTCTGGCTCCCCTTCCTGCGTCTCAAGCTGGCTGTCTTTTCTGATGGCCTCCTCTGGCCCTCTGGGACTTGTGGAGACTCAGGTGGCAGCTCATCCCCTGCCTTATTCATAAAATGTAAGCTCCCAACACTGGAAGATCGGACATTGGTTGAAGCCCGACCCTCAGCAGCTGCCTTTGTAATGCGTGGGTCGCTCATCAACGTTACTATTGGATCCTTTGTGCACCGGGGCCGTCGGCCAGATTCCAAGTACTGTACCAGCTCCACAGGGGAAGGATCTTGAACAGATGGAGGCACTTGTTCAGGTTTACGTATGTCCTTTGAACCGAAGGACCAGCGCAGGGGAAACACTTTGCTCAGGGTGTCCCTGGGCTTGCTGGGGGCTCTCATGCTCACGCTGTGTCCCTGAAGACCCCTGATAAATGGTCTGCTCTCAAACCCCCCTAACAATTATGTAGAGAGGAAAATGTTCACATTTTAGTTTTTAATTAATCTTGAAATGAACAACCAACAAGATCCTGAACTGATTAGGGCATATACTGAGTTTGGCCCCTTACCTCTTTCTACTTTAGAACCATTTTCAAGGAAGACCGGAGACTCGGGCGAGTCAGGTAATGAAGATGGGCAGGTGGTGGAGGATCGAGAGACCAGACTGCCTCTTTTACTATCCCCTGTCAGCCGGATTAGCCAGTGGTCTGACATTGATGAACTTGTGGATCCTATGAGACACCAGAGGACGGATATATGCCATATTAAGAGTATTGCACCAATTAAGCATTGCACTTCTATTACAGTATATATAACTATGTATAACAGTTTAGAACACAAATTATGAATGTTCGATGTGACATAACCATAGATTTAAAAAAAATAAAAAGAATCGATGACCTACACCATCATATATTTGGAGCATCATATTTCTAGACTGCCAGGCATTATGGGAATCTTTATCGTTTCATATAGACTAATGTAAAGTATACTTTAAATGTGTTGAGTAATGTTTCAGATAAGTAGCTAATGGAGAAAATAGGTTTTCAATGCATCTAAGGTCAAATAAACTACTGGGAAGAAATGACCAACAGCTGATCAAACCAGTGTATGTTTGAGTATCTGACGTTGTATAATGCTAGACCCTAATTTGCCTTTATCTTTGGATGTATCCCTGCTTTGATCCAAGCTATTTGCACTATTTAAATACTACCAGTTACTGTTATGTTATAACTCTAGTGCCAATTTATTGCCATTCACTGGCTATTACTGAAGGATACTTACTTTTAAAACTTTTACTGTTTATAACTCTACTCTCTTTTTATTCTTACCTATATTTGTACATTGTTGTTTTTACCTTTACTATGTCTATTTAGTATTGATACAGTGATTGCAATCTCGTAATTATACAATGACAATAAAGATATTAAATTGTACTTTATTCTCTTCTTAAATAATCTGATTCAAGAAGGCACAGCTTTTACTGTGTAGAGAGGAAAAAAATAATTTCCAGAGTCCTCTCCTGAGGAAATGACACACACACACACACACACACACACACACACACACACACACACACACACACACACACACACACACACACACACACACACACACACACACACACACACACACACACACACACACACACACACACACACACACACACACACACACACACACACACACACACACATGTGGTTTGGCAGAGCGAACACATACTGTAGCGGCTTAGTGTACTTCACATTTTGCCTTTAATATTATACATTGTCATACATGACAATGTATAATATTAAATGTCATTAATGTCATGCTTTTACACAGCTACAGATCTACAGATGAAGACATACACTCTACAGTACTTGACATTTTGAAGGTGGACAAACTGAACTAGGAAAAGAACATTTCGTGAAGAAAAAATGTAACTCAATGATAAAGGTTAATCAGAAGCCCTTCTGACATTTGTAGTACCGGTGTGTGCGTGCACCCGACTACAGAAGCCACGGCCAGGTAAAAATGCTACATGAATGGTGATGGTGCTCTTAGTAAACCTTCACCGCTCTGTGTACTCTGTTCTTCCTGTCGGCCTTTTCCTCTGGTAGTTGAGTACTTTCTGAATGCATGCATTTATCTGATGGCTTTTAGTAACGTACACACTAACAGGCTGGAGGCCAGACTAGAGGCTCCAAGCCCCCTGTGACCCTGCATGGGATGGATTTTTTGTTACATTTCCTTTCAAATATGTTCACGTTTACAACTTATGCTACCAAAGCCAATACCAGGCCTTTTCAAAATGTGAAGAGTGACTCATGCATGTTTAATCGCACCTGGGTATAGAAGCACAGCATGGAATAAATACTGTCATAAAAAACATAAATCAAATGAACAAGATCTCGGGTTCTCTTGGGTGTGATATTACACAGTTTTATTTTAATTACAAATCACACATCTATATTTTCCCTACAGTCACATAATTTAAGGTAATTTTCTAGCGACTCTCTGACTTCCCCACTGTGCCTTTAAGCAGGTGTTTGACATTGCTGGGCTTGCATCATTGAATGATTACTATACGCTGTGGGGGTGTCATTATTCTATTGTATGCTGTTGTTAACGTGCTTTAAAACAAATATTGTGAGGAATATTTTGGTGCCACCAACAAATATGTGTAGGGGCAAAAAGACACCCTGTGGTGTAAACCCCTACGGTGTACCCCTTCGGCGGATGCTAGTGTAACCACAGGGAACATTGTTCTGTGTTGGTAGAATGTATTGTACATGTGCAAAACAGAAACACAATGATTCCGATGCTGTATTCTGGTCTACAAGCCAAAAAATGGAGATAATAAGCCCTCTAGAGTCAATTAATGTGTAATGTGCGTAACAGACAGACAGACAATGAATTGTCCTTGATTAGTGGAAATTTGTTTCCAAGGCCCGTACACACATAAGAACAATTAAGGAAAAAAAACAGCCACAAGAACCACAATAAAGTCACAATAACATGAATCCTTTGAGTATTATTGCTACAGTTTGTTGAGGGTAGTTATGGCAAAGGGCACAACGCTCTTGCTGTAGCATGCATTTTTTATTTCAATTTTTTACAAATCAAAGGTCTCTTTTTGTGTAATGGCCAAGAGCCAGCGTGAATCAAGACGTCCGGATAGCCTAATCAAAGACCGAGACCACCAACGGATCTGATATCTAAAACTGCATCACCAGATACTGAGAGTGACAACATTGAAAAGACTGAGCAGCCATAGCATTAAGCAATATTCATTCAAGTCAAGTATTCAATGAACAACCTAAAATGCCTTACAAATCAAAGGTCTGTTTTAGTGGCTGGATTGGAGTAGAGCGAAGCATGAGTTCAGGGGGTGGCTGGGGTTGAGTGCTATGGTGAGTGTTTTGCGTCTGATGGCAGTGTCTAAACTCCAACAGTGGGTGTCTGCCTCTTACAAAAAACACATCAAACAAGGTAAGTTCCAATTTAGTTTTTATTGTTTTCACCTGCATGTTCACTTCTCTCCAATATGTTGTCCAGTGCTATATCTGTATTCTGTTGGAGCTAGCCAGGTAAATACTTGAGCCTGCGTGTATGAAATCCCTGTACATGCAACAATTAAGGGGGTCTTGGTGCATGTTACCATGAAAGAGGAAAAATAAAAAGCCACTTTAATTGTATTTTATTGATGGAAGATTCTTTTTGTTTTTTAGTCTGAATAATTGTAACTGTAAAATATAACACTAATGTATTCATAATTTCATGATAATTGTAATTACTCCCCCCCTCAATAGCTACAGACTCAGAAATGGCACATACTAAGGAAAGTTCATTGTGGGACTGGCTCTGGTGGCTGTAATTCTGCACCAAGGTTGGATTTTGGAGAGAGACTTCAGATACAGTATTAGGGGATCACTAAGGTCTGTATAAAAGCATCCAAAGAGCACCGTGTAATGGGAACTTTAAATTATATATGTTTGCTTAATTTTATCAACTTAAAATGAACTAGTTGAATGAATTATTTTTTCTGACTTTTAGACTTTTTAGTGTTTCAATAACTCTTTCTGGATTGTGCTGCCAATGTAACGATAATAGATGAGAGTACAAAAACAGTGTGTTCCTCCAACTAATACTTTATAACAACTAGTATCAACTGGCAACAATTATAAATAGATTTTGACACATCATGAAATAACATTTATTACTGACAAAAAAACAACAACCTACCTCTGACGGAGCAATTGGCCGACCATGGAGGAATGGTGTTGCGTCTCTGGTAGAAAAGAATGTAGGCTCCTCTGGTGCAGACTTCTTCCTCTGGCACCAAGTCTACGCTGCTGTCATCGTAGCTATACCACTGTCCGTCCACGGAATTCCGACAGTAGGCTGGATTAGAAAATGACAAGTTGAAACAATGGACACCAGCACATATGTAACTTAATGGAAATTAAGTTATGCAACACTTCACTTCTGCTGCATATACAGTTGTGTTCAGAATAATAGTGTGATTAAAAAAGTGAATTATGCGCAAAAGCCTTAAAATAGCTTTTAATTCCATAATATCAATGCATTGCAAACAATGCACATTCAATTCCAAATCAAAACATTACATAAACTGATCAAGTTTGTGTGTGCATTTAAAGAAAGTGAAGAAAAAGGAATATTAGGCTGTTCAAAAAAAATAGCAGTATAAGCATTTTTCTTTACAAACTCATACATGAACTGTATAAACTAAAACATGTCTCAAGGGTTTGCTTCACTTTGATTCACCAAACTAATATTTAGTTGCATAACCATTATTTCTAAGTACTGCCCTCTCTGTGTTGCATGAAGTCGACCAACTTCTGGCACTTGTGAACAGGTATTCCAGCCCAGGGCGATTGAACTACATTCCACAATTCCTCTGCATTACTGGGTTTTGCCCCAGAAACAACATTTTTGATGCCACCCCACAAGTGTTCCAATTCCTAGAGCTCAACCCCATAGAGCAAAACATCAATCTTGTTCATCTGGAAGACTTTGCTCGCTTACTGGTATGTTTTGGGTCATTGTCTTGTGTAAATACCCATTTGCATGCATGTCATGACTGTTGGTCTGTTAGTCTTCCATGACCTTACAACACTAAATAGTAAATTTTTTGCTAAGTAGAAATATCACTTCTACCAAAAAATATGATTTATGAGGTTAGGGATGTTGGACTGCTATTACTTTGAACACAACTGTATGATACATGAATTCATAGCTAAGAAATCCACCAATGTTGTCATGCAGATTGTTGAAGCACGCCTGTTCTTTTACAGTGTACAGGAACTATTTAAACACAATCTTCTTTACATAAAAAACCTTGTGTCCTTATTATAGTGCATAAGGCTCCCACTTCCATCTCCATGCCATAAAAGACCCTGAGACAGGATGCAACTGCCAAACAAGCTGTCACAGAGACAACTGCTTCACCCTCCTCATCTCCTGCTGTCTCCTATTCTCCTACTAGTTGCAGTGCTGTGTGTCCGTACAAACCATCCCTTGCAATTACAGACCTTTGCCTAGCCATTGTGTCGAGGTTTCCATTATGCCAGTCATGTGAACACACCACCTGCATACTGGCCAATGTGTTCCAAAAGCTGAAGGAATGTAATTGACTAAAAATAGAAACGACTCTGCCTGAGAATGTGGCAGGGGTTTCATTTTTAAATCCACCTCTTCATTCTGTTCAATTCTATTATTCTTATTGTAATTTTGCACAACGGTTGATCTAAAACAATATAAAAAAGAATATGAACATGTGTGGTGGCCGCCTATCATGATAAGCAATATTAGACTACTTGCAATTACTGCCAGTGTGGGAAGGACCAGAGTTTGTTGGCCAGTGTTTCAAGGTCATTAGAGACCCATATCGTCCAAGAGGTGTATTGAACACTTGTAATGAACACTTTTTAACTTTTCAGGATTTTCTCGCTACTGCAACATTCTTTCTGCGTCTTGAGACTTAAATCAGGTAGTGAGCCGAGGAAAGAATTAAGAGTGGTGCTACTTATCACAATGTTGACAATGAAGACATTGATTTAGTTGTTGAAGCATATTCCAGGAGGACATAAAAAAATTTGTCAAATGCTCATCTACGGAAATTTAGAAATTTCCACATGAACTCAAATGTTGGCTATCTTGCAGACTTTATGTTTTTTGACACTCAAATACAGGGATGTAACAACATAGTGTATGTGCTTTATTGCAAGATACTGTCAAGCAACTTAGATTGGCTAAAAGTAACTATAAAGTCCCAATCGGAAAATTATTTGAGGTGTTAAAATGCTGGCCTGATCAACAAGTATTCAGTAGGGTAAGGTAAAAGACAGTAAACAACCGGTCATATTTGTAAAAATGTATTCACCAGATGTTAGTATTTTACTGATATTATGAAATTATTATTAGTAGTATTAGTTACGGATATTAATATATCAATTTATTTTCTGTCAATGAATCAACTAATACTGTAGGTTCATTGTTTTAGCATGCTTGTTCATTTAATAATGTCACAAAGAAAGCCTTAAAACAAAGAGTTACTACATTGTAAATAATGTATTTTATCACCCAATTGCATACCAGTATAATGTCCACCGTGCATTCCTCCATGGTGGTTACACACAGCGTAGAGGTCATACAGATAGTCGTGGGGGAGGATCATGTCAGCAGGTTGGTGGTGTTGGCCTGAAGCGTTCTTCCAGGGCGGAGGCCAGGACCCGGAGTTCAGGTTCCCCATACTCTGACTCCTCTTTACCACATGGGGGGCCATGTCCAAACCAGTCAAGGGGAAACGCACCAGGGTTGACAGCTTGTTCCTCCGCTCGCCTACCTGTTTCAACATTTCATTTTATTAATAAATACAGTACATATTTGTCCGGAGCTCCAGAGGTAAAATGGAGGAGAAAAACAAAAAACAAACAAAAAAAAACATGTACTGGAGACAAACACTTTTTCATGATCTTGACTTTGTTTTGCAAGATCTCAAGTTTTATTTGTGAGTACTTGACTTTTTGAGAAGTCTCGAGTTTAGTCCCCAGTAGGCTACATTTATTTATTCATATATTTAATTTTTCCACCATGAAACTCGGGATCTTGAGTTTATTGTTTGTCCCCAGTACATGTTTCTTTTTTCTCCTTCATTTTTTTTGCTTTTCTCTATGTCACCTCCGGGGCTCCGTACCGTCCATGCGAGCAGAGGAATGAATTTAAAAGAATTCAACACTAAAAGCAATCAAGATATTGGTGCAAAAAACTAAAATAAATAAACTAATTAAATAAATATAAAACACTAATACAAATTACAGTTTAGAAGTGATATCCCATCAAAGAAAGAAGAAGGAAAAAAACTAGCTGCACAGGTGTCTAAAGGTTGGAACGTTCAATCATAAGTGCTCAGCGGCTTCTCGACTCCACTCTTTTCCTCTTATTCTCTTGTTAGCCGCGTTACCATGGAGACTACACATCGCACTCTAGCTTTTCGAGACCCGGCCTACTTTGCATCTGATTGGCTAGAACTCGTTTCAATGGTAGGTGTAAGTTCATAATAGACATATTTCGATTTACTGTATATTTAAAAAAAAATCCAGTTATAATAATCTTTATTTATTTGGTCTAGAGAGGCACTCAAGCCAAACAGGACAAAAGGCAGCTACTACATCTAGATGTCCCTGATGTCAGGCATGTGTGGGGATACTAATGAGCTCCCTGTGAATGCTAATATTGTATGTTGGATGTGTTCCAGAGAATGATAGGGTGGCCTAGTTATAATGTTGCAGGCATTGAGTATTTTTAAGTTAAAACCTTTTTCAGCCAGTTTTGTTTGGTAAAGTAGAAAAAGCACAGGTGTTACTAACGTTATAATAGAATAGAATAGAATTCAGTCAACTTTAGTTTTATTATTCACACCTGTACTTTTCCCTACTGTGACTTATCAAAACATGTCTACTTATAGTGTGGCATAGGGATATATAGAGCCGAGCAGTGAGGATAAAATCCTAAGCCATGCCGGTTGGGAAGGAGGCAGCATAATGAGAGGTATTTTTTGTGTCTTGGGTGGGAAGCAGCACTGGTTGACATGCTGCAGGTAATTAATGTTATGGAAAAACTCAGAAGCAGCACAGTTCATATTCACAAATGTGAAAAAGGTTTGTGGTAATTTGAAGCCTTACACAGAAGCATTTAATAAAATCTTGATTGGGGAGAATTTAGGATTTAACAGCAAAATGTTACAGTACAGTAGGTGTATTTAAATTCATGCTGGAGGGGTAACATTTAGTGGAACCTTCAATGTACACAAAGATATTGCGGGAGTCGTAAACACAAACGCTTACCTAAATCATGAACCCAAACAAAACAGCACAGCCTGAAAACAATGTCAGCCTGACCATACTGCAGCAGAGCCTAAACTTAGGTGTGTGTGTATGAATGTGAGTATGTGTTATGTGTTAACTTCCTAGCCTGGACATGTCAGGACGGGAGCACTTGAGGCAGCACTGTTTTATAATACAGCGGTTCTGTCTCACGACATCTATGGAGACATAGAATTGAACTATTACTCTGCCTAAGATAGATTAGTCCCTACTGCTGTTATGTTTGGCACTGACCTGAATGAGATATGGGCTACCACTGTCTCAAATACATAACATGAATTTGTAAGCTGGGAATTCCACCACAATTACTGAAGAGTACTTGTGTTTCTTTATCTTCCTGCTGTTTGGTAAGACATCTCTTTCTCCAAAGACGAACACCAGCAGACTGTTTGTCATTCATTTTGGTTGTTTACAGCAGCGTTCAATGCAATCCCGCGCCTCTAGACAGAGACAAACGTGTTACCGGTCAGATAGAGGATACGTAGGATTGATTCTTTTCTTATTTCTCCAGCTGAGGTCCCTGATGTTGTTATCAAAAAACATTTCCAAGGTGAGGTTGGGTGTTGAAGGGCTGTTGTGACTGACACACATCTTCAATAATGCATGGGGATCAGGGACAATGCCTGTGGTATAATGGGGTGTCGGTTCACAAAAAAAACAAAAACAGTCTCAATCATTGGGATATGACACTTTGTTTCTTAGTATGCTGTAAAGATGTCTGGCTGTAGAAATTCACATTCAGGATGAGCAATTTTATGGATTTTGTTTTGTGGTTGCAATATCCATCCAACTGGTCAACTGTCTGCTCTACATTACCTGCAGTATGTCTGTTAATTACTTTCCTGTCTAATGCATTCTTGCTCAGCATTTATCTCACTCCTCGCTTATATCCTCTTAAACTGTCATAACCTGAATCCTTATTCTCTGCAGAATATTTGATGCAAGATGTCTTGGAATTGTGTTAACAATTGAGTTTTCACATACTATAGAACACCTAGGAAGATATCTGGCTCAATCTTCAACTATGTTCACCAACTAGTCACTAAATCAATCAATCAATCAATCAAAATGTATAATGTATAAAGCGCTTTAACACAACCAGCAGGTATCCAAAGTGCTTAACAAAACGAGTAAAATCACAACATACAATAGAAAGAGTAAACATAGAAAACAGTAAAATCACAAAAGGTTACAAAGGGCAAAAAAATGAAATTGTCACACCACTGCTACGTATTAAAAGCCAGACTGGACAGATATGTTTTGAGTTTGGACCTAAAAAGAGAGACATCTGTAACAGTACGTCTATAAGCAGGTAGCTTGTTCCAGAGGGGTCAGAAACTCCAAAAGCCTGATCACCCCACCGTTTATACCTGGAACTTGGGACTTCTAAAACCAACTGATTTGAAGACCGCAATGACCGGTTGTGTTCCCGCACAGTTAAAATTTCAGACAAAAACTCTGGGGCAAGACCATTTAAAGCTTTAAAAACAAACAATAAAATCTGAAAATCTATGCTTAAACGCACCGGGAGCCAATGCAGGGTGTAGAGAACGGGAGTGATGTGTGCACGTCTAGATGTGCCTCTCTGGTTCTGATAAGGTACAGTGGGTTTATCAGAGCTTCTATTTTGCTGAAGCTATCTGACCCAAAACATTAAGCATTTATCCCAGTAGAGCTGAGAGGAACTAGGTGATACGTCTGTGACTTTCTCATTACACATACACCAGTCATTGCAAGTTTTGACTAGAGTACCTGTCCTCCCCAGAGACTTTAAGGCTCACATACCTGTCGGAAGCGCTTGAGATGGAGGATCAATATGTCAGGGAGAGTCCAAAGGCTCATCTTCACCATGCCCTGCTGAAGCTGCTTACAGTGTGGGCACTTCCAGGCATCATCTGGGGCAAGCTGGAATCAGTCAATGAACCAATTAATTACATGGTTATCCATTCAAAACAAATTGAAAGTCAAAATGTAACATGTTTATGCATACAGTATATGTGGTCATTTTCTCCTTTGGGTGGCGGTAAATAAGTATGTAGGGAATGGGTTGGGAACCCAAAGGTTGCTAGTTTAACTAATGCGGATCAAAGTATGGTGGTGGACTGGTGGCTGGAGAGGTTCCAGTTCAGAAGGCACGGCACCATTCCCCTAAATACTCGGGGCGTCTGTCCATCAACATCTGCAGCCCCCTCACTCTGACATCTCTCCATTAGTGCATGTATAGATACTGTGTGTAATGTGTGTTCTAACAACAGAGTGAACACATTGTAATTTCCCTTGAGGGATTAATAGTATAAATTACTATTATTATGTAATGTCACATGTTTACGTCAGATGAGCTGTCCTTTTATGAAAGCAGGTGTTCATGACGTGAGATCAGGAAATGAAAATGTCCTTGTCTCATGTTAATGCTTCATTTAACAAAACATAATTTGTGCAGGAGAAGAACCTGCTGTAGCTTTACTATCCTGTCTCTCAGCATCAAATTGCTGCTTTGGTGTGATGCAAGTTTCCAGGGGCAGAGGAGTTGCTTCGTGCAACTCTACTACAATACTCACTGAAATAAATACTTGTTCTTATGTTTTTGATGAGAGAAAGATTTGTCAAATACAGATGTAGTTGCTAAGCAACATATAAAAACAAAAAAGATTTCCCTTGATCTTCCATTTGTTTCCTTTCACGTGTGTCTTATTGTAAGGAAAAAAATCTAGGAATTAAGGTTTTTGTAAAAATAGGTGGTCTTTGCAATCAAGTGTCATCTAGTTACTGATGAATGTCTGCACAGCTGGATCACATTTTGTTCAGTCGTCTGCAGCATCTAGTCGTCTTAGAGTTCCCTATTTGTAAAGATAATGTGATGCACTGATTCATGGTTAGTGCTGTTGTACCAAAGTCCGGAATCGTAACAAAATATAATAGGAAATGTCAGCCTCTGCATGATGACTCTTTTAATGAACTTTGCAAGCATTCACACACTCACAACAAACAGATCAGTCAACTGAAAATACCAATGGCTTTTGTCTGCAGAGCTCAATGGCACAGGTTTGCAACAATAGTGTGGCCTGTTTATAATAAAATTAAAAAAAATAGGCAAATAAAACTAAAAACATGCCCACAATGTAAGCTATGCCCCCCCCCCCAGGAAGCTTTGACCTTCCGATATTTTAATCTGCATTTCTAGACGTTTTGCTTTGACTTGAACTGCCTGGTTGCCAATCTTGACCTCTTTATCTGTAACAGCTGAATTTATTAAGTCAAACTGAACTGCAACCTTTATTTTAACTGGAGTAGATACAGTAAGCACAAACGCTTTTATCCAGAAAACCACAGTTCCACACACACAGTTAAGAGACATTCAGAGAAATGGTTTGAAAATGTTTTTTTTTTGTTTTTTTTCACACCACCATTTATAGGAAACCAACGTCCCGTAACACTATACTTCATGCAAAGAGCTGTCATCCAAAGCATCTTAAAGACAATATACCCTTCGGTCAACATCAAAGAAGAGGAGAATTTGTGATGAAAATCACGTGTTTTCCTCCCTGCAGACCTGGCAGTTCTCAGTGTGGTCATTGTAATCACTGCTCTTATGTGTCACAATGCAAAAGCATTCAGGATATCCATGGAGACAAAAACTATAAATTGAGACACTTCATCAATTGTAAGACAACATATGTCATTTCAAAATTGGAATGCCCCTAGTGCAATGTGTTTTATACCAGTAGAACTAAATGCAGACTACAAGACAGACACAAAATGAGGACTATCCGATCCGATGGCTAGACATTTAAAGCTTTTTGATATTAATGAACGTTACATTCAAGCCATTTCCAAATGAATTGCTACAAAGCTAATTAAGATGAACAGCTCCAAAAACCTCCCTCTGTATTTGTCAGTATCGCTATGTTCAGAAGATTGTGTTGTCCAGCAACTTTTGCGTGCAGCAACTCAGGTGAAGATAATTACCACTTCTGATGAGTCCATAATGTTTTTTTAATCCTCCGTATCCTCCTTGGCTGCTAGTGACTGTGTGGAAGAGGGGTGGGGGCTGTGCGTGACAGTGTTGTTGACATAACTTCTCATGGGGGTACAGAAACTATGCACTACAGCTTTAAAAAAATACATAAAAAAATAACAGCAACCCATCTGTCCTGAAAGCTGTAGGCATAGACCATATCCCGGGAACAATACGTGGAGGTTATGGGACCAAACAGCTCAACCTAACTGAAAAATGGCCTCAGGAAGAAACTTGTTTTGGTGAAACGTTTAGGTTCAAAAGTTGTTTTAGTTGTGCAATAGAAAACTCAGATTGGACAGATAGTCTAGCTAGCTGTCTAGATTTACCCTGCAGAGATCTGAGGAGCAGTTAACCATTAAAAAGAGTCCAGACACTACTGACTATACTGTATGTTATGTGATGACTTCATTATTATCATTTGTCTTCCAGTGGAAATGTCTTGTGATGATGTAATCACTGTAGTAATCTTAGTAATTCATTTGGTATCATCATAACTTTTAGAAATATTGGCATCTATAAAAAAAAATGCAAGTCGTAATAAACCATAATTATACTTCTAGATAACACTGTTCATGCCTGCTTCGGTGTGTTGACTGTGCACTATTTTGTTGTGTACCACCAACACTGCTTATACTGTACACACAGAGGGTTTGTATATAATCCACTAAAGTTGGGACACTTGTTGGAATTGTTTGCATCAACTTTCAAGGCTCAATTTATTGCTGCAGATAAGTTGCAATGTAAGTTGGTTTACATTGTTTTTTAGTTTTTGGTAACTGAACTTATTTGTTATTGTACAATTCTATTTCATTTTTTTTTAAATCTATTTCAGACTTTTGTTGTACCTGTACATTCTCTTACTGTGTATATTTTTGACTGCTGTGCACAACAACACCAAGGCAAATTCCTAGTTATGTAAAAAAAAACATACTAGGCTATAAACCAGCAACTCACCCACTCTCATCTTTTGAAATTCTGTAGTCTTACATACTTTGCAGCTTAGGAGGGATTTCTGTCCACCTGAAACCATTTTTTTTCTTTGCCACATTCACTCTGGCTTGAAAGAAGAATTCACTGCTGGTGTAAGTGTGATGGAGTTAAATTTGAGGGGAATTTCTATTTTGTTCTTCCAATTTAGAATTTAGTCTGGTTTTTGGGCAGGAGAGGACTCCAAGATAGGCAAAGGACAAGTGGCAGAGGAGAATACCAATGTAGTATGTTGTTTACCTGATAGTTGTGTTGCATATATTCTCACCTGTTCTTCTTTGGTATACAGCTGAAAGCACTCGTCCAAGGTACAGCTATGCTGCTGCAGATGCTGCTGCTGCTGGCTCCTCACACTCTCTGCATCCTTGACCACCTCCTCTTGGATGCTGCCAAATAGACTGGAACACACACACACACACACACACACACACACACACACACACACACACACACACACACACACACACACACACACACACACACACACACACACACACACACACACACACACACACACACACACACACACACACACACACACACACACACACACACACAGCATATTGCTTTCAATCAGTTGCAGCTTTGTTTTTGCAGTGTTTGGACCAGTGTGAGTCTGTGTGTCTGTGCCATTTCACAGACACGGATTGAATCATCGTGTGTTCTGGGAAATCGTGCAAAAGGTAAATTGACACGGATGATGACATCCACAACAGTTGTGTGTGTGTGTTCCGCTCCTAACATGTTCTTCTTCATTATACAGTGTATACTCCACTAGAGGTTAAATTGTTGTGTACAATACTTACTAGGGGTGATCCGAGTATCCGGCGGAAACGAGTATCCGGTACGGATAAAGCACTTTTGCAGAGTACAAGTATTTTACGAGTAATATGAGTCAATATCCGTGCTCGGATTGAATACAATTCCTCAACTGGCCGCGCAGCGTTCTGTTATAATCACAGCGCCCCCCGTCTACAAACACGCTCGGATCAATCTCACACACACACACACAACATGGAGAAATGCGCTCCCTCGGCCTCTCTCTCTCGC
>NC_048408.1:18821158-18824073 GCF_013103735.1 Etheostoma cragini
ACACACACACACACACACACACACACACACACACACACACACACACACACACACACACACACCTGGTGTAAAAAATGTAAAAAAAAAAAAATCACACTAATCATAAAAAAATAAAAAGTTAAAAAAAGAAAGTTATACCGAGTATGAAAACTCTTGTTCATTACATTTTACTTCATAATTGCAACGGCAATGTGTTTGATGCTGTCATGTAAATAGTTTTCAAATCAGCAATAAATATAAAAATTTTTGATCAACTCATATCAAATGCATGCTTAAAAAACATACCGGTTAAAGCCCCGCACATTTCAAGAGAGCCTGACCCACTTCCGGTTTAAATCTGACCACTTCCGGTTTAGGCTCCGCCCAGTCAGAGTACGGATCCGGATACAGATAATTCATGTGGTAAACAGATACAGATACAGATACAGATAATGCTGTACTCGCTCATCCCTAATGCTTACCATTCTTTAGTCTTGTTCTCCCACTCGATGACAAGCTTCAGGTGAGGAGGTCCCCCAGGGCCGCAGAACTTCAGAGCTCTACAATAAAGTGGACAACTTTAAATACAGCTATACATCTTATGATCATAGTTGAGTCAGTTAAGTCAGTTGGTAAAAGGTATTGTACATATTAGTTGACAAAGGGAAGAAAACTGTTACACTGGTTGTAGGTTTTAACAAAAAACAACAAACTAACAGTCACATACACATGTAGTGACATTTTATTTCTGCATTTTTAACAACGGGAATACACAGAGAAGACATACTGCACGCACCTGGCTACACATTATCCATAAATATGCAAAGTCTGATGTTGAGTCATTATGTAGCGGAAGAAGTTATATTTGTAAGGCAGAGCTTTCTTTGACTGCTTTGATGTCAGGAGGAAAGATAAAAACAGCATTGGTATTCAAGCGCCAAACAGCGCTGACAGAGGGCCAAGGTAGATTTAATAATCACCAAATTCTCGGGGCACGAGTTATTTTGTTACTCGGGGAACATGACGGATCAATGATGGCAAATGTACCTTGTCAAAATTAAATTCCTTTTGAATTTGCAAAACATCTGTACTCTAAATGGAGACAGTCTGGAGATTTCCAGCATGGCTAATAATTGACTGACTCTCACTGAGAGTAGGTTCACTTCATCTTGAAAGTAGAACCCATGTTCCATGTTGTTGTACTGGTATTGTTCACTGTGAACATTTTTATCGCATAAATGTGTATGTTTTGAGCGTTACCAAAGTATTTCTAATAAGGAAATAAATTACACTCTCTAGATACTTCCGGCTTCTGGTACTGGTGGCAGTTCCGCCAGAGTTGCACTTGTGGCGCCTACAGGCCAGAGCAGAATGAATGGGACTCTAAGGAGCTATACCCCTAAAAAAGGTGTATTTTTGTTCAAAAAAGCCTTTTAAAATGTCAATGAAGTCATCCACATCATACGGCCGGAGATACGGCTTTACAACAAGCTCTGAGTCACTTCCTTTTTTCTCTCAAGGCACACAGCTGACACAGGTTAGGCTCTGCCTGTCATTACACGTGCTAGAAAGAAGTTTGCTAATGTTTTAAAAACCAAGACGCCAAAATATTCACTCAGACATTCTGGCTCCGCTTCAGATGCCATTGCAGCAGAATCTCCGGTTGTAATCAGTCCTCCACTGACCAATCAGCATTTATTTGCAGAATGCTAGCGTGTTATGGGCAACGACTCAACCTGTAACAAATCGAAAGGACATAAATACTCGTTCATTCAACTTTTGACCTATAATCCATGTAGAACTTGTCAAGACTGCAATCGAATCTGAGATTTCTCAACAACAATCAGGCGAAAGAGACAAATTTAGCCATCTAGCGCCAAAGACTTCCATTCATTCACTCCCAAATTTGGTACAATGGGGCTTAATAGGGACTGAAAAGACTTTCTGTAAACGGGCTTTGGCATTACCACTAAATGTCAGGCTTACATAACATGACAACACATCCTAAAGGGGTTAAAAAACTCAATAACACTAATTTCCACCTATATGCTCCTCTCTCTCAACTTGGAAATGCACTTAAATTTTGCTAGGGCATTGCAAAACTAATTGTCTCTGGATGACTGAGAAATTTTATCTTAATACAATATGCAGGACACGCAAAGCACCACATTGCACACAAGATCAATTAACTCCTTTAAAGACTATTTCTCCTACTGAAGGATTTATGGAGGTGACATGGGGCTTCTAGGCTTTGTGAATCTGTGGTGTGTTGCTGTGCAAGTTTATTCATTTAGAATGAACCCCTTGAGACACCCCATCTCGTTTTCTTCAAGGGCGTGAGGCCGGAGTGTGCTACTGAAATAATTGTAGATGTTTTCCGTGTTTCATATGAATCCACAACAAATAAAAAGATGATTTAATTGTCAATGAATTCTCTTACCTTATACTGTCTTTAAATGATGAATTATTGTTTAATTTCAAAACTAAATTTCAAAATTCGTACTTTTTGCGATTCCAGTTACTAATGTGACTGCCTATCATGCTCCACCTCACAATTTCATTTTCCTGATTTAACCTTTCCATTTGATCGCTTTAATTGAAATACAGCTTTCTGTGTGAGCACCGTGCCACCTAGAAATAAAATGAACACAGAACAGCAGCAAAGCTTTGATAAACCAGATTGCAGCCTACACATAACAGCTGGCCAATTAAACACTGTGGAATTACACACATATTCCAGTGGCAAACTCCAGACTTTGCAGCAGCATGCAGACAAAAAACGTGCTTTCAGTAACAAGGTGATTACACAGTAAGCTGACCAGGGAACTCATTTTGAAAATGTAATTCAATTCTATAATTACACATATACAGTGGGTACGGAAAGTATTCAGACCCCTTTAAATTTTTCACTCTTTGTTTCATTGCAGCCTTTTTCC
>NC_048408.1:18824173-18826682 GCF_013103735.1 Etheostoma cragini
ATGGCTGCAATGAAACAAAGAGTGAAAAATTTAAAGGGGTCTGAATACTTTCCGTACCCACTGTATATATATATATAAAAAAATCAAAACCATCAGCATGCCTATTGAAAAATTAGGATACATGGGACAATATCTTCTTGTGGTTTGGACAAACTAAATCCTTAACTCGCTTGAAAATCAATATGTGAACTCCTTCCTTACTGTAGAGAACTTAAAGACGATCATGACTGGAATCACTTTAAACTCAGGCTGAAACAGTTTTTAAATACAGATTAGTGATGTAGTCATGAATAACCTGCTGCTTGAGTTTAATGGTAACTTTATTCATTGTTAGTTTAGATCTTGATCCTATCTGCATTGTGTAAAGGGAGACAAATCACATTTACAATTTGAATGTGATATTAGCAATATACAATACAACACACACACAGACAAATACAGACACACATGCACACACACACACACACACACACACACACACACACACACACACACACACAGACACCCTCAAATGACTAACCCATTTTTGAGAACTAGCTCATTTCCTTAGCTCCCTTGTAGAAGGACTGACCTTCACTGCAGCTCAGTAGAACAACAGTTGAGATTTAAAATAAACTCCTCAGCGGAATGCTCTTTATCACACAGGAAAAAAAAGTCTGATCTTCAAATGGAAATCGTTATAGCTGCTCAGTCCCTTGTAATCCTTTTACGGATAATCTATTATAAAAGGAACTGTAGCTTCTTGCATAATGCACAAGAAAACCTGTTTGCTATATTTTCTGAATAACACTTAATTGGCTGATATGATTATTTGTTTGTGTGAACACCACAATATGTGACTATGCTTTTCACAAGCAGTAATTCATCAATGTGGCAGGGCCCTTAAATAGCTTTTTAGGTTTATTTTTACGTAATTATTGCATTTTTACCTGCAAAGAGGTTATGTTGTCGCAACCAATATTTATAAAACTTGGTGGAGTGGTAAGCATGGTCAAAGAAGAACCCATTTAAGTTTGGAGCTGATCCGATCACAGGGCGATACACAATTTCTTTTTCTCACTTTTGTTTTCCAAATTTCAAGGACACGTGGAACATATTAGTGTTCAAGCAGTGTATGTATTTTATAGGATGAGCATGCTATTGTGCGTGTGGACTGACTGTAAATCTATGTTGCCATAAATGTGTATTGACCACACACAAAAAAAAGAGTATGTGTTTGGTATGCATAGTTTGGTTTATTTTTCTTTGGGTGAGTGTACGTGTGTGTGTGCGCTTGTCTTACCTGTCAACTGCAGGGTGGTACAGTGGCCTGCTGTCCTTTGGGGACAGGTAGCTGTAGGCTGCCGATCCTCCCACTACTCTGATTTTGAACAGCACCCCAGCATTCTGCAGGGAGAGTAATTCAGATTAGTACAGCTTTGACCATAAAGAGCTCCCACTTGTAACTGTAAAGGCTTGTTACCTTGTAACCTCAAATGTAGATTTATTGTTAGGAGGATAAGCATCTCCTTTTTCGAGGGGGTCCTCGAGGCATAAGACAATGACAATACAGCACATGTACATTCACACTAGCTAAAGTTCTCTTTCATACAACCTCACCCACGCCACCTCCCCCAACAACTCCTTATCGGAAACAAATCCATATAAAAACCATATTGCAATATTAACGGGCATGACAACGTTTACACATATGTACTGTATATATGTATGATGTTTCCACCTCCATGTTTGACGGTGTAGATGGTGTTCTTGGGTTCATAGGTAGCATTCCTCCTCCAAACACGGCATGTTGAGTTGATACTACATTTTTGGTCTTATCTGACCACAAAACTTTCACTTTCAGCTGTCCTATGAATCACTCAGATGTTCATTGGCTAACTTCAGACGGGCATGTATATGTGCTTTCTTGAGCAGGGGGAACTTGTGGGCGCTGCAGGATTTCAGTTCTTCACGCCGTAGTGTGTTACCAATTGTTTTCTTGGTGACTATGGTCCCAGCTGCCTTGAGATCATTGACAAGATCATCCTGTGTAGTTCTGGGCTGATTCCTCACTGTTCTCATGATCATTGCAACTCCACAAGGTAAGATCTTGCATGGAGCCCCAGGCCGAGGAAGACTGACAGTTCTTTCGTGTTTCTTCCATTTGCAAATAATCGCACCAGCTGTTGTCACCTTCTCACCAAGCTGTTTGACAATGGTCTTGTAGCCCAATCCAGACTTTTGTAGGCCTACAAACTAGTCCCTGACATCCTGAAGAGGTCTTTAGTCTTGGCCATGGTGGAGAGTTTGGAATATGATTGATTGCTTCTGTGGACAGGTGTCTGTTATACAAGTAACAAACTGAGGTTAGGAGCACTCCCTTTAAGAGTGTGCTCCTAATCTCAGTTTGTAACCTGGAGAAAAGACACCTGGGAGCCAGAAATATTTCTGATTGAGTGGGGGTCAAATACATATTTCCCTCATTAAAATGCAAATCAATTTGCTTTTTTCTGGATTTTCTTGTTGTTTT
>NC_048408.1:18826782-18952311 GCF_013103735.1 Etheostoma cragini
TATACATATATATACACACACACCCACACATATGCATTGTAAAAGTATCCCCAATATTTTTGTATATAAAACAAAAGTCCAGTCACATGAGGAAAACAGTTACAGCAACAGTTTGCATGCAAGTAAGTAAAGCTGATTTTAAATTCTACATTTAAATTCAAAGCAATTTTGATTTGGAACATTGATTTTTACCCAGCATGCTCAAGCAGCAAGTTATTTAGCATGGTGTGCAGTCAGGTATGAATCACCGCCTTCTATTTCAATTACATTTTTTAATGTAGTATGTTGAAAACAATCACGTTGAAGGCTTTCATACTGGTAAAAAGAGTAATCAAGCAATACACTTAGTATGTGGATATTAAAATAATACCAAGGTGGTTAAGCCTTCTATGTGTTTGGGGGAAAATTCAAACTTCAAAACATGTTTTTCTCAATAGTATTAAATATAAATTAAATATAATTAGTAATTTAGTAATTTTTTGATATCAATAAAAGTCCATTACATTCAAGCAATTGCCAAATGCTAAAAAGCTAATTAAGACTATCAGCTCCAGAAAACTCTCTTTGTATGGTTATATTGAGAAGACGATTGTGGTGTCCGGACTCCGGTGAATTTCCCACGCAGAAACTCAAGTGAACATAATTGCCTCTTCTGAAGAGTCCATCATGACTTTCAAATCCTCTGTGTTTGTCTCGGCTACTAGCAACTGCATCAAGTAGGGGTGGGGGGCGTGTGCACGATCAAGAAAGGCATGTATCATGTGGATGCGCCGACAGTGTTGTTGTGATTACTTAAAATCAAAAAAAGACAAAAAAAGACCACTTTTTGAAGTGGTCTTTTTTTGTCTCGGTCTCGGATGAAGAGGATTTCATTTCAAGGCCACAAGTGCAGGAATATCACTAAATTGCCTGTGTATCTATGTGTTAACATCATTACTGTGACTGGGTATAAAACTTCCTGCTTCAAATGCAAACAATAACTTCACTCAGTTCTAGTTTGAAATGTTTTACTGTTTATCCATGTTCCCCGTCCCCTTAACACACGTCCTTGGCTGTGTGGGAGATGTCAGCCAAACCCTGGGTTCATTTTCAAACATCTTAAAAGAAAACACACAGCAGTGTGTATATTTTGCAATGTAATGCTGACTGAGACATGTGGCACAACCTACATGTTTTTTTAATCTGCAGTAAGTAAGGAAGCATAAAGAAAGGTAAGTGTAAGTGGTTATAGTGTAGCTAGTGTAGTGTAGCCTCTGTACCAAAAATCTCAAAGAAATCTCTTTACCCCTCATCCGAAGGGATATAGTGTGTATTAGCTATATGTATACGCAAGTTGTGTATATATTGTATGTTTCAGTTGTTTGTTCTTGTCTCCGTCTTGATACACTCTGGTCTTGGTAATGACTTGGACCCAACCTGGCTGTCAAACTGGGCAGTTGATAACAACACTCAGGCCAGAAAATACTGGCATTAGAGACGTCCATCCTCAAAGCAATAAAACAAAAAGAAAGAAGAAAACAAAAGAAGACAACAGAAGAAAACGGTGATCAGAGCTGCTTCAGTCTCCTCCTCCAGCGTCCGTACCTTAATATTTCAATCAATTTCCTTCTCCTTTACATCCAATCGAAGCAACTGAAATTCCATCTTATTTCACTCTACCTGTCCAGAGAGACCCACTTCCTTAACTAACACCGCCCCCAACAGCTGATAGCACACCGTGCTCTATCAAAGCAGATCCCTAATCACATATTTAAGAATCTGAATCAGCTTTATTTGCCAGGTATAAGAACACATCTGAGGAATTTTGCTTTGGATTGCATTGCTCACAATGCGCTTACTCATACAAAACAATATATTCACACTATAAACAGAAACAATATAGACAGTTTGAGGCAATACACAGACTGACTGGAGCCAGTGTTGCTGGGTTATTGCACAGTATTTGAACCTGGCACTGTGGGTAAGAAGTCAGCTGTTCATCGGAATGATGGCTTGTGGAAAAAAACTGTTCCTGAGTCTGATGGTTTTGGCGTGCAGTGCTCTGTAGCGCCTACGAGAGGGGAGAAGCTGGGACAGGTTGTGTCCGGGGTGAGATGGGTCTGCAGTGATGTTTCCGGACCGTTTTCTGATTCTGGAAGTTAATAATTCATGAACGGAGGGCAGGTTGGCACCGATGCTCTTATCTGCAGTCCTAACTGTCCATAGTCTGCTCCTGTCCTTTTTGGTGGCAGATCCAAACCAGACAGTGATGAACATGCAGAAGACAGACTGGATGATGGCTGAGTAGAAGTGGATCAGCAGCTCCTTAGGCAGGTTGAGCTCCCTGAGATGGCGCAGGAAGTACATCCTCTGCAGTCCTCACTAATCTCCAAAGTTTTGAGCATGTTTTGAGCATTAGGCCGATGACTGTTGTGTAATCAGAAAACTTCAGGAGTTTAACAGATGGGTCTTCTGTGGTGCAGTCTTTGGTGTAGAGGGAGAAGAGCAGTGGGGAGAGCACACACCCCTGGGCCTCACTTGCTGTCAGTCAAGAAGTTTTTGATTCACTGACATGTGGAGGCTGGCACAGTGAGCTGGGTGAGTTTGGTGCTGAGGATGTCTGGGATGATGATGTTAAACGCCGAGCTGAAGTCCACGAACTGCAAATGCCCCTAGAGAGTTGAGGTGTTGCAGGAGGATGTAATGCAGTCCCAAGTTAACTGCAACATCCACAGACCTTTTACACCTGCAGGGAGTCCAGCAAGGAGACTGTGATGTCCTTCAGGTGGGTGATAACAATATCAAACCTGTCCGCAGTGAGTTTCAGATTTCCTTCAGTGCACGCTTCCAACTTGCCCCACGTTGGGCATCTAAAAAAATCCTCTATATCAAACTCCATCTTAGGCAAACCAGGCAGTAGTAACAATAATATAGCAACTCCCTACAACAATAACAGCACTTACAACAACCCCCCTCGGGAAAGCAATCCTACACAATCCTACACAATGCCACAAACCAAGTATCCACCAAATCAAAACCACACCAGACTGTTTGACGAGACCCCAGATAGCTAAATTATTATAGAATATTATATTTTTATCTTTTATCTGTCTTTTTATCACTACCAAGAACAGGTAAAACCATTTTAAAGTTGCACTTCTTCAATGTGAAGCCAATCTTACTTACTTTGTTAGGCCATACAACTGGGTATATTAGTGGTAATGCAATATATTATAAAAGCTTTAAAGGAGAGCTGTGAATTTGAGTGATTTAAGGACCCACAATCTAAACATGAGCACCTGCACAAGCATTCAAATGAAATAAATTCGTAAAAAAATAAATAAAAAGTTAATCAATGCATCATCTTTCATCCGACTGTTTCCTTTTTTCATACCCTGTGAAAAAAAAGTAGTACCTTGCCAAATAAACCTTTGGGTGGCGCCAAAACATCTCATAAAAAAGAAAGGACAACAGTCTAATGGCAACAAAGTACTTAGACACTTGTGTAATAGTATCTGCCTGTCCAGGGAATGAAGAATATTAACAGCAATGTAGAGATTATTGTATGTGCCTAAATTGCACACTGATAAAAATGAACTCACATGCAATCCTTTTGTTTTACATTAGCTCATATTCTTTTGATTTTCCTTTTAACATAGGAGAAGCTCCAATTTAAGCCCTGAACCTTTGGGATATTCAAGGCCTTTTCAGCAAAAAAATAAATAAAAATAGTTCAATTTACATAGAAAAATCCCTGGTGATTGGGAAGATTCATGGAGTTTGTATCTGGTCAGAGAGGCTTTGAGGAGGTAAACCCTAACCCTAAAAATCCGATTTTTAACATGCAACCGGCTGTCCAGAAAACACTTCAGAATCACAGAATGAATAGTTTAAATCTTAATCCAGGAATGTAACAGTAATGGGTCCCGTGTAGCAGTAATAGTACACATTATAAATTATACAATATGATTTAAAAAAAATCAGCTTCTTATCTCCACTCAATAATTGAAATATAGAATTTAAATAGTAGCAAAGAGGAGGATTTGTGTTACAGAGCGATGAAATAATTTATTGTATTCTGATGCTCAGCACATAAAACCATTATTATGCTCTTATAAAAGGCTTAAACTGTGTGTGTGTTTGTGTGTGTGTGTGTGTGTGCACATGTGCATGAGTGTGAAAATAATGTGCTGAGGTGCACTCTTTGCTTTTAATTAAAATATTCATTCAATATTGTTAGTCTCTGTTGTTTGAAATACATTTTTCTTCTCTCTGAATAAATGAAGGTTGCTTCATGGTTGAAGCTTTTCGGCACTACACAACTACAGGACACTAGATTAGAATTCTGTTAATCAGGCGCGAGGACTAAGTATATAAAAAAAAGAGAACTACAATAGGTAATTCATAATTGAGACAATATTACAATACTGTAGTCACTATGGCTACATACAAATGGTTACTCAAACTTTGACAACAGACAATCCAACAATTGTTCACTCAAAACGCTAAACAAGAAATCTATTTTTGCAATCCCAGGAGAGCAATGAGCTCTTATTAAAAAAAAAAAAATCCTCAAAATCATGAAAAACAAGTATTTTGTGGCCTACTTTTTTTTTTAAACACAGTGGTTTGGCACATGGGGTTTAACCTTTGTCTTATTTTCTAGCTTCATATGTGACTCAGACAATTGTAAACAGACAACGGGAACTATTTATTTAAACACAGAACAGGACCTTAATGAAAATGTATTGTTTTCTAACTATAGTCTGCATTGCTATTTTAATTTGGTCTACTGGAGTCTAATAGGTCCAGAAACCCCTGAGCTGAAGGGTCCAGGCTTAAGAAATAGAGTGGATGACATGATATTGGTTAGTGGGGGTGAGCTGGCATTACCTGAGCCTGAGATCCATTCAGCATCAGATAATAGAGCTTGCTGAGGATGCTCTGTTGAAGCTGGTCCCAGGAGATGCTCCTGTCCTCACGCATGAGAAATGGAGGTCCAAACCTGAGAGGAGAGGAAAAAAGTAAAAAAGGGAAGGAATGAAAGAAAAAGATTGATTACCTTGGAAAATCACACACACACACACACACACACACACACACACACACACACACACACACACACACACACACACACAGAAATATAATATAAATATAATTTAAATAATATAATTCCAAGAAGGGTGAACAACTTGAAAGTAAAGAAAGTGCCAGCGGAAAGGTCATCGCAACTCATTATGTCATCACCACATCTGTCAATCTGTCAGGTGTCAAGTGCATCAAGGCTTTACTGTTAGCTCATTGTGTCCTGTACTGACAGCTTGAAGGGTCATAATGTAGGGTCAAGGGCAACATAAAGCAGAGAAAACAGTCTCTATATCATCAATGCATCAATGGCTCATAATGGGTTCTCTGTGTCTAGGTTAACTCAAGGCTGGTGCTCCTCTTGACTGCTTATCAGTGGCTATATTAGAAGCTTGTATATGGGAGGTCAATGGGAGCGGCACTTGTCTTTGTCAAGGATTTCAGAATCTCTCACAGATTATCTAAACGTACTGTACCGCATACGATTAAAGCTGCAATCTTCACACACTTACACAAAACAAATGCACTCAATTGCCATTTTATGACTATAGGTATACACCTAGCATAAACTACTTTAAAACAACATCTTTGCAATAAATTATACCATAATGAAAGTTAGAATGTTTTAGATACGTGTTGATTCCATGTTATGTTCATTTCGGAGGCTGCAGTTTGTTGTGCTAGTCTTTGTTTTCTCTCAGTATAATGCTAGCAAAAGTTTGGTGGACCCATCAGTTTAAATTCCGGGAAATCTTAGTGCTACAACATGCAATGATATTTCAAACAATAATGTGCTTCCAACTTTCTGGTAACAGTTGAAAGAAGGACCTTTCCTGTTGCAATGTGACAATAGTGCTGTGCATAAAATTAGGTTTGTAAAGAAATTGTTTTCTGAGTTTCTAAGTCAAACAGCCTAATTTGCCTAACCTCGACCCCTGTTGAACATCTTTGCGATCTGTTGGAGCGCTGACTGTAAGCCAGGCTCTTGTGACTGAATGGGAGCAAATCCCTGCAGCCAGTGCCATTTGATGCAATTCAACTCTGATATCATGGTTACATAAAATGCTGCCTTCGCTGTACCTAACCAGACTAAGAACAACCCTTTTTTTTATTTGGTGAGGGAGCGCAAGTACAAAGAGAGACTCAGATTTCTGCTTGTCTAAAAACAAAATAAATATGCACTGGACATGCTACATTAAGCATGTCTACCCACTTTTAAAAACAGGAACAAACAAATAAAAGGCACTGTGTAAGTCTATAGTATGTTTACTGAAATACATTTTCATTTATTATATTATTATAAATTATTATGGCTCTAAAACATATTCATTGAAGGGCACTTTTATGTCATTCGCTCAAAAATACAGATGTGTTTGCTTGGCAAAAGGTTTGGTGATACATGATCCTTAGGCTAAATCTTGTAATGGGAAAATTACATTTAACCAATGATTTTCATATTCATTATTCATAATAAGATCTCCAATGCCTCTCAGAGTATATGACTTCTGTATCTGTCAGTTGTGTGTTTCTCCTTGACTGGATATAAAGAAGTGTATTACTGATTGTTGTTACCAGAACTGTTGCCACTTTGTAACTCTGTTCATGGTGAAAGCTGTTCTTGTCATTTGATTGTTCTCTGCAGAAAACAATTAAACCCTTCCACCGAATACCTAAACCTTTGACTCAGTTTGCAGCTTGTCTTTATTTTGTTTCAACAAGGTCTCTTCTTCAACCAAATTCCTCCCTTGCTGTACAGAAACTTCCACAACAATCTACAGCTGGCAGTCTTCACATTTAACTGTATCAAAATGTAGTCACATATAATGCCACAGTAATTCTCACTTGAACTAATCGAAAGTTGTTCAAAGATGGACTGGCAAGTTTACAGCTGTGATCTTCAATGTTTTCATCACTCTTTTATGAATCACTGAACGCTCAGATGGAGTATCTGCCCTGCTTTACTCATGATCCTTTGTAGTACAGTGGACTTAGCTTTAAAATAGCTTCAAAATAATCAAGCATTTACTTGAATTGGCTGCATAAGTTAATAAATACTTGCCAACTTCTACCCACACTCCAAACATTGTTTTCTTATGCTATCTGTCATTATAAAAACAATGTGAGGCTGCATTCTTTCTGATATATGGGTGTGATAACATTTTAATAAATCGTATCTAACAGGATGTATGTGTTTCGGTGACATCCTGTACAGAGAGAAGGCTGCTTGAAACGGATAGAAACTGTCCGACTTAAACAGCAGCTTTTTGACACCGCCCCAAGCAGCTGCCACCTGCTCGTGTCTACTTTACCGGCGAGGCGCAGCTCATCTCAAACAATCCCAATGTCATTGCCACGGAGGTAGGTTTGATCAGAGCGTTTCTTCTTGGATTTGCAACGCCATTCCGCCTCTGTAGGACATTTTACCCCAAATAGTACAACACAGCACATACAAAAAAGCATCCATCCAATTGCTGTTGTACATCGGTTGCTTGCTAGAGTAACACATGGCAACCCATAAAAACGTACCTTTCACCGGTCAAGTGCTTCAGTTTGAGCTGCATTGTTTGACTCAGTCTCAGGCTTCTACACTGTAAGCTACTAGCTACAGCTGAATGGAAGCTCAAGCTGCACAAGCTGTATAAAACCAGCCCATCTGTGGCATTCATGCAATAGATGTACACGTTGAAGTCGAACAGAAGTTGGATGTTTACATAGAGACATCAATGGATGATGAAAGTGGAAAAGGATAAATGAGATATTCTATTTAAGACACAGTGGAGCAGGAGAAAAGCTGTCTGTTACAGCTGGACTTAAACAAGCTTTTTAACTGTCTCACAAATGTAGGATGACACATCCTCAAACTCCAAGTCATAAAAACAAATCTAGGTTGACTGACTATGCTACTGTGTGCTTTCCAAAAACCAATTCAAAAGATGTGGCTCTAACTCTACAGCTGAGCATGTGATATAGAAATGCTTGGTATCAGTTTTAACCCAATCTATGGTACAACATTAAAACGTTTTTTACGTGTTTAAAACAGCAAATATTGGACTGAAACTTTTTGTATTGGTGATTAACTGTGAACAGATGATAACAGCATTCTGAACCTAGTAATAAGTGTGGCAGACCCCTTCAAACCCATATCTATTAGGCTGGTGCCCACCGAACATTTGAAGTGGGGGTTTCAGATGGTTTCAGGTCAATATTGATAAAAACTGAACAGACAACAATACCAACTGAAAATCAATCAGACTGCAGCACACCTGACAGCCTGCTGGCCAGATCCTGCTGTGTTGCAGATGACGAGGAGGACCTTTGTGGAGCCGCCCTGGTTCAGGTATTCAGAGGAGAGGGTGCCGGATGGAGGTAACTTCTGACCATCGGGTCCAGCCGCAGAGGTGCAGGGGGAGGAGGGGAGGCTGTGGTGATACCCTGAGCAGAGCAGAGGAGTGGAGAACTGTTTAAAAAAAGTTGATGTACAACCTTGGGGGTGCAATCACACTCACACACGTTATCACAAACATTAAGAAAAATGAATATCTCTAACTTGGAGGCGAATAAAAGGGGATATTAGTTGACAAAGGGGAGAAAATCTTTTACACTGGTTGTGCATTTTCAGTTTCTGGAGGATTTTAGTGCTAAAGTTCTGACAAATTCAGTCAAAAAACTAACTAATTTGCTGGCAGCCAGTTGGAAATGTCAAAATGGTTAAAGCCCTTATTCTATACAAGTGTTACTCATATCAAAAGCGTATTCTATCCAGCTTGGAGGCAGGACTGAAATGGACCAGAGTTATAAAACAGCTTAGGGTGTCAGAATGAGATACCGCTATGCAAGGAGAAACATCTAATGTGAAAAGTTTACATTTCCACAACATTTCCATCAATGTTGAATTGCCCTTTGATTCTTATTTACCCCGAGGAGCTGTAAGAAGAATTAAATTTGCTACCACACATGCACATATACATGCTGTGATTAATATTGGGTAATAGCTGAGGGGCCACAGAAGATCCAACCTCTTGTCTCCCAGCAAACAGAAACCTTGACATTATCAGAGGATTTAATTAAACAATGCATGTTCAAACCCTAACATGCAATTAATCACTGCCACCTTCCAACATCACACACAAAACAAACCCAAACACAGACACAGAAAATTAAGTGTGAATAGATGTAAAGCTTTGATGCAACGCCTTCACAAAAGCAAGCAGACCGATTAAAAGACATATACACAGAGACACAAGCTCAACTGCAGACACACAAAGTAAGTGCTGCTTTACGGGTCAGACTAAGGCGGAACAATGTTTTTAGGTGAATAACTGGAATTACAGTAAATAAATACACTTTCTTTTTTAAACAACACTATATGACTTAAAGTGTTGTTAAACCAAGCTCAGAGAAGTGAAAGGCTTTGACTAATGTTTGTCCAAACTGCTACTAAATCACTTGCTCAACTCTTTTCTTTGTCTCAGCAGACCGGAGCAACTCGACGTGACATTTTATGCATCTTAGCTGCCCTTTAAACGGCAAATTCATCTCCTCGCTCTATCCCCAGTCACCTTTACCACTCCGGTTTTCACCAGAAGGCTGAGAAGTGAAACACTAAAGAATTTTGTTTCAACCTAATAACGAAAGCAACTAGAATGTACCTTTTACATTTTAGAAATGTAGCCAATTATTGAATGATTTAACCAACGTTTGCAAGTTGAGAAATACGCATGTTCATCAACAATGTTTCCTCATAAAGAATATACGCAGAATATCTAGTATACAGGGTAGAATAGCATTAAATAATGCTGCCATATTTTTAACAGCACCAGAATTTTAGTGGCTGGTATCAAAACCAGGAAGTGATATTTTGTGTATGGGAAGGTGCGTGATTTCACCCACATGTCCCAGGGTCTGCTGGGAGAACTTCCAGCCAGACTCTCATTCTCACCTCCTATTCCCTACCTCCCTGAAACAGACAGAGGAGAGCCAGAGATGGACGGAGGTGTTAGCGGGGTGGAAACAGATAGAGGAGAGAAAAAAGCGGTGAGAAAACGGACTATGAGAGTGAGAAGGAGCATCCCTGGGCAAATGGAAAAAGCAGTGATTCCCAAAGTGAAGAAATAAATGTACAGAGACAACAGGACTGAGAAAGAATAGCTGCATGTTTTATACCCTCTTATGGACTATACTGGATATACTATACTGATTTAATAACACAAAGACTGAAGTGAATGCAAGTTAACTGAGGGGGAAAGAGACAGAAATACAGAAAGAGCGGAGGAATAGAATTTGCTCTTGAGATCGGAGGTGGAGAGTATGGCAGTGGTATTTAAGTGAATGAAGACTTCAACCCTGGCAATTACTCTCTGCTCTCCTCTATTTCTTCTTTTCGCATTATCTTTTATGCCCCTCTCTCCCTAGCCTTCTATTTGTCTACTATCTGTCTCCCCCTTACTCTCCACTAGTTTGAGTGTGTTTCAAATTTGTGGGATGGGTGATGGACACGATATCCTGTTATACAATTACAGTTAGGACTACAGTAAGTGTTCACACAGACACATGTACAGTCTTTTCTATCTTAGGGACTTTTATAAATCAAAGACCCCCCTTCTCCACACAGAATAACTTTCTTCTCGTGAGAAGTGTGGCGAAGGTTTGCGCTGACTGATGGTGAGGCACCAGTGGTTAAGTATGACTTGGAGCGATTGAATAAAAACATTTTTAAGATAGTGTTAAAAAGGAAATGTGGAAAAGGAAATGTGTAGACGTTGAGTTCCTGCATCAGTAAGAAATGTGCTTTTTATGGTCCCAATACTCTATTAAGCCTTTTTTGAAGTAGATAATCATATTTTGATGCAGCTTTGAAGAAAAAGTCTGAAAACTGATGACCTATTTTCCCAAATATTACTAAAAATAGCGCAAGTTAAGTAACACAGAAAAAGCAAAAACCTTGAGAGGATTTTGGCTATATACTGTACTGACCATAATTGACACTCCTTCCAAGTGGTTCAAGACCAAATGAGGGACATCTATCAGTGTAATCTACACACCTGACTAAAAATACCCAGGGGGCCTTTATGCTTTGCCAAGGACGAATCAGAGGTCCCAACAGCAAACAGCCACCTACCTAAAAATTCCCCATGTTGACAGCAAAAGCACCTGAGATTTCTCCCAACAGCAACATGACAGATTAGGGAGGAAGCAGTGGAGGAACCTAATACACCTGATGCCACCTTCTTTCTCCTCTTCTCTTTCTTTTTTAACTTTCTTCCTCTACGGTCCATCAACTACATCCAGTTTATCTTCCAACTGCTCTTCTCTTTCGGTTAAAACAAGGCAAATTTGTGTAAACCATAGCCATAATACCCCTGCTGCTAAAGTTGTAATCACTGAAATTGCCCTTGGTATATTACACTTAGTTACATCACGTCTCAAATATTAGTCGAGCAACATGTTCACAACTCAGTGCTGCACATCTTTGTAGTTTAAGTCTGTGAATAAATAAGATAAAAATAGTAAACATGCTGTATTATGAGCTATGTTACAGAACCAAAGTGTGACCAAAAGTTTAGATTCCAGTCTTTTAATGAGAAGAAGAGCACAAGTGATAAATAACAGAAGAGAGCTGTTAGGCCAACACAACCATGAAAACAAGCATGTAGCATGAAAAAACTTCTTAAAAAACGTCACCCGGTGTGATCCGCCTTGCCGATTAGTTAACTTTTAAGCTGTGTTGCAAGATAGGAAACTTTTATGTTTGCTTCTGGAAAGGCATTTGTGTATCATTTGTGTTGGCAGTCGAGGTGATCAGAGCACCACATGTTGACATTCTCCTTATTTCAAGTGATGAATCCCACTGGTTCCTGTTCCTTGGATATTTTTGCTTTTCTGAATCGAGTTTGCTTCAGGCAATCTGTAATTGCTTTAATGGAACTGCACAGGGTATGAACTTTGCAGGGTTTCACTTGTATGTGTGATGACTTTGTCTCAGTATGAGTACAACTTCAAGAGCACACAGTGTGACAGTGGAAAGGGATTAGTCTATTAAATGGGTTTTAATAAATAAAAATAAAATTGGGTGTCTTTTTGTGATCACTCGCGCAGAAGTAATACCTTGACTTTGAGTAGGTGATTGAAGGATGTGAATGCCTAGATGAACACCTCAGAGTAATCCCTGACTCTCCACCTGTACATAGCCCTCAGTGGGCCGAGGGGAAAAACACAGTGGCTTTCCCTCAGCTGCAGTTCACCTTGACAGGACCTGAACACTCGAGAGCGCTGATTGTCATTGGTACGGTTAGTGTGTGTGTGTGTGTGTGTGTGTGTGTGTGTGTGTGTGTGTGTGTGTGTGTGTGTGTGTGTGTGTGTGTGTGTGTGTGTGTGAGAGAAGTGAGAAGATATAGAGAGAAAGAAAACAAGACTTTAATTACTTCATCTATCTCAGAATGTAGATGTTTGTGCAAGGCAATTTCAGACAGATCCCTTATATCTCCCCCATTAGATCCCTTATCTCCATTAATCTCTCTCTCTCTCTCTCTCTCTCTCTCTCTCAAAGCTGTCAAGACTACTTCAAACATAAACGACACACTAGTTTGATTGCCAATGACTCTCAAAATTACATAAATTACCTTTCTATTTATTGTAATGAAACGGCCTCTCCATTATCAAAGAGGACTTTACTTTTTAATGTCAAGGGCACCAAATGAACATCACATAAAGTTAGCGCACTATACTTCCCTGAGCTGAATTCTGCAGGAAATATTTTTCTTTGTGCAGCAATATGGAGCTTTATCACTATTTACGGTATATGCAAATTGCCTGGATTGTTGTGGGGGGAAATAGGATGATACTGTGGCACTTTAGACCTAATTGATTTTCCAGTGTTTTCCATCATAAGATCTCTTGCTGCCATTTCCTATAAATGTAAAACCTCATTGATTTACCTGGTAGCGCTAATTCAATATCCCTAAATCTGGTTACTGATAAAGTTGGCAAAATTGAACTGCCATATACTGGAATACAAAACAGTTTATGACAATAGAGGAATTCCCTGCATGCAATACACCTACTCCAATTGCTACTTGTTCTAATGTCATTCTGACCATTGCCTTACAGTGAAGTCCCTAAACCTTAAAGGCCCTCTTTCTTGCAGAGAATACACATGCAAATCAGTGGTACCCTCTTTTGTATCCTCCACTTCTGGAGCAGCAAAGATATGGTGGCAAGAACAAACAAACAAACAAACACATCAATAGATAGATAGATTGATCCTGATCGGTTTGTTCAGTCTGTTTGTGTTGCTGGCTCTGATGCTGCTGCCCAGCGGAGGAGAACTGAGCGCTGGCCACAACAGACTGGTAGAACATCTCCAACATTCTGCTGTACACGTTGAAGGATCTCAGCTTCCTCAGGATATACAGTCTGCTTATCCCCTTCTTGTAAACAGCAGTGCTGTTGATCTTCCAGTTCAGCCTGCTGTCGTTGTTGACACACAGGTATCTACACTCCTCCACCATGTGTACGTCTCTTCCCAGGATGCAAAGGGGTTGCGGAGCCGTTCCCTTCCTCCTGAAGTCAATCACCATCTCTCTTGTATTGTCCACTTTCAGCTGCAGGCGGTTCTTACCAGACCACTCAACAAAGTCATCCACCAGTGCCCTGTACTCCCCCTCATGTCCATCCCTTATACACCCATCAACTGCAGAATTATCAAGTCTGTGGTGTATAAGGTGAACAGGAAAGGAGACAGCACAGTCCCATGTGGGGCCCCCTTACCACTTACCACCACATCAGACAGAACATGGTCCAGGTGGACAAACTTTGGTCCGTCTTTCAGTTTGTCAGGGATCCAGGAGACTGTGGATGCATCGACACCCATCAGCTGCAGCTTCTCACCTAGGAGCAGTGGCTGGATGGTGTTGAATGCACTGGAGAAATCTGAAAATGTGATTCTGACAGTGCCGCCACCGCCATCCAGGTGCAAATGAGCTCGCTGCAGAGGATAGATGACAGCGTCGTCCACTCCCAGACGAGGCTGGTTGGCAAACTGTAGAGAGTCCAGAGAAGAACTCACTTGCGGCCTCGGGTAGGCCAATACCAGCCTGTCAACCTTCATCACATGGGATGTGAGAGCCACTGGGCGGTAGTCCTTAAGGCCAGATGGAGTCAACTTCTTGGGGACCGGGACAAGGCAGGACGTCTTCCACAGCAGCGGCAACCTCTGCAGGCTCAGGTTGAAGAGGTACTGAAGAACACCACACATCTGACTGGTGCAAGTCTTCAGGACCTTGGGGCTGATGCTGTCTGGGCCAGCAGCCGTGTGAATGAAGAGCGTAAACCCCATATCACAGTAGAGAATCATCATTGGCACTGAATGTCCAAATTTTGCACTGTGGTACTGCCCTAGTCCCGTGTCATTCCTCCTTGTGTCCTTATCTCCTTCAGCACATTTTTAGTCCATTCACCCTTGTCTCTCACAGTGTGAGGAGCACACTAATTGAAGTGGATTTTTGAGCCAAGTTGTGTGATGCAACACAGTTAGACTGTTTTAAAGTCACTGTACAGTTCTCAAGTGACCTGCAGATTGTTATCCTGTGGTGGCTTAACAAGGGGATCCTAGGAAGACATCAGTATGTTTGCTGTCATACCGGGAAAACTAAGTCTTGTCACATGCTGAATAATGTTTGTCAACATTATTGGAAAAATAAGTTCCCAACCGGGAAAATTCAAACTGCCTTAATTTTGTGAGATCAGGCATGCCTTGGCAGAATTATAAAGCATGCGCATAAAAATGATGCCTCTAAATAAAAGAAATGCTTAAATTGATTGGACAAAAGTATTTCAAGGTAAAGCAAAACCCATGATTTTTTTCAAAACACATTATACATGCTTATAAATACTAGAATACATGAAAACATTAAAAGAATGTATACTGTACTTAATTATGGAGTTAGACGGTTAAAGGTCTCATGACACGGTGCTTTTTGGATGCTTTTATATAGACCTTAGTGGTCGCCTAATACTCTATCTGAAGTCTCTTTCCCGAAATTCAGCCTTGGTGCAGAGTTACAGCCACTGGAGCCAGTCGCACAGTGAGCTTTCCTTAGGACGTGCCAAAGAGATATGGAGAGAGAAGAAAATGTGCCCATTATTATGCTGCAGTACATTTATGCTCAACGCACAAAAGTGCCCTATGTTACTTTGTCTGCCAACCATCATCTGTTCTTCATATTGTCACACAGTGGTCTCACCAGTAATGATTGTGTAAATTCACTTGCTACACTTTATAAAATGTGAAATAAATCTCACTGAATGTAGTTGTGTTATCCTGGAATCTGGTCTGCTGTGGTCTTATGAATGATTCTGAGGTGAGGACTATTCATCCTTTTCTTCAGATTGCTCACAGGAATAGAAGTCACATTTTCTAGTGAGCACTTAAGTGTGATTCATTACAAGTGCACTTGTGTGTACTTAATATCTTTACTCATGTGAGTTTCTGCATGGGACTTTGAGTGACACTGACTTCACTGTGTGTGAAATGACAACAAAAAAGTGTGTTCATTTTTCATGAGCACTTTGAGCACATTATGTCAATTATTGATGTCATTTTTCTTCAGGGGTAACACAAAACCCCATAAAGGCTTTATACAGCAGTAAGTTAATGGTCAAAGGCTAACTACAACTTCCTTAACTGGCAACCCACATAGACGGCAATTATGATCTCAAGCTCAGTGGTAATATGACTCAATTAAGCCCCTTTCAGAAATAAACATTGATCTGTTAAAGTAATAGCTGTCTGACAAAAGTTTAAAAAAAATGTACAGCCCTCTTTTCCTCATCAGCATGGTGGACCCTCTGTCAGAGAACAGGAGTGAGTGGAGAGTAATGGCATCAAGAGAAAAGAGCATTCACACTGGCAGCCTTAGTGATTCAAAATAAAACATATTTTACCTCAAAGCTCACCGATATAATATTAGGAGTCATTGGCAATCAAACTAGTGTGTCGTTTAGGTATGAAGTGTGTCTTGATAGCTTTTAGAGAGTCTGTGTGTGTGTGTGTGTGTGTGTGTGTGTGTGTCTGTGTGTGTGTGTCTGTGTGTGTATATACTTGTACATATACTTGTCAATAGTGCATTCAGCAGTGTCTTGCATGGACAAAAACGTTTTTTTAAAGGCTGGTGCTGATGCAAGGCTGGGTCAACCTCATGTCTCTCTAATTTATTAGTGTAAGAGCACAGAGCTTTTGTGTCGTTGTTTATGAACTCATGACCCAAATAAGAGTGTCATTAAAAATAAGGACGCTTTGCCTCAGAGGATGTGGAGCTATCTCTAGATGGTTCTCACTTGCCAAAATTTGACTTCTCAGAGTATTAGGTGAATTAATAATTAGGATAGGAGCTTATCCAGGTAAGAAGCAACTTAGGCATTTATGTAGGATGATGTGATGCACCAGGCTGACATTCAGACACATATAATTTAATTTGTTTGGGTGCTATCGTGCATAAGAAACGTAGTGAAAGGAGAAATACAAAGCACGTTGAAAACACCGGTCTTCACCTCACCAAAGTAAAATGTCTGCCTGTGAAAAAATTCACTGATCATGAAGAACGGTTTAAAAGTTAATAAAGAGGACATAGAAGGCCGATAAAGAGAAATTTGGAAATGAGGAAAAACTCAGTATGGGAATTATATGTTGTCAGCGTTTTTTGATAGACATCATATTACCATGGTTACCTGAATGCGGTACGGAGCCTCCACGACTATAGAGGGAAGGAGCCTGAAAAGCGTAGATGACGTCGCTATCAGCAATTGCTGTCAGGTCATCATCATCCGAAAAGGAACGCTGGAAACCCGTGGAGTACAACTCAGAGAGGATGACCTGGAGAGTGTGAGAGGAACAAAGGGCGAGAGAGACACTGTGAAACTTTGTCCCTACAGAAGTGCACCAAGCAATCCTCGCAGAGCTGAAAACCAAAATTAAACAAGAACATTCGGCTACAAAGCCACCAGAACTGACTGTCGACAAATTGCATGGGCGCAATAAACCCAAAAAGTTAACGTATGCAGGCAAATTAAGAGAGGAAATAAAAATAACACCATAATAGACAATAATATAATACACCCATACATTTGTAATCAGCTCAAAGAAATCCCATTAAACTCTAAATGTTGCTGCATTAAATCTCTAGAAATAGGTCACGTAAAGCAGCTTGTTAAAGTTACTAAAATAAATTTCTCAAAGAAGCAACACTGACATCAAAAACAACTCAAAACATGAACATCTGCAAAGGGAATTCTATTAAGGACTTTTCGGTCAGAGAAGCGTATTTCCTAGTTCCATGCTTAAGTCAAAAATCTTCAGAGCCCTGAAAGTGAAACAGAAACATGGCATAAAGGGGACCCATGCATTCCCACTGCTGAATATTTTTTTGCTGGGTGTCAATGTTTGAAGTGCAGACCAAGTGTCTTATATTTACTATTCATTTGTGTTTCAAAATACTCATTTGTGATTGATCATGTTAAATTAAGTTAAAGTGCTGAATATGTGTGAAAGGATTATTAAACTGCAGGTAACCATAGCAACTGCCCTAAAATCACTCACTCAGTTAACTCTCACTGGTGAAACAGACCAAGCCCTGAGTTTAATTCACTAAAATCAAATGAATGATAATGGGTGTTGAATGTGTGTGTGAGTGTGTGTGTATGTGTGTGACCTCACTTGTCATTTCCCTTTTGTGCTTTGTTTAAGTTTATGTTTTGATGTACCCTATTTTAATACTGACTGCGAACTCAAGTATTTCTACTCTAACAAAAGGCAACAAAACTAACAGAAGAGTCTGGGCGATGGTAATTAAGCACAGCGTCTACACACAGTCCTGAAAAGAGGTCTAATCAGTAAAAACTATGTGGGTAGACATGGGTGTGTAGGAGATGCAACGGCTTTTCTAGAAAACCTCACCCTGTGAATTACAATGCATGTCCTCATCAGGAAACAAGGAACATTGAAACAAATCTTATGCTAGTTTGGGAAATAATTCAACAGGGAAAGATTTATGAACACATGCCTATGGAACCTTTCCCTCTAGCCTTCATCTTGTAGGGGACATTTCAGCTAAGTGCGTGCATGCATTCAAGTGTAACCTTGCTATAAAAGATAATTCTGTTTGATGTATTTATTAATTTTTAACCTGGATTTCATTTTTACAGTGATAACCATTATTCAAGTGAAGAAAATATTTAGCTCACTGACTTCTTTGCTGAACTGGAAATGTGAAGCCATTGCAGGGGATTTAATTCATGGACATTTTAAACAAGTTTAAACAAGTTTAAAATGTCTCATATTATCTAAAATACTATGACTGTTCCTCGAGAATTCAAAGTGAAAACAAAGGTGAATGTTAAAATAATGATTACCTAAACTGTCCATTGTAACCATTAGATCTTGGAGACTTCCTGGTTGAACTTTAATCCACTGAAATGGTATAATACAAAGCAAAACAGCAAATTCTTACTTTTAAGATGCTGGAACCATCTATGCTTGGCATTTTCAGACAAAAAAACAAATCTAGGTTATAAAAAAAACATTTTTCAGTATAGCCCATAGATTGTTATGGTCTACCCAAACGTGTTTCTCACGACTGAGGAGAGTATGCAGACTGCTTGATTTACATCTCCCTCACTTTTCCGTGACAACTACAGTTTGGTGACCTCACAAAACATAATGTCACAATTTTACCTAAAGCAGAGGTCTGTGTGTGTGTCTGTGTGTGTGTGTGCGTGTGAAGGAGTGTGTGTACCTGGTCTGGGGAGATTTTGCCCGCCTCTGCCACCATGGCCCTCAGACAGGACAGGGAACCAAAAAGAGGTACAGCAAGCCCCACCCGCAGGTACCTCTGGCCCTTCGTACTGAACACCAGCGTCACACACATTGGCCTGTGTGCAACGGAGGGAGGGGTAGGAAGACAGAGAGATAAAAAAAATTGATGATATGCTAGAGCAAAGTGCCAAAGTGTTTTGCAATTCAGATTTGAGATGTTTACATTATTACAGATTCCAAACACACCCTGGCATACGGAGTTATTTACACATTTGTGTACACACACACACACACACACACACACACACACACACACAGAGTTTAGAGACACATAAGGCAACCAAAACCAAAGAGAGAGACAACAATGCTATTGTGCAGAATTAAAGGACCCCGGAGGCAAACAGAAATTGTGTTGTCAATTTGTTCAAGAGTCTTGATTTGAGCATTTCAGCTGCTAAACAGCAAAACAAAACATTCAATAAAATGAGACGGTGAAATGCCCTGCTGAGCTGTTTAATGCGTGATAAGATTGGGGAAAAGATTTCCTCTGACAATTATGTTGTACAAAATCTAATTTCATGTGCGTAAACCATTCAATTTGTCTGTGTCTGACGGAAGTGAATTAACTATTTTCAGAGGTGCATTTCAATTTCCCTTGTGTGTGTGTGTGTGTGTGTGTGTGTGTGTGTGTGTGTGTGTGTGTAGATTTATGTGTGACTAGACATGACGAGCTGCACCAGCACATTGGTGATAATCCCACAGGAAGCTGCTGTATGGTCGGACATGGATCTGATTTACAGCAATCTGAACACCTTCTGTAAGGGATGCAGGGACGAAAATGAGGGAGGGATTGTAGAAACATAAGAGAACAGAAAGGAGAGCAGTAGTTTTGAGTAAAAAGACAGAGCACGGAGACAGAGTAAGGTTAGGCCTCCTCATTTGGGAAGAAGATGTTGTAATCGCTTACACCTCCACTTCTTGTTCCCATCATGCATTATTTAGGTAAGTAATGTGTTAGCAGTGGGGTGGCTGACAGGGCAGACGGCGAAGGATCTGAGCAGATGTTTATGTTAGATGCGCCGAGAGGAGATACTGAGATGTGCAATGAAACGGGATAAGAGGTGTGGGATCAGACTTGTAAGGAACAAGAATTAGAAATGTCATCTTGCAAAGTCTCCAAGCCTCCTGCTGTGTTGGAGCACAATAGTCTCTGTTATACAGCAACCTCTCACATGTTCCCACATGCACCAAGAGTGCAGGGTGCTCTACAGGTTTGAAATGTTCCAATTAGGCTTGAAAAACTATGTTAGAACTGGGATCATTCACACATCATTTACAGATAACAAACCTAGAAGTGTTTCTCTACGTTTTAGATAAATTACTAGACTACATATCATGTGTACCTCACATTTCTGACAGCTGTTTTCCTGACCGTTCTGTTCTTGTTGCAATGTTGTACTAGGATGTACTAGTAAAGACGTCAAACTTGCTGAAATAATTAATCCCTCAGAGTCAACAAGTGCAGTATTTAATAATAACTGTCATCATTTTGTGGTAATGAGAGCTGATTTGAAAAGTCTGTGTTCAGTTGCTAATTGGAAACTAGATTTAATTAGATCGGATTTATTTATTTGATTAGGACAATGCACATTAATCAACATTTCTGTAAATGTGTCAGTGTTAGCCAGACAGCTAAATTTCAACTGTAGTCCTAGTTACCAAGCAGTATGAGACTTTTCAAAAATCAAACCCCTGAGACAAACAATAAGCAAATTGTTTTCTTTCTTGCAATAAATAGTTGCTGTTGGTCCGTTCAAAAGTTGCAATAATACACCAGTATTAGCGCTTTTAAAAGAGTACTTCCCCATTTAGCATTGTGCTTCTAACATTGTCGGACTCAAGCTTTTATAAAGCTTTTTTTTTTAAAGAATCTAGATTCATGCAACGAAGCCTGATCATCTTTTTATTCTATGCTTTCTTCTTCCTTGTCAAAACCTGGCGTCCCATTACCCACAATGCAACTGTTGTAGCAAAGAAATTAGAAAAAGAATTATGATAAGACTGACTGTGCAAGGTTAGATCAAGAGAAAACACTCAGAGATACAGCACTGCAATCCTCCTCTTCTCTCTGCCATACCCGCATTATCTGCCGCACCCAGACCTCAATGCCCCGCTGTTAGCCAGCCCCTGCTGTGTCTCTGGGGGCCCTCAGACTTATCAGGCATTCTGCTGTCATAATGCTGCAGCAGGACGATGCAATGAAGCCACTGTGTGTGTGTGTGTGTGTGTGTGTGTGTGTGTGGGTCAGGTCATTGTTGGGGGGCAAGGAGTGAGTCCAAACTAAACCTGAATGAATTTCCCTCTGGGCTAGGCTCAGGCAACTGCAGGCACAGACCACGCACTGTCAGAAAACTCACACCTGTAAACTGAGTTTGGGGTTAGCTCTGTGGAAGCTATGCTTTGAGGATGCAAAGCAGCAGCATCTGCATGTCTGAAGATAGGAAGATTCACTGAATGTAGGCAAATTGTGAAGACTTGACTAAGATTTAATTTATATTTGTTATTTTTCTTTCTGCTTAAGATGTGTTATGTATGACTGGACACATGGGCAGATAGAGAAATGGGATAAGATGAGACAAAACCTGCAATGTTGTGGTTACCCAGTGTGCCCTCATTCAACTGGTTTTGAAGACCCTGCACCTCCATGCAGGTTTTCAGTTATTCTGGCTGATTAGAACTCAGCTTAGCTTGAAGGTGGGCCAGAACTTTGATGGGAATTACTTTATTAATTACCCACAAAGACCTGGGAAGAGTTATAATCAGGAAAACAAATAAAAATCACCTTTGAGGTTGTGTAGGGCATTCTCCAGTAACTGATTGCTAATGCTTAAAGCTTCAGTGTGTAACTTTTTGATATTAATGAACGTTCGTTACATTCAAGCCATTGCCAAATAAGTTGCAACAAAGCTAAATAAGACTTCTGAAGAGTCCATCATGTGCTTTTATTCTTCTGTATCCTCCTTGGCTACCAGCAACTGCATGGAGGAGGCACCGACAGTTTTGTTATCATTACTTAGAATTCCCCATGGGGGAGACAGAAACTACACACTATAGCTTTAACGTACACCAGAGTCACAAAGTCCTATATCTATCATTCGCTATTTCATTGCATCTCTATTGTCAAAATCTAAAACAGCCATGTGTGCATTCCTTCTGCTCTCTCTCTGTCTCTGTCTCTTTATTTTAAGGTCAAAGTTGTACTGTCTTACTGCCAGACCTTGCTGACATGCAGGATCTGGGACAGTTACAAATGGAAACAACACAGAAGGTGTTTGGTCAGGACTTTTGATGGCCAACATAGATTTATCACTATGATATGACCGTTATCAGTAGCCGGTGTGTAGAGAATATCTATGTAAATTTGTGCTTACGCATAAGTTTGTGTAGTCATAGTTGTCAAAAATGTGTGCTTTTACAGGGCATCTGTTATGATTGATCTATTTTTCTAATTATCCACTGAAGCAAATTCTAAATTAATATATTGTGCTGTATCAGGTATAGAGGATCATGTACCATTGATATCAAAAGTGTCAACTGATTGTATGTATGTATGCATGTATATACATGTACTCAAACACTTGTGTGTGTTATACATCACCTGGTTTGTCGTAGGGGGATAGGCAGGGAGATACATAAAAATGGGTCGAAGGTGTTGCTCTGCTTAAGGCAATGAGGGCACGTCAGAGAAGACCTAGAGACAGACAAAGAGAGAGCAATTTAAATCATTGTTGCTATACATGACCTCAGCTCACCATACACTCTGGGTTTTGATATTCTTCAAAGAAATATTGGATCTTTCTTCCCAATTTCATCGTGCTTGAATACATTTTTGGTCCGTTTTACCTTCAGCCGATACAGTCACAAAGAGTAGCCTACATTCAACAAAGGTGCGTTGGAGAAGAAAGCTCTCTTGACTTTAAAGAACTGTTGGACAGATGGAGTAACTGACCCCACCACTCCAACGTACATGCCAAATCCTCACATTTCTTCATAAGTATGGAGTAAATGTGCAGTACAAATTGACTGTCTTATGTGCTGCATGCAGTTAAAATCCCCATAGTGGTTGTGAATATTCCATGTGGACAGTGGTGAATACGAAGCACTGAATCAGACCATCTGGACTCAATCTGCTGCTGAGAAAAGGGCGGCAAAGCAACTGAGGTGGGATGCTGGTCAGAATTTTAGCGCAAAAATCACAGAGTTAGGCTGGTGAGATATTGCAGTAAATGAGGCTGTAACACACTGAGCTGGAGAGGAGAAAAATAGTACTATGGAGAGAGAAGAAAGCATAGAGGAAAGGTAAAGGATGAAAGGGTGGAGGGGATATTTAAAGGCAGAGAGGATAGTGAAGAGAAATGGGTAAGCTGAAAGGAATAAAGATGACTTGAGACTAAAATGAAGGGCAGCAGACACAGTGGAGGTTGGAAAGGCAATAGGAACAAAAGTGAAGAGCAAAAAGACAGGAGATGAAGAAAAAGACAACAAAGTGTGAGGTTCAGTGGGAGGACAGATTAAAAATGAACAGACAGTCGTGCAGGATAGTCAAGTTGACCAAAATAAGAAAGCAAAGCTGATGGAGAACAAAGACGCGGACAGGACCCACCAGGGTCTTTGAGCCGCCACGCATGGAGCTGATCAGAGTGAAGGAATGAGGGTAGAAAATCCCAACCTGCAGTATGGACTGATATCAGCAAAAATATGCAGCCAAATACAGTTTTCAAAGACATAGTACAATGTGACCTCATGATGATCTTGAAACCAGGAAATTCCAACTTCACAGTTCAACTGGAACACAGCATGTGTGTTTAATATGTAACTACAGGAGACAGTTACCTTAACTTTGTTTGGGTATCATTAAAAATTATTCAATACCAGTACCGATACAAATCCATTTTTCGTTACTAATTTTATAAAACGAAAACAAAAATTTAAAAACGTTACACTTCACGGCATTAATCTTTTTATTTTTCAGCTCCTACTGCTTAACGTTAGACAGCCAATCACAAACATGATTAGATCTTGGTAGAAGATTGCTGTGTGTTTATTGGCTCACTGACTCTGGTATTAAAATTTGCTATTGAATAACAAGGCATTTTTCAATACTTCAATACTTTAGAGGCAATTTGGTCAGTTCTTAAAAACTATTGAATTTGGTACCCAGCCCTACCAGGAATCCCTCAAAAGATTGTGTGAAGAAAACAAGCAGTAGTCTGACACTGAAATAATAGTGTGGGAACGGATAAGCAAATTCAAAAAAATCCAGCTCTGACTGCAAATGCACATTAGGTTTCCAGTAACGCACATTCCAAGTGGAGCACTGCTTTTATCTTAACAAACCATGAGGGAAAACAAGCCTCATATACCTGTTGTCCTTTCAAAAAACCTGAGTGTAATCTAACCCTTTGATATGGCAATCAAGTGAAAAACCCTATGGTTCCGTTTGTTTTCGAGTCACATAATCCTCCTCTCATAGCGTTGGAAAATAATCCTTTCATTCACGTCATTTATTGCAATTCGGTGGCTGTGTTGCCTTCCATGTACTCATTTTGAGCTGATCCAAACAAATTACATTTTCTACTCAAGCCATTTCTCTAAGGCAACTTGACAAACTTGGTTGAGTTAGCCATTTGTCTCCATCAGAGAGAAAGAGGATAATATGCTTTACACAAGCTTGAAACTGCAGATGCAGCATTTTTGAAAAAGTAATTGTAGATATTGCTAGTAAGTTGCTGAATATAAAATTTTAATTTGACTTCTGGTTTTCACCCTAAACTTGAAAAGGTTTTTGAACCTGCTGTTGTATGTATTTGATTTTTGAAGCAAAATGATTGCAATGTTATGTCTCTATTATCACTCTCGACAGCTTTTAGTGTGTTCATGCACGTGTGTGTGTATGTGTGTGTGTGTGTATGTGCGCACTGACAGATGCTCATTTCATCTCCCAGTGTCTCACTATGATTTCTGCCAGTTGAACTGTATCCAAGTTTGTGGAGATACAAACTTGTCAAATGTACAAATATGTTGGAAATAACAGTTTTCAAACTCCACATTTCCTCGCTGTCAGAGTTGTAACCATTGTGCCGTGGCAGGCAGTCATAGGCTCGCTAATGATGCCAGTTTTTTCTCGGAAAAGTGGAGTGACAGGTTGTATTCACTCACACACACTACATACAAAACTCTTATTTACACTGAAATTCACATATCTGCGTGCAGAACACAGCATCACTTAAAAATCTTGTGTTGCAGGTGAGGGATTGTTTCCAGTCTGTTGAAGAATATGAGGTAATAGTCCTGCTGGGGTTTGTGTGTGTCTGTGTGATAGACAGAAAGCAAGGGTTGTATTGTGTGGACAATGTTCAGGTGTCAAACCAAAAGACCACCAGTCTTTATACCTGGAGACACGTCTGGATATTTCACTGGCCATCTACAGTCCCTGTAGGCTGCATTGCTTTTTATATTATGTATTGTATGAATGTATAAGTGTTTTCTTTAACAATTTACTTTAATGAGGCTGTTTGTATATGTTAACATGCGCAAAGTAATGTCACTGAAGCTCTATCAACGGACATTTAAGCAGCAAAACCAACTGTAGTTATAAACTTGACAGAGGAAACAGCTTTAGCTTCTGAAATAGTCAATTAAGTTAAGCTGATGATTCTTGAGTGTCTCTCTGGGGACGCGTTTACAAATGAAGCTGTCCGTCCGACAGCAGCTCTGCTATGTTCACATTTTGGAGAACTTAATATTTTGAATAGTGAATTTTTTCACCTACCCGCTATTAATCAGAAAGTTAATTTGTACGATCCGAGCGGCCCAATCTGTAACATTACATTAACCACGGGGTCGCAAGTGTCTCTCTCTCTCTCTCTCTCTCTCTTCTTCTTTATATGTTCCTGTTTTTTCATAGTACAGCTTTTATTTTTATCAAAAATTGTTCTGGGCACATCGTTGGTCCCGCAGCAAACAAACTTAAATGTTCTTGTGAAAGTAATCTGATTGTTAAGTAACTGCAGTCTTGACCTTATCTAAGGTGTAAACAGTGTCAGCGACTGCTTGGCTGACAGTGATGGATGGAGGCCTGGGCTCAGGTGCAGCCCAAACACATCCAAACAAAACAGAGTTGGTGGCTTGTATTTAACTTGGAGTAAACAGAATCTCAAAAATTATAGTAAAGAAGAAACAGAGTTACTCTAGCAAAAAAAGCATGTTCTTCTGCATTAGATGCAAAAGTACTCATCATAACCACCCGTGTTTTACAAGATTTTATCAATTTTATCAATACAGATTTGATGAAATAATTATTTAGTAAATAAAAGAGACAAAAGGTGACTTGCATTATTTGTAAAATCAAGAAATTAGTGGTAGAGCACATATTCTGAGAGGTTTATGCCTCAACGCAGAGGCCCAGGGTTCAAATCCGACTTTTGACATGTTTCCTACATGTCTTCCCCCTCGCTCTTCCCTTTCTCACCTAGCTGTCCTGTCAAAAATGAAAGACAGAAAAGCCCAAAAAATAAATAAAATTACAAACCTGTAACCGCTCTGAGCCGCTTTCATACGACAAGCATCTAAAAAAAAACATTAAAAACATTACCTAAACAAACGTAAAGCTGCATGATGCAGTACATCATAATTGTCTATAGGTTAGTGCTGCTCCAGGAGGCTGAAATGGAGAGAGCTCATGAGAGTTAGTTTTTGTCAGTCAGTCATGTGTCACCGGTTGTGGATTGGAGGGCCCTCATCTCTCTTAACCCTTTTACTTTAAAAAACGGCAATCATCTTTAGTGCAAAAGATTCTTTAACCTTGACAGAAAGCAATGTTATGAATGACAAATAACTTTTCAAGTTGCCACACTCTCTCTCACACAGACGCATGCATCCATGCACGCTCTTGGTAAGCTTTTTCTCTTTAGGTACTGCAGCTCAGGATTAATGTGGCTTACACCTGTACATTGCTTCCTTAAAAACATTGGGCATCCTTCTCCAACACCTTCGTAAAATGTATCTTAAATTTGTTCTTAACCCTCATGTTGTCCTCGGGTCAAATTGCCCCGTTTTCCTATATCAATGTTCTTTTTAATTACCCAAAATAACATGATTGATTCCACACAACGCTCTTTGGCAAGTACAAATCTCTACTTTCATTCATTTTGGGGCGTCTTGTTCAATTTTCTAAGTGGTTTTGAAATAGTATTAAGGAAAAGATGACATATTCCAGTCTGTGATTATCTATCAACATACATGTGTTTTAGTTTAGTCTAAATAATTCCTAATTTCTGCTTTTCTAACTAAAACCTTATATATAATATGGGTATAATTTCCCATAAATGAGGTTTGTTAACCATAAATTCCAAAAATAACTGTAAAATGTCAAATGTAATTGTCACAGTGTTAGTCATGTGATGTGGTGTATTTTAAGTGATCAATTCCAGAGGTCATTGTAGGCTCCGGTGGTACAGGTATGTACGTGCTGGTGTTGGTAACTACTGTGTAACTCAGAGTGAGGTGTCAAATGACTGGGCAGATTACTTTTGTTTTTGCAAAACAAATGGGAAAAAAAATAGACCAAATAATTACTTTAAATTCATAGTGCTCTGCAGTAACTGGTTAGCACCAACTTTAAAGTGGGGCAATGGAGGGAGCTGAGTGGTATCAGCGGGATGGAGAGTGGTGCGTGACGCTGGGCTCTGAACAAGCATTGTGGGTGGGGAAAGTGTCAAAACCAAAGTAAGGAAGGTCAACGTCTGACCATATGCTCAGCAGCAACTCACAGAGGTCAGTGCAAGCACATCGTGACCTGTGTGAAAGCCGGAGCCCCTGGGGACCTTGTTTTAAGATGAGCGAAAGTTTGCAGTCTTCCATTAAGTGTTGAGTCTTCAAAGGATTGGCCATAAATATATTTAATTGGCAGAGGGAATACTCATTCTGGAAAGCTATCAGTTTGCTTTGTTGCATAATTGGCTCTTAAAAGGTTTTGCATTAATTGTACATGGCTCTTTGCTCAAGTAAAACAATGAGATTTGTTCACATGAAGGTTTATTTCTCCAGTTTCCTTTGTTTCAATTTCTCGGTAAACCTGGAAATCATAAAAACTGGAGTTTGTATCCCACAACATGTATTATTCTGTTTGATATCCAAATTGTTTTCAAATTCAATTTGTAAAAGCCACTGTGATAAGACAAAAAAATGCTCAACTATCTTGTTTGTCAAGAAGGAGATAGAGGCCGGGGCTTTCCGCACGTCTCCCAGGCCATTAAAAATAGATGCCACAAACTGAGAGCGACAGACAGAGGAGGAGGGAGGGAGGAAGAGGCTTTGACAAAGACTCATTTAAACACCGCAGCACAACAGAGTGACTTGAGCACCGACTCCCACATCAGCAGCCCAAACCACAAGACAGCCCGGGCTCTAATCGCAAACATTTATTCAGATCAGACAACTCCACTGAATGCCTCTGAGGAGCATCTCTGTAAGATATAAAAAGAATCAGGAAGGAGGAAGAGCGAAGAAAGAGAGATCAACCAAGTGATTGAGACAGAAAGGAGGGAAAGCCACAGAGAGTAACAGAGACAGATGAAAAACAGAAACAAAGAAACAAAAATACGACGCTGCGAAATTGAGAGGGAGTGATTGCTCTTTGTGAGTGTGCATTTAAGGTCCAACGTGACTCCGGTTCCCCAAAGATTAAAGAAAGTAAGGAGGAGGAGAGGCGTGATAAAGAAGAGTAGATGACGTAATAAGTCTCCTAACTCAAACTGAGACAAAGTAATGTGATGAGAATACAAATGGATGTAAAGCATATTTACAGAGAAGAAAACAAATTACAAACCATCCGGGTATCTTGTCTATTATTCATTAAATGAGAGTGAGCCAGTGAGAATGAGAGGGAGTGGATAATACTGCCTCAGAGTTTAGAAATGGATCTTGGTGGTTTCAGTTAGAACACACATTATGTATGTGATCTGGTTTGAAGCAGAGCAGCCAGCACTTCATTAAGGTCTTGGAGGGAAAAAGTAATATAACTTAAATAACATATTTTTATTTTATTTCTATTTATTTTTCTACAAGATGAAGAACATTGCCAACCTAGGCTGTAATAGAATAGTTAATTGAGGAGTGCTTTATTTAGTCACTAATAGTGTTTTACATGGTACTTGCTCGATTTGCCTTAACTCTACTCGCCTTTTTTGTTTTTCCATTATTCAAAAAAAGTCCCTTGTACCTGCCAACAGGTATTTTTTTTAGTACCACCTCCGTCGAGGCCAAAATATTTTACTTGCTATAGGATGGCAGGTAATGATACAGGATGATATAAAATGATTACAATGTTTAAAGAGATTTGTTCACTATTTTGAAAGAAACAACTTCACCCATTGTGATGCAGCAGGACTTACCAATAATATATGTCTTAGCAGCAGGAAGCAACATCAAAACAAAGACGATGTAAATAGGAGCAGTTCACACAATAAATGGTTAAACGTAATTTTCTCTAACCAGTGTATTGCAGTGTGTAATCTGTCCACAGCAATCCACGCCAATAGGTCCCAAAAAAAAAACAGAAAGTAAATGCAGTAAACATACTCTTTGTAAATCTTTCAAATCATTCATCAAGAACCAAGCAGGCTTGCCTTGTTGCAAGATCCAAATTTTCCTTAAAACTTAACAGGTTCCAGTTAACGTTGCTTGATCCAACTGGAATTTAGAGTTAACTCAGAGAAAACACACCTGCAGTACTAGAGTTAAATCAGCGTACACAAACACGCCCCCTCATGTGTCATTTCATATCAGTCCTGACCCTTAACACAACTAACCACATAAACTTCCAGAAAGACCTCTCGTAACACATAATCTGATGTGATAATGGCATATAAACACTGAGGTGTGTGTAAATGTAGAGAGTGGACTAGAGAAGGAAGAAAGAAACTGAAGGAGATCTTCAACAACCATCTTCACCCCTTAGAGTCGATAGTCTTTTCTACAGCTGACTTGGACTCAGGGCAAGCCGTTTCAATTAATCAGGCAGAGGCATCATGAGAGACAAGGCTCCGCAGGGATATAGTCCGACTCTAAGCGTTCATCCACCATCTGCCAATGAGGGAATGGGATAATCCCATGAATGAATGTCTGGTTAACCTCGCAGTGTGGTGGTCAATACTGTATATGTGTAAGATGTTGATCTTATTTTTGATTGGATCACACACACTAATCTGCTTCGGGTCAACTGTGTGATGGACCAAACATGACAGGGCCACTCTCCAGGGTACGCAGACTGCGAGCCACATGATCACATCTTGGCCAGAGACATTTGAGTAAATCTATGTCCCGTTTCCAGAGTGTGAAGTAAATTATATGTGGAGCTAAAAGCTTGGAAAGGCACAAGGTTCACTTTGTTCTCGTGGATCTAATTTCGTGTATCATCTCACCTCGTGAGTGTCTTGTCACACCCCTAAAAGAAGACTTCCCTACTGTTGCCAAAATTAGTTATTTTAAATAATTTGATTGTCCAATCACAACAACAAAGTCTGAAGTGAAACAAGCGTTTCTACTTATTTACTAGTGCTGTCAAACAATTCATTCTTTTTTAATCGCGATTAAAACGCAATGTCATAGTTAACTCACAATTAATCACACATTATTATCTATTCTAAATGTCCCTTGATTTATTTAGATTTTTTTCTCTTTTTAATGCTCTTATCATTACGGAAAAGTGGATCACATTGGAATATAGCCTACTGTAGTGTTCAATTTCACACTAACATTCTCACTTGGAGCAAATAATCTCTCACACAATGTAACACTGCCCATCAATAAAAGGGTGAAAAAAATACTTTGACGAGGGGGAGGAGAATTCCAATCAGCTGTGTGCTCAGCCATCAATTGGTATTTCAGACTGGACGTTCTGCAATGATAGCTCAGTCCACAACAACAAAACCCACAGATCACTTTGGTCTTGTCAATGGAACAATTTGGCAACTTTAAGAAAGTAAACTTTCCATCCAGAATCTTATTGGCATCCATTTTGGTGTCTCGCGCTCGCCAGCCACTCAAAACGTAACGTTACTTGCCTCTGACCGGCTTGCAAGACCAAACATGTGTGTGCAGCGTGCCTGTTGTTTTGTTTCCGGTCTACCCAGATCCAGTGTGGTGTTGTAGTTTTTCTAACGTTAGTAGTTGTTGCAACAGCATGTGAAAAAAACTACAATTTGAGAATGTTAATCTTGCGATTAAAAAAATGTACGCCATGAAAATGGGTTTGCGTTAACGCCGTTAATGAAGAGTATAACTGACAGCACTATTGTTAACCATTTTATATCACTGTTCTATTGTTCAGGAATCAAGTTGAAAGCGAAGGTAAGAGGTGTTGAAAAGGTACACAGCTTAGTGTTTCAACAAGGTTACTGAAAGGTCTTGAGCCAATTCCATGCGAGTGTCTATTAAACTGGAGATCCTCAGTTTAACTTTCCTCTGTAAATTAAGTAAAGAGGGACAGAAAGCAGCACTAAAGACGAATCCCCTGAATCCTTCACAGGTCTGTCTGACCTACTTTCTCATGATTCTGATTCTTATCCACAGCAGAGAAAAACATATTCTCACCTGTGCTGAAAACCTATTCTCTTTAATGGTATGTATTGCACTCTAAACACAACCTACGGACATTAGACATAGTGCCTGGTGAGATCCAGCCTGCCTACTGCATAATTGATATGGGACTTAAGATAGAGAGTCCTCGTCCTACTTCTCACTAAGAGCTTTGAGTTATAGGCTTTTGACTGAAGTTTTGTCCTTTTTTGGTCACATTTTATATATCAGGATAAACCCCTTGAGGTCCCTAAAGAAATACTCACAAAACAAATAGAAAACACCTCAATGCAAAAGAAAAAAGACAATCTACTTAAAGGTGCTCTAAGAGATGTTGGGTGATGGCACTTCCTGTTTCCACGTTCAAAGTAATTTAAAACAAAACGAGGCTAGCTATCCCCTCCCTCTTCATCCCGTTGCCTCTCCCTCCCTTCTGTACTCCGCGCACTAACCCCATCCCACAACCCCCAAATCCTTTTCGTCGGTTATTGGCTGGAACGCTGGAAGAATGTTTGTCCTGTTTGGTGGTGCAAGTGGTGCAAGTGACATTGCTTACATCCCCTTTAACAAAGGAAAAGAAAAGACCTACAACCTTAAGATAGACTCTAAAATAAGAAGGAATTATCAAACTACACAGTAACAGCCTGTGATAGCATTACTCAAAACACATGCAATGTGTTGTGCAAGTTGCTCAAATTTGGAAAGTTGTTGTCCCAAAGTATTTAGTGAACCCTAATATTGCACAAAGTTTTATAAATAGGATTCACATTTGAGTCGGCATGTCAGTCGTAAACTTGTGGATGACATCCCATAGAGTTTATTGGGAGATCTGGCCTTACTCCATAGTCTAGTGTTCAGAGTAAATGATCTCCTTGTTTCAATTAACTACAGAGAAACTTTAAAGTTTCTTCTAGACTAGTTCTTGGTCATTTAAGACAGAATAATAAAGTTTAGACAATATAGATACAGAATCTACTTGACCAGAATTTATCTCACACAGTCACCCTGCAGCCATGTTAAATTTCTGAATAGTTACGGAGACAAAACATCCGACATTATCTTGAACTCAAAGGCCAACCGACGGGGAACAATCAGCCACGTTAGAAGTAAAACAAAGCTTTTGAAATATCTGCGCATGCTGCTTCTTACTTGTACTGAGCCTGGAAGTGTTCCTGGACAAAACTGTGTCGATCTCGAGGTTGTTGTGTGCTGGCTAAACTGGGACTAGAAGGATCCTCCAATGAACTGGGTACCTAGAGACAAGAGAGAGCAAAAAAGGGACAGAAAAGAGACAAATAATCACTTTAGTGAACATGGTATACAAATACATATAAAGTATACACTGATATATATACACAGTACATATATGTATATATACATATATACTGTATGTATGTAGGTATATAGTATATGTATATATTAATGTGTATATATATACAGTATGTATGTATGTAAAGTATATATGTATATATACACATATACATAGATATATACACAAATACATACACTGTATATACACATACACACACATATACACATACACACACATATACATATATATATATATATATATATATACATATATATATATATACATATATATATATACATATATATACATATATACATATACATATATATATACATATATATATATACATATATATATATATATACATATACATATATATATATATATATATATATATATACATAAATACATACATACATACATACATACACACAGTTAACATACATACACACACATACATACATATAAGACAAAAATACAAATAAATATCAGCATCATTATGTTCAGAGTAATATTAAGACACTTTATATATTTTAGTAATGACAAAGTGAGTGAGTAGTGAGTGAAAATTTGATCTGAGATGCACATTGCAAAATGTACCTGGAACTGTTCATTAACTATATGTGATGGTAACTGTAAAGATAAATGGACTCACAGTAGTAAAACAGATTTTATTCTGAAAGAAGATTATTTCTTTGAGAGAAAGGACACTATATGCTGGAGTGCATGACATATGTTGCAAAACTGTTGCTAAAAAGAAACTACACACTGTATTCACTTAGGTAACTGTTGACAACTTTTTCAGCTTTTTCAGCATAATCTGTTCATACCAGATGAAAGATTTTTATGTTGCTCAAGTAATCTCAGCTAGAAACACGATTTTCCATCTGGATATTGTAAGATGGAACCATTTCAATCAACCAAGCTAACAAATAATAGTACTACAGGGAAAATAAACTTTAAATTGCTCATATTATGCTTTTTGGCTTTTTCCTTTTTCTATATTGTATTATCTTTTTTGTGCGTGTTACAAGGTTTGCAAAGTGAAAAAGCCCAAAGTCCACCCAAAGCAAAAGGTGCCATCTCCAACAGAAAACACTGTTTACAAACTGCTCCAAACAGCTCTACTATAGTCCAGCCAGTGCTGAGTGGTATGACGTAATGAAGTAACGTTAGCACGGCAGAGTAACATTAGCACAACCAAGTAATGTTAGAGCAACGGGCAAAAACAGTGGCTCAATTAGGTCAGATTTTTTTTAAACAAAAAGAGAGAAGGGTACGCAGTTAACAGGGCTCCTGTTCTCAATTAACTCACAGATTACTTCGGCCGTAGCGCTCTCTGCAGAAATGATCCGGCATTACGGTTTATGAAAAATTCATATCAAACTATTTTAACTTCTTCTGTTTATTCAGGATGAGTTTTAAACTTTATAAGAAATCATTGTTTTACATACATACTAATTAGGGACCATAGTTTTCAGGCTCAATGGGACACATTAAGCAGCACAAGTCAGAGATACCATAGTCTGGTCTTCCCAGCTTCTCTGGGGAAATGAGAATTTCTGCGCTGGTCTTGCATCGTGTCTTCCGAAATAATGACAATCCAACTTTGATGAAGCTTTGCTATTGTTCAAACAAAATCCAATCACTTCTGCTTTCACTTTGAACAATGGACTACTTTTTAGCATCTTTGAAAACTTCTTTGAGGATGGCACTTTACTGGAATATATAATGAGGAAAAAGCACAAAGCTAAAAAAGCAAGTGTGACAGTTTGTTTTCAAACTCCAACTTATTCAATTTCTAGACTTGGCCTTGTCTTTACTTTATTTAGGCTAGCATCTGAAAATGAAAATGCATCGTTAGTTGGGGTCTCAATATCATCTCTCAACATACTGTATATTTAACTACTTGCGAAGTACAGCTTCTTCATCAACAAGATTGTTGATAAAAGTAAATGCCATGTTTTGAGGAATAAAAAAAGGTTTCATGGTCTGCCTACTACTAAACCAACATTGTTTTTTATTAACACAGATGCTAAGATGCGCCTGATACAGACTGAATGAATAAGGAAATGAAAGAGCACGGTATCAGATGGAGGAGGTTTATTAAAGAAAACCTGCTCCTGACCAGGTTAGGTTCACAGACTCAGTTACCATAGTAACTGACTCTGTGGTTAAATTACCTCTCTTTCTGAAACGGGCTGGAGTTACCCCTCTCTCTCAGGCTTGATTAACCTCCCTTTCTGAAACAGAAAAGCCAGTTTCCCTCATCTCAGGGTTAACAAACTATGGCCGTCAAGTATGTACATTTGTAAAACGTAGCGTTAGCAGCGTCATGGCCAACCCGCAGAAAGCGCACACTGTGATACTTCAGCTTACGTCGTATTTACCAAAGCTGCAGTTCACCGTGTAATCAGCGCCAATCTCCGCCCACTATAGATATACTGTAGAAGAGTGTTAAGTACTTGAGCTACGATACGGCTGAGTGCCGTCTGTGATATTCCCACTACTGATGCTATAACTGTTGCGATGATCCTGATTCCAATATTTGTAATGTAGCGAAGCGTTTTAACAACTGCTAGAATTAAATGTGAATGCTGAGAAGTTCAATGTCATCTCTGATTTCTTTCAGTAGCCTAGCCTAACGTTAAAATTGCATGGCTGATTAATCTGTAACGCTTTATGATTTTGTGTTCACTCAACTGGAAAAGGGGGATCCTTGTGGCAAAAATCCTTTCCACAGACAATTGTTACCGCAAAATAGAGGCGCGCTGCCACGGGGGGGTTTATACATACCACAGAATACATAAAAATGCGCAATTTGTGCTTCCTCTTCCATCTCTTTATGGAAAATGCCCAATGAATCCATAGGCATAACAGGAAAAACTGCTATTTTCAGTTCCCGCAACAGGCAGTCTGCGCTTTTACCTCGACTCGGCATGTTTGTACAAGTACACCGCATTGCTTTTATGCGCACAATGCGAAACAAATATGTCAGAGATGGACGCAAAAGCATCGGACCCCTGTTCAAGTGATGAATCTTTACGTAGCCTTATGCTATTTGCAATATAAAAGCAGAATTAAGGCAAGAAATAACAGACTGAATTGCAAACAAACAGAAGGAGATGCCTCTCTCTCAGAGGAGCGCATCCCTTGTAATGGACAGTTTAGGAGGCCTGTGTGAGCTATAGAGATTGGAAAAGGGATTCATTAGCACCTGGGGACCATGCGGTGCAGCAGAGGCTTTTTGAAGTTAACTTAGGCTATTTGAAGTTAATTTTGTGCTGGTGAGCATTTTACTCAGGGTGCATAGAGCAGGGTGCTAAAATTAAAAAGGAGAATTACCCAAAATACTTGAGATGCAGAGCTTCTGAATCTTGGACTGACAAAATATGCTTTTGGGTTGTTATATTTTAATTACATATGATTTTACAGCCCTATTAAACCGTATTTTCACTGAATAACAGATTTAATTCATTCCTCTCTGCATTGATTTGTGAACATATAACAACATGTAATATGACATTGTTTACATGATGTGAAATTTTCTTTTATCTAAATAACAATGTGTATTGTTGTGTATACCATCTCTTATTTATATATTGCAAGCCGAGCTGTGACCAATTCTGTTTCTCTCAATTTTGCCCTCTTGTCTCCATCTCCACTCTTGAGCACAATGAAGAACAATCCTCAGACCCTCAGAGACAAACTGGGTTACAAGCATCACCATGGCAACCATGGCCACATTCCCCCAATCAACATATGGGAACAGGGAACTTTTTCAGTCACAGCGTGGTATAATAACAAAGAAAAAAAGGCTAATCACCAGAGCTATTCATGTTTGTCTGAAGCATTTGCCATGTAATGAAGCATCATGCCCAATGTGCATGAATGAGGACAATAAATACACTTAATTCAACTATTCAACTTTATTTGGAATTTTTTTTTTTTTTTCCTTAATTTACTAGTATCCATTATACACATGTATGGCTCATACTAGAATTTATAGGTAAGGTTCTAAGTACTGTGACAAGTCTTCTCATGAAAGCACAAGGACGAGAGCATGGCAGGTACTTTGTACTCAATGGTTGCTTGTACATTTGCAGAGATAATGGTGTTTGCACAAGCCCATTGAATGTGTTTCAGATGTAAAAATGGATGACAGTGAGTTCAGCAAAGATAATCTCAAATTGCCCTTACCTTTTCCTAAGATATTTTTTTACCCTGCAGACACACACGACATGCCACCTTAAAGTCTGATGTGTTCAATTTTAAATGTTACTAAGATGGCATAATGTTTAGTGATGTAAATAGTGTTTTATTTCATTTGTCTGCACAAAGAAAATACCTTTAGATCCAACAATACCTGTAAGATTATGCATGGTTTAGTTTGATCACTTATGTAATGGTAATTTCCAATTTTGCATTCTTTATCATGCACATTTAATTGAACTTAGGACACAAAGTGCCAGAAACAAAGAAGGCTGTTTAATGGTAAAAAGAGTAATATGAGTAAGAGCAAAAATCGTTGATACGTTATTCTCCATAAATCAAAACCATCCCCGCGCATTTGGGGCGGGTCATCAATCTTTAAGCCAGACCTTAGAACAGATAAAAGGACGACTCCATTGAGCGAGATTGAAAGTAGGAAACAATGATAGGAAGACTGAAAAGGCATGTGTTTATCTAACAAAGACACAGTGTATACCTCCAGTTAAAACACAGGGAGAGAAACACAAAAACTGAGCGTACCGTGCCTCTTTATTTAGCACCCAGGGAAAAATAAAATACCCCCACAACGTTGTTCCAGCTCAGCTATCTGCCAGAAATAGATGTGGGTGTTGTTCACAGCAAAAACATGTAAATAATATTCAGAAGGTTTCCAATTGTCACACTGCGTGTAATCCCAAAAAAACCTGAACCTAACAGATCTAGGCCACATTCAACCGCCTCCTGTTACTTGGGGACAACATTAGTTGCGGAATCTACATGCCCCCGGCAGTGATATTGATTTTTTAAATTTTATTTATTGGCCCTGGATTGAGAACTCACCATGCTTCAGCTAAAATAGCTGGTTTTGCCTTGTGCTCTTAATGAGTGTAGTGCAGCGGAGGGGAGTAACAACTACATCAGGCAACGGAGGAAAACACTAGAAGAAATCTGCTGTTGCATTCATGGATAGTTCCATTATGCCCATGCTTTTGTTTTCAGGACAGGTTATTGTTGTGGGCCAAACTGCGAGGTGGTGGTTGATTATAGCACAAAAAACTGATCTACTAATAACAAAAAAATTACATTTGATAACAAAAAAAGAAGAACTGATCTACTATAGTAAGCAAGTCAAAAGCCTGGAGGTCTTGCAGCAATGGGATCTGGGATTTGGACACAAATATCTTTGTTAATAAAAACTGAATTATTTGTCATTAGCCTTGATAGTAACCTTGTTACACTGAGCCGGCTTAGATTACTACTCCGGTGCTCTAGAATGAACTCCTTTTTTAGCGTTTGGCAGCAAGGCCATTCCCAGAATATTGAGCTAAAACAGTTTTTGCCGATTGCTTGCACACTGAAATCAAAAGTATCACACTCTTGTCAAAACCTTACACTCAAGGAGCAATACAATGACTCAGATGTGCACCACTATAAGCACAATGTCCGCGTCATACTTTTGCAAAACAATTGTGCAAAACAGTAAACAAACGTGATTACATTAGACACATTAGTATATCATGATGTCACATCCTTGCAATTCCAAAACAATGACTGTCAAATTACCACACCTATAAGCCAATCCATGAAACACAATGTCCCCATGAAACACATGATTGCTTAATTGTAGACACAAATCAGGTTTAAGCACTATAAAAATGCAGCAGATAAGTCTAGTATTTTCTGTATTGTATTTTTCAGATCTTTTCAGTTTTTTTTTTCTGTTATTGTAACCTGGATACAGCATTACATATTTGTCTGTTGTTTGCTGAATTAAAAGCCTTATACACACTACTGTAGTGGTGTGAAAACTGGGACATGTTTTGTGGCGATTCATGGTTTCTGGTTCAAATACAATGAAGTCACATGAAAAGTTTGTGTATGGTAACCAAATATGGTTTTGATAAATTAGCGTATCTTTTTGGCAAGAGTGTTTCATTTTGCAAAGGGTGTGAGGTGCTCTGCTAATTGGGTGTGGTGTTCTGAAAAACCGGTCCCTGTTTTCAAAATAGTGCTTAAGCAATAAAAAAAAAACTGTTAAGAGCTAAGGTCACATTGAAAAAAACATTGTCTCCTCACTTTTGTTCTCCCCCTACTGTTAACTTGATGATAAGTCAAAACGGGTACATAACCCACCATCAGCTGAGCTCGGCATCGGCGCATCACAGGAGCAGCAAGAACTCATGAGCATTGCTTATCAGTGCCTTCTGCACACACTCATGCAAAGGCTCACAAGGGCCTGTGCATGCAAACACACACGCGCAAACACGATGTGTACACATGTAAACTTCAAGGACGCACAGCTAAGCCATGCTGCCACTTCAGTCAGCTCTTCTATGTACTGACTGTGCCGGTGATGTTATAGGCTATATAAAAATATACGACATCATTGAAACCTATAACCTGTGTTTTTCCACATATATCACACAAACCATCGCTATAGTAACCATTTACAAAAGTGTTAATGTTATGTTACTGGCAATTAGTAAGCTAGCCAAACTTAACTGGTATCTGTACTGTTTTTCCCTGTACCATTTTTCTTAATATGGACATAAATAAATGGTTAAAATGTGTATGTGTATGTGTGTGTGTGTGTGTGTATACACGTATATATATATATATATGTGAGTGTGTGTGTGTGTGTGTGTGTGTGTGTGTGTGTGTGTGTAGAACAAAAAAACAAAAGAACAGATTGTTCTCTTGTTGTCTTGGGATCCTGCATAGCTGCATCATCCCCATCTCCCCACCTGCAGCTTATGCTGCTGTCCTCTCATCCTTCCTGCCCGTCTCTACCTCCGGCACCACTGCAGGACATATAAGACAAGATTTGGTAAAAGCTACCAAGACACTTTCACGTGATAGCAATGTTCAAAAATGTAATCAATACCCTCTTAAGGCAAAGATACATTTGTGGCATATGCATTTAGTGTGCTATCATTATCCCATCAGGGCTCCAATAAAGCACAATGTGAGACAAGACTGAAATGCCCTTGTGAAGACATACTGCAACTTCAAAAAGAATCGCAACATTAACAAGAAAATGCTCCTGACTCAATGTCAGTATAACAGTGTGACAGTGTGGCTGTAACAGAAATCACCGTCCATCAGCAAGGAAGTGCAGGACATTTGGTTGCTAGAACACCTAAAAGGACTTCACTGTGATCTGACATCTTCTGCTCTTTAGAAACCTCACCTTCGATTGGGACCCAATTCTGTGTAATCAGTGAAACATTTCGCCAGTGCAGCTACTGTAAATCTCTTCGGCCCTGTGCCTTTGGCAAAGGTTCTGCTACTCTCCCGGGATCTACACTCTCGAATCCCTACATGAAAACATATGTTGTTATCAAAGCCCTGCTGATTCCCCACGCATTCATGTGAGACGTTACTGAGGCACTCCTGTACAGCGTGCTGGGGAGTGAGTGGGAGTTTTGGCTTTCTGTGTGTAGTTGTGTATTTGAAGGTGTGTGTGTGTGTGTGTGTGGGGGGGGGGGGGGGGGGGGGGGGGGGGGGGGGGGGGGGGGGGGGGGGGGTTTAACGCTAGAAAAATATACATCACTGTAACAATAGGCAAGAGTGGGTGTTTAGTGTGTGTGCATGGGCGAGTTGTTATAGCTGAAAAACATTAGAACAACAAACCAGGAGAAGCATGTTGGCCTGGAGGTAGATTAGAAACACGGCGTTGACACATTGGTTTATTTGTGCTCCAAAATAAATTGCAATTACTAATCTAAATCATAAAACACACATATCTTATTCCACATTATCAGTGATGGGAATAACGGCGTTACTAATGTTACTTTTTTCAGTAACGAGTAATGTAATTGATCACTCTTCCCATCCTAATAAAGTTGTTACCCTTACTGCTGAAAACACACACACACACACACACACACACACACACACGACGCATACACCAGAGCAAAAGTATAATCATCAGGCAGTTTGTTATTTGAACTGAAAAGAGTGTATATATTTATTTATTTTTGCTATAGTGCTAAACATTGTTTAGCACTATAGCTATTTAAACATTGTTAAAGAATTGTTTAATTTCTCCCAATCAATTTCTCCCAGTTATGGCCTGTTGAGGGGCAATAAATATAAAAAGTTCCAAAACATATATGTTATTTGTATTGATCCATTAGACATAATATCTACATACATGGCATTTGATTGGAGGATAGCCTCACTTTGTCCCACAGCAACATTAAAAGAGTTTAGATGTGTGTACATTGCTTCTGTTAATAATGTATTGGATTAAGTGTCCATTTCATTATAATATACAGATTTATCATAAATAATTGAACATGCACTTAATGTATTTTATGTTCTGTTAAAGAGGGGTGGTGGTGGGGTCACATTTGAGCATTTCAAAATGTACTTTGATGTAACGCTTGGTTACTTTCTGAAGTAAATAGTTACTTTTACAATTTGTAACTGAATATCTAATTTAGTTACTTTTTGGAAAGAACTAATTACTTTTTTTAAAGTAACTTGCCCAACACTGCAAATTATATTGAGTATCAAACAACAACCAAAAACGACTTGAAAGGTGCATCTAAAATGTTTGTAGCCTTTTCTTTAATTGACAGCGGTTCCAAAGGATTCTAATAAGGACCTTCTTCAATCTCTAATTTTCCTCTTGGGAAGAAAACGTCAAATGAGTGTGCAACAGTGAACAGGAAGCTCACATAAATGGATACTCAGGTAGGCTCCCCTAATAGCATGTGTAAAAACGCATCTGTCAGGACATTATCTTTTCCTGCCACATGCTGCACCACCAAACTGTATGGCTGCATTAACAGTGCCCACCGAAATACTGTTTGGTTGGAGGTTTTGAACTTGGCTAGGAAAGACAGTGGGTTGTGGTCTGTATGCACCACCACTTCTTGGCCAGAGTGAGACAGCTACACTTCGAAGTGCGTGACAGCCAAAACGAGATCCAAAGTATTGTTCTTGAAAGTCGAATAAGCTTTCTGATGTTTATTTAAGCTTTTTCGATTTTGTCTGAAAGTTGGGTTAATTGTCAATATAGCCTTCACACTCCTAAAAACATAATCACAGCAGTCTGTCCAAACAAACATAGCATCTATCTTAAGAGGGTTAGTCAACGGCTTGGTAACGGCAGCAAAGTTAGGAACAAATGTAACCCTAACGTCATGCCCAAACACAAGTTCAAAAGGAGTGAAAATATTCAGAATGTATGTGTGGTGAATATTTGCCAGATCAACAACCACGTTCCCTGAGGTGCCGGTACCTTTTTTTCCAGGTGAGCTCTGTAATAACAAAAACATTTATTTCAGGAAAGGAAGAAAAAAAAATGAGCCAAGGGAAACATTAAACTCCCCTACATTAATCTGACAGCTTTAGTTAGGCCTACTAGATACTTTTCAAATTTTAAGAAAATTTGCCAATTTTCATAAAGATTGTTGCACTCAAAATACATAAAATAAATAGTTTTATTATAAATTAAACTGCCCAACAACAACACAACAACAAGTACAGCTGAAATGTTTGGCCGGTGAATCCCTTACTGTAATTGATAAACAGAAATGTTTTGAGTTGTTTCCAGTTCCAAAAATATGAGGATTTTTGTGTTAAATAATTGATAGATTGATGAATTGATGATCAAATTTGTTTGGACTTCAGTTCCAAACGAATGAATTAAATTTGAACTATACTATTCAGATTCACTTTTTTAATACAATGATTCAAATTAAACAATACAATTTCAAACTATGTGATTCAAATTCAGTTTTTCAAGGCACACCTTTCAGTCCACAGGCAACGCCCTTTAGTGGCAAAGCCGGAAACAAGGTCAAAAATTCTTAGAATACCAAGGCAGATTGGGGTGGTGAATGGGTCACACTTAATGTCCTGTTTGAATATATAATAAGTAAACGTACTTTAAGTTTTTTTTGCTGAACGGAACAAACAGAACTATGTCAAGTTCTCCGTCACATGCATAAACGCAAGTGAAGTTACAGAACAAATATACTGAGTATAACCCAAACAACGATCTTTTCTTAAACATAACTTATAACATAAGTAGTTTTTGTGCCAAAACATAACTGTATCCATTTGACAACTTTACTGATGTGTTTAAAACCACGACCGTTTTCTGGTTCAGATATGAGGACAAAAAGAAAACAAAGCCTGTGGGTTGTATATACTGCCATGGCTAGTTGTGTTAACTTATGAAACTCTCGCATTAGGGGGTAGAAATAAACAATCTACATCGTCATATGGTTTAGCAGACTTTTACATTTCAATGTCAGCTGGAAAGTAGAAGTTCTACACCGGAGCTGAAGCGACACTTCAGTAAAATGACAATAAGGAAATGTCCTTTTGAATAATGTTACTGCGTCAGTGTGCTGAGCCACCTAAGCTGCAGTTGGGAAGAAAAACACAGCTTTTATTGAGACTAAAAATACTTTCTGAAAAAGAAATTGCATCCAACTGAGCGAAGACGATGATTCAGTTATTGTCTCAAACCCCAATTCTAATCAACTGGCAGGCTTGAGGGATTTAACACATTCAGCGTAGTTGCCAGCGTCTGCTCCGAGTCATCACTACACACACACACACAAACGTCAAGGAGTAATTCTCTGTTTCTGGGCGACTGCTCTACCAGGTGAACTTGCCAGACGTCCGAGTGGGAATAAATTTGAGATGCTGTCATGGTTCTTGTCCCAAATGTGTTTTCACCACAGTGAGACATAGCACCATGCCAAATTTAGCCAGAGCTACCAGAAATGTAATCTCAGAGAGCCATACCCCCCTGGCTCAAAGGATGACGGTCTGGAGAATTTTCATGATAAAAGATGGGAAAGTGAGCTGAGCCAGAGGTAGCAGTGACTGTGGTAGTCTGAGACTCAAACACCTCACATTCAGCCCCTACAGAGGCACATTTCTTTGTCTGTTCCAAACAAACTTGGCAAGTAAGCGTGGCAACCAGGGCCTTTTTTTTTCACCCTTTTTTGGATTTAAAAATCCACCTGCCGCAGTCACTTTTTACCAGCCAGGTATTTTTTTGCCTCATGAAAATGTGAAAAACAGGAATTGCTGCGCAACACCCAAATGCACTTTACACACAATTGATTAGTTTGGGATCATACTTAAATTATAATCATGCCTATATTAGATAAGACCATAAACCATTTAACAACTTTTTTTTAAGAGAGCTAATTGGTTTTAACAATTTCACTTACATACCCTTAAGTTTCCTGTTACATGAAGATGCTGATTGAATTATTATGTCCTAGGCAGAGAGACAAAATAGTTACAACGGCCCAATCACCAGTGACAAATGAATCGTGTTGCTACACAAGTTAACTCTGAGGTCAACTTTGAGTCTACCATTTTGTTGACCGTACCATGCACTACTTAGTTTATTTAAGACATTAACATATTGCCGTAAAGCGCCGACTTCATATAGAACTAGTATCTGAAAGCATTTGACTCACAAAAATCTGAACATCAATTTCTCACATTAAACTGACTTTCCTACAGCAATGAATGAATTATTCCATTCCATATCAGGAAGTACACAGAGTAGACAGACTTCTAAAAATCTAATTCAGGAAATTAACTTGTAAAAAATGTAAAACTAAATAATAAACAAAATACAAATATAGCTGATGGAACTGGCACAAGTTTAAATATAGTTTGTTTTCTCTGCTCACCTTCATTTGATCCTTTACGTACTGTATGTAGTTTGTGTCGATGAGTTGTGTGTGCAGTTGCGGTCTTATTAAGCTTGTTGGCCTGTGTGTGTGTGTGTGTGTGTGTGTGTGTGTGTGTGTGTGTGTGTGTGTGTGTGTGTGTGTGTGTGTGTGTGTGCGTGCGAGCGAAGTAGCTCACACTTTAAGTTGCTTCTATCAGCTTGATGCTTTCGGTCTCCTGCAGGAAGAGATGATGTCTCCTACTGAGCATGTGGATTAGGCGAGCCACTGTTGACATAGCTGTAGCTGCTTCTGGAGATACTCAGATCCTCTCTTGTCTTTTTATGCCCGCCACCAGAGCATGTGAATGGCACTCATATCAGCACAGGCCAGGATGTAATAAAAGTGTGTGTGTGTGTGTGTGTGTGTGTGTGTGTGTGTGTGTGTGTGTGTGTGTTACACCTAAGATTCTGTCAACACTGTCTGAGGACTGGAGATTTGTTCATTTCAGCTCACTTTCTAATTAAACAGCTTCTAATAGCAAATCAAGCTGTGGTAAAAGACGTTCACCTTTTCTTTGGACATTAACGGTGTAGAGGGGCAATGTGGCAGAGTTTGAATGAGGTCAACATGACCAGATGGAGGAAGTGAGAGACACTGAAGAATTACACAAAAGATATAAAAAGGAAATATTGTTAGAGGCAGAGATAAGAAAAGAATTCAAGGGCAACAGTGTTAAGAAAAATATGTGCAATTGGCAGTATTAATTACTTAACAAAAGTCCAAGCTAGTAATATAACTGAAGAAGCAAAGGTTTGACATCTGATGCTTTATAAATAACTCATTTTTTGTTGATTGAGTTGGACTACTAATTGATTAACTGACAAGTCATTTCAGCCCTAAAGACAGTCATTGTTTATTATAAAGAGAATAAAGAGAAAGACAGTAGGATGGAGGAGAGAGGAGACAGAGAGTGTAAACATAGGGGCTGACTCAGAGAGCGAGAGAAAGAGAGAGAAGGGGCATGTAGCGGTCCACAGAAGGGAGGAATGAAAGAAACGCTGTCCGCGCAGTAAAGCGGCTGACTCAACCCTATTCTTTCAGCTACGGACGGCTTCCTTTAATTCGACCTATTCAAAGCTGGCTTATGGTAACAAGACAGTCCGGGAAATGACAGAGGAAACCACAGGCATTTTAACTCTGCCTCATTGACATCTCATCATCATAACCCCCTTCTCCATTGTGACTCCCCTGTCCAAAATCTCTGCACGGTGCACTCTGACTCTTATAGTGCCAAAAAATGTGTCCAAGACAGCATGTGCTTTCTTTTGACAATTTGATTGATGCCTCTTCATTCACTGAAATTAATTTTGTGAAGAACAAAAGCAAATAGCTTCACTGTAACTTTCTCTGATCTGCAGCCTATCCGTATCTGAAGAGCACTGCATGTACCCACTCCATTTCATGCAGCGCAGAGTGCAGCCAGATCCACCACTCTCTGGCTGTTACTATGGAGATGCCAGTCGGCTCAAAACAAAAGGCAGAAAAAAATAAATAAGCAGCCTCAGACAAGAGCCCCTGGCAGAGCTCCGACAACCAAATCTGGATTGGCAGCAGAGGCTAGAGCCATCTTTCTCTCTCTCTGGTTCTCTTTGCATCTCATCTGCACACTGAAAGTGCAAATATTGATTTAGAAAATAAATAAATTGACTTATCTAGATGAAAGAAGGATAATGCATTAGTCTCTAAAGAGAATGGGTCCTGTAAGAGTGTTTGAACTTGCTATAAAAGGAGTTGAGCTTTGAGGTAGCTGGTGCAGGAGCCTCTGGCCCTGACAGAAAAGAAGCATCATTGTTGATCTGTTTTTGGCATTCTGTGACAGACAAGGAGAGATCTCATACCAAAAGGACAAGCTGACAAGTTTAAATTGAATTGTGATCACTTAAAAGACTGGCTAATATCCTCATAAATACTTACTCTACTGAAACTGCCCCACAATTCACCTCAGTGGAAGAATCAGCTCTGGCATTAGTTGATTTTACAGACAAATTACAACTAAGGCCACTAAAAGCTGGAATGAGGAGTCCGTATTGTAGTTAGAAAAAAAAAAAATGTGTACAAAGTGTATTTGAATCACAATTCCAGCACTACCGATTCAAAAATAATTTAAACAAGAGTGAAAAGGGATCTTGTAAAGTGAATTGTATATAGAGACATCTGAGGGGTAATGATGCTGCTTTACTGTTAAAAGGGCTTCTATTTTGAGCCACAAAAAGTCCATGTCTGTTTTTTTAAACACTTTAACCTTCTGCAAAATCTGCCACACTGGTGCATTAACACTTAAGCCACACTAAAACCAAGGGGAATCACAACAACCCACATAGTCCACTTTAATTTATATCTATTTTGAATTTCCACTTGGAGATCAATAAAGTATCCATCCATCTCTCTATCTAAAGTGTCAGACTACAAATAAACTGATTAATCCCACACTGAAAAACTTAATATCTACATTTTCTTCTACTTGTAAATAATCTACCATGTGTTGTCTTAATTTTTTTTTTTTTTTTTACAAATACAACCAGCTTGTTTGTTTTTATCATCGTTAGCTGGATTTTGTAACTACATGTGAAACTTAATAACTTTACCTAATTATTTCCTTTAAGTTTAGGCCACTGATGACATTGATAAACAATGAAGAACTGGTGACAGGAGCAGGTCAGACTGCTACGCAGCTACCAGTCATGTTCAACAGGAAGACATCATATAAACCATATAAGGAGGAAAAGCTTTCAACGGTTGCGGTGGAAGAACAATGAACCTACAGGACAGACTGCTGACTTGAATAAGAAGCAACAAAAAGCACATCCACAACTCCTATCAGTTTCCATTAGCTCCAGTAGAACCAGTTCTCAACACCAAACGCTGATCACACAGAGGACAGACCATAATGAGTGTGAAAACAGTCTAACAAAATCCCTTTGATGATTTGAGACGGATTGGTTATTTCCCTCACAGCCTATCAGGCTTACAAGGTGACAACGTGAGCAACTGATAGCCACCAGGTATCTTTATCTCCACATTAATTACTACCAAAACCAAATGTGAAATCTCATACCCAAATCCACAGGGCTACTTTGGGACCATTTGTCCAATCTACTTTATTAGAGTACCAGCTGTGTAAATGTACCAACCAACAGGGATTATAACAAGTCAGTTAGTGTAAATGTGGGCTGCAGTTTAGAAGAGGTAGAATTTTACTCCTCTTCATTATCTGTGTTAACTTATACCTGTTAACAGGGTTGGGAACCGAATACAATGCTTTTTAGGCACCAACCAAATTGTCTCCTTAGTATCGAGTACCAAAAAATGCCTCCTCATTCAGTACCAAATTTCAATGCCTAAGGAGCAATCTCATAAGGAGCCAATAAGCATGCAGCATGCTTCTAGCAGGCTCTTATAATGTTTGTGATTGGCTGTCTAACGTTACACTGTAAAGACACGCAAGAAAAATGGCACTAGCTCAGTTTGCGGGGACTTGGCTTGGGAACTGGAGGGTTGACGGTTCAAGTATGAAGTATGGACTGGTCGCTGGAGTGGTGCCAGTTCCCCTCCTGGGTTCTGCTGAGGTGCCCTTGAGCAAAAGGCACCAAACCCCCAACTCCTCAGGGCGCCTGTCAATTCATATGTGCCATAATGCTCCCTTGGTGTCCAAAAACTATGAAGCTGTGTTACTTTTTCCCAAGGACCTTTAAACTAGAGGGAATTTACTTTCACCCCTTTAAATACAGTCCTAATAAAAAGGATCAAATTATGGAATGTGAAGGTCATTAAACTCAACATTTGTTCAGAGCTCTTTCTGAAGACCTCTTTTTACGTGCAGAATATAAAAGCTGAATTCTGCAGCATTTATAGTCTAACTTCAATTCACTTCCCAAAGTCCTCATTTCACCTTAATCTTCATTAGACAAACATCTCCAACAACTTCCCTCCACTCTTTCTCCACTTTCCTCTGACTTTCACTGCCTTTCCCTTTATCTCTCTCTCACTTGGCATATACAGAAGTTTATCTTTCAGATGTTCTTGTACTATTTAAAGAAGGACATCCTTTGAAACATTAATGTATTTAATTAAATGTTTCTAAAAAAATGTCGTGAATATTTTATTCACGTAGTACGATCCATTAAAAGCCTTTTACAGTGAATGTCTACCTGCTTGTTGGTGGCAGTGTCTATGATGCCCAACTTGAGTTACTGTTCTTTGGTCAACTGCTTGTGTGTGTGTGTGTGTGTGTGTGTGTGTGTGTGTGTGTGTGTGTGTTGGCAGGTAATTTAAAGAACGGTGGAGAAACAGAGAAAACTAGAAAAAAGACGTGCATGGTAAAATAGGAAGCTAAGATGTAAGAAAAAGAGCAAGCTAGGGCATCTCTGTCTGATCTTGTTAAACATGCAAGAGTGGGTTTTAAAAGCTCAAACTCTTCCATCTGTGTCACACATGAACATACACGCGCACATAGAAAGGACACCAGTAGGACGTGAGGGGAAGTGCAGAGGACAGGAGTTGGTCAGTAGGATGCACCCGCTGCCATCTCCTGAGCATGAATCAATCGCTGAGCTAATGTTGCTGCCACTTCTGAATCTCCCCCACGCAACTCTTTAGCAACCTGAGAGGACATATTTTACATTTTAAAAACTCCCGCAGTAAAGCAATTCAGCCACAGTGCTCCTCTGTAGGGCCGCTCCATGGCTTGGTCTGGGAGGGTACCTATTTCAGAACTTTGACTACTCTGTTTTCTACTTGCGTCTTATGTTACTTAGTAATCTGCCTAGAAACGTCCTACATGGTTTCTGTGATTTTCTATTGCAGGGCCAAACAGGTCTATCCAGATCTTTAGCAGCCATTCTCTTGACAATGGTTTTCAATCTGTGCAATGGTTTTGTTTTAATTCACGTTTCTTTTTATAAGCAGGGAAATAATATTTTAGCTTACACTGAACCTGATAAGTGCATTTGGGGAACAGTAACAATCAGGCCCATTTTCTTTGACGTCATGTACTCTAGCTTGAAATAGTCTTTAAATAGACTGTCAAGCAGTTTCTGGAACATTCTGGATTGTCCATACTACGCTTGTTGGATCTTCTACCTCCTGCCTTCATTGAATGTTCTGACTGTCTTCTAAGAGATAAATGACCAACTTAAAGTTAGCTGAGGACTAGTCTCGCTTTACCAGACCCTCCTCCAAAGCGCGCTGGAGAAGAGTCTGGCTGCACCACATTGTATTCGGGGATTAGAGGAAAACGTGCTCTGGCTCATAGGGATTTCTTTAAACCAATCACAATTTGTCACCTAAGCACCGGAGGTAAGACGCGGAGCCGCTGCAAAAAAGGCTCGGAAGAAACTTGTTTTTGTGGAACGTGTGCATGTTTAAAGTTGTTTTAGTCGTGCAAGAGAAAACTCAGATTGAACAGATAGTCTAGCTAGCTGTCTGGATTTACCCTGCAGAGATCTGAGGAAAGGTTAACTGTAGTCCTCATAAATCTACCAGAGTTCAAAATGCCAACACAAAGGAAGCCCAAGGCAACGGATATCTGGCCTAAATGATTGAAATCCGATTTTCGGCAGCAACTGAGCAATCCCGGATTTTGTAACGATTTCTTTGTTTCATAAGTTGCTGGAACAGCAAAATACTTTATACTTGGCATTAGTCAAACTACAAGAAAAGAGTCAACATCCTGTCTACAAGCTGTTATTAACCACGTTATTTATATATTATTTAACGTTTGGACAGACTTGTCAAAAATGTGCTGAACACGTTCAAAGATATTTAAAACCTAAAAGCTTAAAGATCAGGGCAAAGAAAACATTATCTGACCACCTTAAATAGACTTCAAGCTCACAGATATTGAAATATCTCATTGTACTGATAATCATGAATACCCCAGAACCGTAAAACTACTTCAATAAAAATACAAGGAAGAAATCTTAGAGACAACCAAATCAATTAAAAGCACAAACATCTTGATCAATGAGGACTTTTGAGATAATGTTTCCATGAAACAGCTACCAAAACTCAGGGAAGAGAGAAGGAAAGGGAACCTTGCTTCATCAAATATGACCAAGATCAGTTTATGAAATAAAACTAAAATCTAGTTTTATCTTAAAACATTTAAACTTCATAAACATGCTCAACTGTAATCCACAACACCTGATTGCAGATTTCTCCAAGCTATTAACTTAGTTTTTTACATCAAAGTCGGTTTACATGTTTTGAGAGAGTACTGCATATGTGCAAAAAAAAAAAAAAAAAAATGTAAGCATGTTGTGGCTCCGGAGGGAGTTGGCGAAATATGTACAAATTACCTTCTCTTATTTCAGCATCAATTGGAGCTGAAGACTACAAGTTTGCAAATCTGGGGTTTTAGAGATAGAAATTAATGAGTTTATAAGAACTCTGTAGCTGCTCCTCAACTCTGTTTGAGGCTAGTGGCTCTGGGCTATATTAATCACTAATAGCATAACACATCCGAACCTATCTTACACAGTCTATGATCCGAAAATATAACCAAACTGTCGGCAGTCGAGTTGCACTGTGTGTAATGTAGGCGCCATGTTTTGAAAATGAAGAAAAATGCATGGAATAAAAAATAAAATAAGACAATCCTGCATTGATTTCAAGCTTCTTCTTTTTCTTTTTTATGGACAAAACATGTGCGTCATCAGACCAAAGACGGCCAACCCTCCCTCGCCCTCCCTCTTACGCTCTGTCACCATCCTTGACCTCTGTCAATCTTATATCATCATAAGATATACCATCTTATATCTTATATCTAAGATGTTTGGAGACTTATATCAAGGATAATCAGGAATGTCTCAATTCCCACATTTCCAAGCAATCAGCAGCTTTTTCACAAGCATTTAGGCAGTGTGTAGATGGCATCCATTCAGAGCTGACACAAAGGAATACCAAAGCGCTGCGCAACCTACTTCACAGCAAAGTTAACAACTTTGTGTCATCTCAAAACACACAGCAGCACTAACCCTATCAGAGAATCCAAATTTCATTTCTGCAGAAGTCTAACAGGGTTGCAGCAGAGTGGGAGTGACAGGGGATGAGAAGGCCTACTCAGTCATTCAACCCTCACTAGCTGATAGATTGAGACATAACGTCAAGAAAGAGGCTTAAAAAAGACATTTGAACAGGCTGAATTATGGATGAAGCCGTGCCCAGAAATAGAATTCAGAAATATATGTTGAAAAATATTAAACAAAACAAAAAAAGTCTTTCTCCCTCCTCCTGTGCATGTATTATTAGGAAGGAAAAGACAGCACGGACAAATTAGCTGACCTTGTCCACATTGTCCAGACTGTTTCACACTGATGAAAAATAGAAACTCTCAGAATCATCCTTAAAATTGACATTGTACAACTAACTTACAATAGTCAGGTAATACGTGCTGACATACGGATTAGTGTTGTGAGGGCCTAGAGACAATCACAGTAGCAACATGTTTTAAGATTCCATTTCCAACATCAAACATTTTCCTAACATTGCAACAGTAGCCCTCTTTGAGAAACACATCAAAAAGAAACACATGTCACACAAAAAAAAGATGTCTTTATTAAGAACCTGGTTCTTCAACTCTGTCAGCAGGAATTTGTGGCATTTCTGAAATGTCACTTGTAGTTAAAATGGGGTTGCTGGTTGAGTGCGGGTTAGGGGTTACGCTGCTTTGATGTGTGTGAGATTGAGAGCAGGAGGAGAGAAGGGGCCAGAGCGGTGAAGGGTGTAGGCGACCAGACGGCAACTGAAGAGCTTCACCACAGAACAACTTTACCTGGATGTGACAAAAACATCGGGGGGAGGACAGGAAATAGTGTCCGGTGGTCGCGCTTCCCCTCTATCAGTCATTTATTTTCACCCGGCATCTGGGAAGCCTCACAATGTGTCGTAAAAGAATTAGAATGTTAGAATTTTTCTGCCGTTTTTTTATTTTACTTTTAAAATGCCTTTATTTATACAATGTTCAAAGACAGGCATTCGGAACATAAAAAAAAAAAACACAAAGGTAAAAATTATGCCAGGAGGATTGCAATTAAATAACTAATTTATCAATTCATGAAGATCTTATAGTGAGTACATAGATTAAGGGTTTTAACGAGTTTATTTTCAAAATATAAAAAAGATGGTTGGTGGTTGTCAAATTTAGACTTATGAATATGAAATTTAGTGAGTAACAGTATCAAATTAATTATGAAGTAAAGTCAGAAATCAGCATATTCTTATTTTTTTTAAGTAAGTGCTGTAATACAACTAGCAGGAGACAAGTTATAATTGAGGTAAGTTTGGAGACACTACCTTATTTAATCATTAAATGTGTAGCCTAAACATTTTCTGTATTGTAGTTTTGTAGACTGTCCCTAAGCACTCTAACTGCCATCTCAACACCAGAACTAACTTCAGCTGAACGCTAACTGAATGCTAACGCTAGCAGGAGGATGTCACGGTGTAGGTAGCACCGACTTTTTTTGGTTCTACTCTTCTCTACTGACAGCACTCCAAATTTACAAACAGCGCCACATGTTGAAATCGACCAGAATTCTCCTTTAAGGAGTTGAATAACCAGGAAAAATCCATGGTCAAACCAGTTTTCTAAAAAATAAAGATTTGTGCTTGTATAATATACAATGTCTCTATTGCTCCAGATATAGTAGTATCTGTGTGGGGAGAGGTTGTGTTTAGAAATTAAGGACAAACTTATGTGACGTCATCTATTATGTTGTCCTAGGTGAAGCAAAAGAGGAATGAGGTTTTATTTCAATTCAACTTGTGACCAATTAACTATCAACCCAGACTTAGACTTAGTCTGTAATCAGCCTTTCTATGAAATGAAGTTTAGTTGCAAGTTCTAAGTTCTGAGTGAGTTCAAAGCTGTTTTTAAAGTGGTCTGCTCTATGTGTTAAATTTTAACAGCTGCTTCTTGACGCTCTCAACAACTATGCTCTGGGGAAAGTGAGGAAGTTGTTTTAATTGCTTATTAAACTTGAAATATTTATAGAACATTTGAATTTTCTTTCTGTTACTGTATGACTCTGACAGCAAGAAGTTACTTTGAGTTACAGTTTTATAGTTGTTTAAGAGGTTTGTTAGCTATGGTGCATAGTATCTATCGGCCCCCTGAGGAATTGTAAGTAATGACAACACTGCCAGCGCATCCATGTGGCGCAAGCCTTCGGCGATCGTGCACCACCCCCACCCCTCTTCCATGCAGTTGCTAGTAGCGTTTATCCCATCAAATCAAGGAGAACACAGAGGTTGGAATAAAAAAAAACACGGATTCTTTAGAAGTGATCATACTTTTGTAATTTTTATGTCCTCTTCGTTTCCTGAGCTGAACACTGCTGCCGACCTTTCTCAGCGCTGACGTAAAACCCATCACTGGAGTTTCTGTGCGTGTATTTCATCGGACTACACCATTTAGTGAACAAAGCTATAATGAGAAATACAGAGACTTTTGTGGAGCTGATAGGCATAATCAGCTTTGTATCAACTTATTTGGCAAGGGCTTGAATGTAACGGACGTTACATTAAAATATAATATTAATGTAATATTAGCAATAGTAATATTAAATAGTTGCACACTATTCTACAGTATAGCCACTGCAAAGGACATGTCAACATTTTTTCCTCTCCCTCCCTCCACAGTCAACCCTCCTGGGACAGAGAGGCCGACCACTATCGACATTTAAAATGGAATAATGCATACATAATGCTTTGGCACTGGTGAATGCGTGCACTGACAGACCTTGGGACGGATGAGAATTTAAATGTTTTTGCTCTAAATTCCACTTATGGAGGGCCTGAGGAAAAATGTAACTGTGCTCAACGTGCTCACTCAATGAACAATGGGATATTTATGCCACTCTCTGAAGTCAGCTTAAGTGAACTCACTTAAGTTTGTTGGTTGAGCCATTAGTTTTCTCACCAACAACATCAGGATAGTTTTTCCAGTAGGTCAACGCAGACCTCTGGGCACAGGCACCATGCATCTGCATGTACGGCAGTACAGAATATTGGCAAACCTTTCCTTAAGTTACCAGCTATTGCTAGCGCCAACTAGCTAGCTTGGTTGGCAAGGTACTACCAAACTTTTAACTTGACCATTATTTACTAAATGAACGTCATGCTGTATTGAAGAAGACTTGAAACTAGCAATTGAGACCATAAACTTGTTGGGAAAAAGATAAAGATAATGATACAAGTGAGCAATAGGGTCATTAGCTCATATACTTCTATACAAGGCTACTTCATTTTGCAACCAGTCAAATTGCTCCCAGATTGAAATGAGATAACATGATGTTTTAAGGAACTTCCACATTGGCTTTACTCTCCACACCTGAAAGCGCTGTCCATTTTCTTTTTCACAGTCTATGGGCCTAAGGGAAGAATATATTGTACCAGTTCTGAGAGTATTTTTGACCTTTAACATCATATAATCAGCCTGGCTCATATGCAGTGGCAACACTGGGTCAAGAAAAAGCCTGTCACTTATAGCTTCAGCTACACCTACCTCTTTTAAGACAAAAGCTGCTAGTTTGGCAACATGTGAGCCATTACAAATATTAATTTGATCTTTTCAGCGCTTGCTAAAAAAAAAACTATGATTTTCTTATGAATCTAAATAGCTATCGTCACACTGTTTGTCCATTGCTGACAGGAAGAAAAGAAAGAGGATTTGAGAAGTGATTGTGCACAAAGATTTCACTGTGGGTCAGGTTGCTTTTGTTAGCCGGTTAGGAATGCTGCTGATGTGGTGCCAGTGAGGCGAGAGGGAAACCAAGCAAGTTTGGCGAGGTCCCATTGGAAGGAGGATTAACATTACTGAGCTGCCTCCGTGTGTGTTCACAGTCCTGTGTTATGTAATGTTACTTGGGTGAAGCTGCTAGACTGGTCACAACAGGTGTGCTGCACAAGTTTTTTTTGCAAAGGTAAACAGATCCATGATGTATTACAGCATACATTAGTTTGTGCACTGATTTACCAGTTTACTCAGGTTTGTCCATCTCAATTCACATACATGTTAATTTGTGTGAAGGGAGATGAGCTGCCTTTTTGAGTCTAATGGGAATCCAAGTAAATCAATAAATAAATCCATGCATCCATTCTCTAAACCACTACCTTGTTCAGGCTCACAGAGGGCTGTTCAACACATTCATTTTGACACTTGCATGGGTCTGCACGATTTATAGTGTCCTGTTCACCAGATTTTAGCTACAGAGACACATTTCCTAAATCAATATTCAGATGTGTCCATATCCTCTCAATAGAGAAATGTGTCCCTCACAGATCTGTCCACATCTGTCTTCACCAGAAAACAGCATATGCAGACAACATATGTTTTCTCTCTTATCCCGACAATCAATATAAAGCTGTGAGCAGAGTAAAACAGTAAACACAACCAAGAATATGTACTTGTTTTAAGAGGAACTCCTTACACCTGTTCACACCTCCAGAGAATAATTCACAACAGGAATAATGAGACCAAAAAAAATGTCACAACATTGGGAAGCTGTCAAAAATGTGACAGAGACATAGGTAATTGGCAGGTTGTAAGGATAAATATGTTAAGAGGGCTGCTGTTAGCAGACAATTTATTTGACAGGCGTGCTGTTGTTAAACTCCATCAAACAGGCCACTGATATAGTTAAAAAAACTGAAGAACTGATATGTCTAGAAACTAAAAAAGCAGCCTAGGAAATAATACACTTGATAAAACGGAGAGTGCAGTTTATTGACAATGTCATCAAATAAAGGACGTACACGCATTTCAAAATCTAATGTTTTAGTCACACATGCAACCTTAGTTAAGTCGATGCAAAAATACAGGACTCTGCATGATCTGAACTCTGTGTGGGCAAGTGAAGAGGACAGCAGGACTGGGGGACAGGGACAATGTTGATACTGTTATGTTTCTGTCAGCTCAGCATAATCCTGTATCCCTGTTTTCAAGGCTCCGGTAACAGACAAAGCAATCAAAGTCACTTTCAAGCCTCCCTCTTCTTTAACGGCTCAACTCAGCCACCACTCCATCTTGTTGTCTGACAGTCCTATCTGCCACCTGACTTCAATAATTATCTGACTTGTAAACGTTCTGTGGAAGGAGCTATAGTCCTCTTTCTATCCTTATTCATTGTATCCTTTACATGGTTTTAAGTGAACCAACATTGACAGCAAGTATTTTTTGGCAAACAACTAAAAGATACTTTTGATGCATTTTAAAAGAAAGAAAACATGTGTAAGAGTGAGGGATCCTTCATTATTTTCAAGAGGTTCCTGAAGCTAAATGTTGTAACATTTCTTCTCTAATACCCCCTTCCCCAGGTCATACACATGGCTCAACACACATCAGGCAACCCTCCTTCAATATCTGGGTTAGACACAGGTCAGACTTTGTATGGCTTATAAAAAAAAATTATGAGAGAATGAAATCATATATGAGAGAAAAAGAGAGAGGGACACTGTAACACGCACACACAAACGACCCCAGTTTTAAATATCTGTACATATTTATATCTATTGTTACATTTTACTATTTTTACATTTTTATTAGAATATACTTTGTTTCATACTGCTTAATAACTTTTGTTTTTATATTTGCCAAACAAACAGATTTATACAATGATAAACCCATCCTATTATTGTGTTAATGTACGTATACCACTGTATTGTGTTCTGTCTGATGCTTTGGCAACATTGTTATTGAAGCTTTCTAGCCAATAAAGCCCCATGAATTGAGAGAGAGAGAGAGAGAGAGAGAGAGAGAGAGAGGAGAGAGAGAGAAACAAAGAGAGGAAACGTGTGTAGATGGAAAGGTTAGACTGACACTTAACTTTTATTTGGTAATTATTCAATGTAATCTAAATGTAATTCTATGGTTTATTAATAAAGCATATAAAACCACACTGGGGACTATGCCAGTTTAAGTGTGTGTAAAAGTATTATGTGCATATTAGTTTATGTTTCTTGGAGATGTTTTGTACATAAAAACCAAAAGAGGAGCATGTCATCTCCAGTTTTCACACTACATCAGCAGCATAAGCATGAGTTCACTGTGCTACATGAACAAAATCAATTTACAGAAAGGGGGACAATGATTTTTTTTTTTTTTTTCTTTTTTTAAATCCGACATGTTCCCCCCCTGGTGTGAAAAAGCCAAGGATTTTCTTCTTCTTGGCCTCATGGCAGCAGAAGGGGAAAGCTGACTTTATGATACCATGATTCCCTGGCAGCCTATTGAAAGCCACAGCTGTAAGCTGTTTATGTGGCATAAAGGCTGTCTCTATTAGCACTGCTGTCAGAGCGGGGGAGCTGGGCATTGGGTGGCAGCGCTGCGACAGTTCAGCTCACAACAGTATTCATTTACTGACAGGACTGGAGGTCGTCAACTGGCAGTGCACAGAGGCCCAGAGTGGAGGCAGATCAAGCAGCGCTGCCGCCAACCTCTAGGTCGACTCGGAGAAACGGGATGATACTCGGGATACGGGATGAAAGGTCAAAGAAATCAAATGTGTGGAACTATTCCTACTACTCCTTCAAAACTGCATTAAGACGACAATCACTAATGGAGCTGAATGTCACTTGGCACATAATGAAATTCAGTAAAACATGATCTGATAACATATGGTCTGTTTCCTATACTTTTTTTTTTACGTTTTTGCTGGTAATCAAGTGTATGTCAACAATAATATGTGCTAGCAAATATAAAACTACAGGATATTATTAATATGCAGTAAAATAATCCATCGCCCTACCCATTTTCAAAGCTGTATGGTGTCAGAGACAACACATAAAATGGATAAACTGGGGCAGATTGTGATTATTTTACTACTTGTTCATAGTCACTATTTGTTGATGGCCCCTGAAGTGCTTACAACTTCACAGTTTCAACTTAAAATCTGTGTTTTGTGTTGTATATAACCAGGAAGCCAGTAAGGGGTCTGTCTGAAAGCATTTGATTGACATATGGTCAAAAATCTCCTGTTATGTATTGCTGTTTTATTAATGTGTATTTGTTTAGGTCTATGTGACTTTCAGAGAAATGCATTTCAATCCCATTCGGTCAAATTCTACAAAGTGGCACACCAAATACAAGTTTACTGCCATTTTGGTGCTCGGCAACTCTAGTCTTGATTAAAAGTCATCAACTCAGTGATGTGCCCTTCATTCCTTCTCACTGCATCACGTCCAGTCCGCACGCAGTGCCTTGCAATCGCAAGGTTGCAATGTCAATGTCCCACATCAGAGACAACACTCAGAAAGAGAGAGAGGGGGAGAGAGAGAGAGAGAGAGAGAGAGAGAGAGAGAGAGAGAGAGAGAGACACAGACAGACAGACAGACAGACAGACAGAGAGAGAGAGAAAGAGTGTTCAGATGCCTGCTACTTCAACAGCTTCTCCTTTTACATCTCACAGAACAAGAGTCAATGCATACAAAGGATCAATTCAGACCAGGGCTCAGTGGGTTTCAGCTTAACTACACAATGGCACTCAGAGCGCTGCAACGATGACTCTTCACAGAACCAGCTCCACATGGCGCTCCATTATGTGGGGTTTACTGGTACTGAAAAGACAAGACTACTTCTGATAATAGTATTCTTTTGTTAACATGAGTGAAGTAATTTCTTTGACTAGAATCAAACAAGCAATGAAATGCTTTTGTCATCATTTTACAAGAATGACCATAGAGTGGAGCAATGATTACATCAGCCATAGTGAGGTAGGGATTGCATCATACAACTGTATACCAAACTAATGCACTGCTCCAATTAAACAATGGCCTTAGTGTTACATGCCACATGATTCTGCACCTGGGCTTAGATCATTATGGCACTATGCTGTCTACAAAAGCAAATGTGAGCGGTTTTCATGCATTGTGAACAGGTCAGATGGAGCAGAAGATTTGTGTCTTTTGCCGCCTGTGAAAATGCAGTAACAAAAAGACAGAAAAAAAACTGAATGTGAAGAAGAGACTGCTCGGAAGATCAAACTGTGAAGAATATCAAACATATTCCTCTTGGTTTCTTCCCACGTTCTTATTGGCTGATCGCAGCTCTTAGAAGTCATCTTTATATATCTCACAAAGTAAACAAAATATGTTTGAGGAGACTATGGAGTCTGGGACGGCTCACGGATTCGGTTAAATTGTGTCCGTAACCTGCTCACATTTGATGAGAAACGGGAATGACAGTCAGCACTGACTCGTCTCCAACATGGGGGGAGAATGTCACAAACTTGTACGGGGCAGCATCATCTTTGCTTTTGTCTCCCTGAGCCCATTAAGAGACAGACAAGTTAAGTAAGAGGCTGGCTTTGTTAGCAGGCAAGGAACAAGCTCTTGTTACCTGCCAAAATTAAACTGAAAACACTAATAACGTAAGTTACAATAGACATCTTAGAGCCAATATCCTCAGATAGTTCAGTACTGCTGCTGAAAAGGTGGGTTATTACTCTGGTAACGCTGTTTTTTGCTGCACTACTAAGCAAGTGTGTGTGTGTGTGTGTGTGTGTGTGTGTGTGTGTGTGTGTGTGTGTGTTTGAGACAGAAGGAGATATAGGCATAAATACATGTGATTAGAATGCATGCAGCTACAACTTGTTATATGAAAATCAAATCAAGCACATCATCAACATGAACGGCACACGAACAGGGTCGTTAACAACTAGGGAGGAAAAAATTATGTCATTGGTTGAAAATGTGGGTGCCAAGTCGTAATGCAATTGTCAGAGGTTGCCACAAAAAAATAACAAGTAGATTCGATTTTACCGGGCTTTAGAATGTAACCACATGGTACATTTCAAAAATAAAAAAATAATTAGCTCTCTCTCACTCTCTCTCGCATGCCTGAGACATACATCTACAGTTGGCAGTTTAGTGTGTTCATCAACTCGTTTTGACAGGCTTGGTCTGAATTGACAAAAATAAATATGAAAATAAAGGGGTTAAACACGGGTCAGACAACCACTCAACCCTGGTCATTGGTGTGAAAGAGGTAGTAGTAACACATTTCACATTCAGCATTTTTTCCAGCCACATCAAGGCAACAGCAGTAAAAGAGCCTGGCTCACAGTTGAAGAGACTGCGGCTTCTAGTTGATGATGTGCACTCACCTTAGCGTTGGCTTTGGTCTTGCTGCTGCTGTTAGTGTTGTTGTTGTTAGGGCTGAGAGTAGCATCTTCATGAACGCTGTCCAAAAGCCAAAGGAGGAACTCAAGGGCATCGTGCTGAGAGTTTCCCCGAAACTGAGTGCCATACTTGGCCACTATGCTCTGAGGAGAGGAGAAACATAACAATTAATGGGTGATATTCAAGTCTTTAAATGCTGACAACATTCCTGACAAAATGAAGCATGGATCACATTGAACACAGGAACTCATACAACTCATGTAAGTTAGAGTTGGTTCTGCTTGGAGCACTCAGGAGAGACATTGAAAAAAGCAGGGACACATCTCTCTCTTATAATCAATTAATGCAAACTCTTTTAAGATCATCTGCCATGCATTACTTGGCTATGATAAGATCATGTATTAAAGTCATTCACAATTTTGTTTTGGACGTTGAACAAACAATGGGAACTTTTTGAAGAATATAAATTATACGACGGAAGACGTATGCAGCACATTAAGCCATCCTCCAAAAAACATTTCAACAACGCTCACTGTATTTTCAGAAAGAGATATAAAAATGATTACTTTCTTGGATAATCGATTTATCTGTTGATCTCTAAATAATTTCAAAAAACATTAAAAAGTGCCTATTATCATTTCCCACAGCCTAAGATGCAATCTTCAGGAGTCGTTCTATTTGACCGACAGTCTAAAACCCAAAGATATTGAATGTACCATCATGTATGACAAGGAAAAGCATCAAATCCCCATATTCAACAAATTGGAACCAGCGGTTTGGCATATTTGGCATGTTTGCTTGAAAAATGACTAAGGCAATTATCTGATTTTACCTAACCAACACATTAACTAGCAGATGTTTAATTGCATACATATTCTTTTACCGTTTTATTTCATCAAATTAGTAAAGCTGAGCCACTTGTTTTGAGTGGTTATGTTTACCTTACCTTGTTGTAAGTTCTAAAACATATTGTTGATTTGATTTGATTTATTGGGATTTCTATTAGCTGGGACCATAGGCACAGCTATTCTTCCTGGAGTCCACCCAAAGATTGTGCAGCTCTACATTACCATGCATCATTATTAAATTAAAAACAATCACCAAAAACAACATTCAATACATCAATGAAAGAAAAACATCCAAAATAATGACAAGACATGATAACATTCAACACTACAACGGAGTACACAGGACCTACTTTAAATTATTCACAGAATGTAGAGATGAGATTATATTGATCATTGATAATATGACCAAGCAAACGCACACATCACACCCGTTAGGCCCTGAAAGGCCATTATATTTAAAATAAACTGAAGGTCAAAGTTCCATTCAGGAAAATTCGAGGACGCATCTTAAAAAAGGGAAGATTATTACACTAACATCACAAAAACTGACACCCACTTTAATCTCTCATCACAAATTAAATTACTTAATACTTTTTTTCTTAACTGTTGTTGTTTAAATGCTGTACTGATATTGCTATACCGGCAGCATAACTGCATCAGTAAACATAATAAGACACATCAGTCCATTTGTGATGTCCTATCCAATTTTAAGAAATTGTTCTTCGAACACATTCATACACTGCATACCAAACAATGACTCAAACAGCGGATATCCAAAACCCTGACAGGTGTTACTAGAAAAAACTGCCAGACTGTCTTATTCAATTACAAGGAAGGAGTTGTGACTTAATGAGTCAGACGAAGAAAATGACAAGCAAAACTAACGACGGCATTAAAGCTACACTCTGTGGCTACTTCTCTCCATCGCTCTCCCTCTCTGTGTGGGACTGATAGAATCCAGCCTCTGCACCACACCTCATTAAAAATCACCACATTATACCTGCTGTATTCCAGTCTCTAAATATAAACACGGGAGGGAAGGCCCCCCTCCACCTGACGGAGACAGCCCGCTAATAAGCTTCATTGCAATGAGGAAGCACTGACAGGGGATGGAGGGATGAGGGAAAGATGGAGAGAGGGAGTGGTGGAGTAAGAAAGGAGTGAGGGTGGGACGCTGGCGGAGTTTCAACAGACCTGCGAGTCGTTTTCTTTCTATCAAAAAGGACGGCACTGTTCTGGCTGGCCCCGAGATGAAAAGTGAGAACACGGAGGTGGCACAGTTTCTCAAAGCTACTGACAAAAACGGAGTGGTGAAAATACCACGGCATAGACAGTTAGACGTTACGGTGAGTCTCGGCACAGAAACCCGATGGCATGTGACTTCATTAAGATGAGGAGATGACCCCTCCACTGGCCTCATGTGCTGTTTTTCTCCCTCTTTGTGTGTGTGTGTGTGTGTGTGTGTGTGTGTGTGTTTGTGTGTTTGTGTGTTTGTGTGTGTGTGTTTGTGTGTCATGCGTGTGTCAAAGCTAAAAATGTCATGTCATTTTGCTAATCTCTAATATCTGTTGTCTCTCAGATTGCCACACAGGCTCAAAGGCACTTAGAAAGAAGAAATGTTGCGTTCCTCTGTAAACGCTAGTGTCCAAAGCTGACCTGAGCACAGCTCTGGTGAGATCTTAAGTGTTTGTTGAGCAAACACTCCAGAGCTCGTCGACGAGAGGATAAAGGTGGGCGTAAGGGTCAACTTGAGGCAGTATTTTGTAAGAACTATTGATCAGTCTAGAACAAGGATCTGATTTTCAACCCACCCATCCCTGATTGGTCCTGACCTGAATTGGTTGGATCAGGTTATTTCCCTCTTAGATCACTGTAGCTTAAAGCAAACTTTGTTTCATTTACTGATTTCAGTCAGTATATACACACACACACACACACACACACACACACACACACACACACACACACACACACACACACGTATGTACACATATAAACTAAAGAATCAAGGACTACTAGCATTTCTACAAACAATGAAGAAAGCATGACAAAGAAAGATAACATAATGACAAATGACAGCAATAAACGTGCGGTCTCCACAGCAGGGGCCATGACCTCCGGCAGTCAGCAGAGTAGGGCTGCACTCTGGCAACATTCCCCTGCTTCCACACCCACGTCTGTTTTAGGGTCCTGGCTTGCTACCCTTGCTTCACCTCACACCATTACCCCCCCGGTGCCCTCACCAAATCCATCTTCCTACTCTGTAAACAATGATGCATCAGGAGTGCTGGCAGGCCAGGGATTTACTATTAGCATACGTTCTCTCTCTCCCTAAAAAAAACATGTCACCACCTCACCTCCTCGTAATCCAGCCTGCCAAACGAGCCTGGACGGATTTGTTGTTGATGGACAGAGAATTATGCTGACAAATTATGACAGGGCGTGACCTTAGAGAAACTGCCCCCCCCCCCCCCCCCCCCCCCCCCCCCCCCCCCCCCCCCCCCCCCCCCCAGGTGTGGCTGGAAGGAGGCTGGATAGAATCTGTCATGACTTGCTGCAACATTTGCGGTTTCATTTTCCAGCCGGCTCACCTCTGGACACAGGACAGACATCACTAATAGTCTCCGCTCATACCAATCTCTCGCTCTCCCTCTCCTGCCCCTCACGCTGTGTGTTCCATCGGTCCTTTTTCTGTCTTACACACAACCTTCAAAACGGAAACTTTTATTTTTTTCTCTCTTTTTATTATCTTTTTACCTTAATTTTCTACCACGTAGGAACCATTCACACACACCCCCACACCACGGATGTATTAGCCTCAAACCCACACGCGAGCCTCTCTTAGCAGTGTAGCCCCGACCCCTGCCTCCAAATTTAAGCATAATTTATACTTCTGTGTAAAATCTACGTCGTGCCTACGTACATAGATACATGGAGACAAGGAACTACGCAGGACCCTACGCCGTAGTCTGACATGCACCTCTCGAAAAATGTAACAACACGTCGCAGCAACGCAGGTTGTGCCTTGGCGGTGTTGCATTTCCCACCTGCTCATTTCCTGGTTCTCCATAAATAACATGAAATCAAGGAGAGGGTTAACTTCTCCTGCTACAGATGTCCTAGCGTGGTCAGAAGGAACAGGGGAGACACTATTGTTTCTCTCACTGTGACTCTAGAGTCACTGCTTGCTCCGAAGCGGTTCATCGTTACTTCTCCCTTGCTCTTCCACACACTCCCCACACTCACACATGTCGGCTAGATGTGCACCCCAACACACAACTTTAGGCCACTTATGTATTATGGCGAAAGCTCTGCGTGGAACCTTCGCAGAACTATAAATCACGCTTTACTGCTACTTTTTGTGTCAGCCTAGTTCATACTGGATTCCCCTCCAGAGCAACAGAGAACAGATGACAAGTGCCACATCTTGGAATAAGACCTATATTTCCTCTGCAGCACTGAAAAGTTCTGAAATCCTTCGATAAAGGTGTGCCAGCAAGTCAAGACTGAAAAAGAACCTGTAGATGTCCCCAGTGTGGGATTTACAGACAATCAGGGATGAGAGGTGATGGAAATAATCTCCTCCGAATGGTTTACACCTGAAACTGAGAAACTGATACACTGAGGATTCATATCTGAGGCTGTAAATACACTACTGTGCAAAACTGAGAGTCCAGGAATCTGTCAGACTATCAAGAGCTGTATAAGCATATATGCTTCCCCATCACTGAGATGAAGTAGGAAAGTCATCCCCAGCCTCCATGATTCTGTGATCCCAGTATCACATTCCACAATACTAAAGATGTAGATGTATTCCTTCCCACTGCTTCCTACACTGTGTTGTTCAGACTTGGCATATAAATCATAAAAGGGATAAAATACCTGGTGGAAAATGGTCTCATATTGTCATGCTTACACAGATACAGCAGACATACTTCTCGGTTTCTTTATTGCCTTTTGTCACAGAGCTGCAGGTATAATGGATTGCAGCTCACTGAGTCGTGGGAATGCATGCTGCTTCTAAACAGCATATGGTTGCTCTGTTACAGTACTTGGTAAGTGGTTTAGCTTGTGTTTTATAAGGGTGAGTTCAAGTGTTTGAAGAATTACTACTTTCCCACCAACTTCACGACATAGATCCCACAGTCTGTGGCCAGACACAGAATTCTTATATCTATTCTAAATCTTCTACCCGCACCCCGCCCCCCCCACTCCATCTGCTTCAATCAAGCTGAAATGAGAGGCAGCCCTGCTGTGCCCATTTAGCAGAGTCCAGGTGGTGCATATCCCGACAGCAATGTGTGCGTGCGTGTCTTTCTACAAACAATGTATACATCTCAGCCCAGAGAGTCAGAATGAGAGTGGTCCTTGAAGGAGCAGAGAGACAAGAGAAGACAAACAAACCATCCGTCTCGCTGCCCTGCCTACTGTTACACACTTCCTGCACTCTTAGAACAAACAAGACGTCTTAAAATACCAGGCTTCATCTTAAGGGCCGAGCTTCTCTGGCCTCAGAGCTGCATCCTGTCAAGCGTAAAAAAAGAGGAATCTGGGCTCCTGCTCTACGACTTCTTAAAGTAGTTTCTGTGCTGTTAAATCCTTTACTTCAGGAGTGTAACACATTAAAAAGAACGAGTTTACTCTGTCATTGAGTTTAAATGATGTAGACAACTTTTAGAGCAACCAATCGAAGGACACCCTCCAGATTTCATCAACCTCAAATGTGTAGTGAAGCATTTATGGCACAGTTGGAAATTTTGACCTTTAAATGCAGCACTTCCATTAGGCTGATCACTGTCATTTATGAGCTTTGCTGCATTTGCTAACAGAATTCATATCAGTCAGACTTAAAGTGTAGAATTTTTAAAGATGCTAGTGAGTGTGCTGGTGAGGAGCATCTAACAATGATTTCCATGAGAGCCTTAAACCACCGCTTGTTAAACCAGTCCAGTGAATCACACAATTAAAAACACCCTGAAGTCCACTGGGATTTTGGGACCAAGACTGACATTACAATATTAATCTTAATGTTTGCATACAGCGGAGTGTAACAGACACATAAGTGCACACAACACTTTGGTTCGTCAAAAGGCCAAGAAAGTAGAACAAAACCTGTTTTGAATTTTTCGAGAAGATAACCCTAACCCAACATTTAAATGTTGAGTACATTCTCTGCCGCAAAGCCTGAGGTCATTCTGGTATGTTCAGTTAAGATGTTGTGATGTCTACTGAAAGGCTAATGACTCTACACATATCCCAAACAAAAGAAGTTGGAAAAAGTACTGCAAAAGTTTCCACTTCCCATTACAGGCCACTGCCTAGCTGTGGAGAGATTTAGTAATAACCATCAGTTGTCAAAGTTGGGTGTCCCTTTTTCTTATTACTGCCCAGGGGGGTGCTATGATGATCACAGGGCTGATGATGTAGTTTGGTTTACCAGCAATTTCTCTCCCTCCCACTTTCCCCCCCTCTCTCTCCCCCTGAGTGCACCACTGGAGGAGTCTCAGCAGGGGGTATCCTCCTTTTCCAGGCTGTATGCACTTGCTACAGTAAACATCCTCTCTCCTGCATCACCCTGGGATGAGCAGACAGACACAAATCACTGTATCGATGCAATGGGGCGAAGCAAGTAAAGGGGAGTGAAGGACATAGATTTTTTTGTATTTTATTGCATCCCACGATGATGAGAGGTACTAGAGCAAAATAGAAGGAAAGAGTGAACACCTCTGTTTAAACAGAACAGCCCGTTCAGACGTTAAATTCAAGGGCTATTATTGAGTATTTTCTTCAAATATGTGGCCATTACACACACTGATATCAGCCACCATTTTAACTTATTTTGGTAAAAAAGGGCCTGAAGGAGAAAGACTGAATCACACATCCTGTGACAATTTGATCACCTGAACAAAATACTGCACAAAAGGAGGTAATTTTATTACATATAAATCCAGATTTTTTCCACAATCCATACCTAATTACCTATCAAGACCTTGTGTTAATTCATGGTTACTTCATGTTTTTCCCACCCAAACTTTTTATTATTATAGAAAAAGTCTACAGATTCTCAGGTTGGTGACGCTGACCATGACAAGAGTTTAAAATCTGCTCTTTATATTGCACATGTATTAATGATCCATTACATGATGACTCCCTGAACTTTTCAGATCAAAACAGCATCTACTTAATCACTACTTTTCGCTGACAGCTTTGGAACAGAGTGCACTCTCTCTCTCAACCTTTTCCATTATAAATTATATCCCACTCATACTGTCTCGCCACTGCGTGTGTGTTTTTGTGCATACCCACTCCCCTACAACTTCCCCCAGGCTGTCTGTTGATGCAACAGAGCAGCTACCAGCCTACTGGTTGACTGTCAGCCCAGAGGAAGCCCTGCAGCCCTGGCTCACAACAGCCATGAGTGACTGTGACGGCAAGCAAGAAAGCCTTCTGTGTTGCAAGTATGTGACCCCTTGTTGATTTAATATCCTCAATAATATGCTTACATTTAGGCAGATACTGTTGCAACTCTTATCACATGCATTTCACAGCTTGTGTAATAAGTCAGGGAATGCTCGACTCCCTCATACTCCCAATGACAGTCGGAGAATGAGGACAAACCACCTCAAGTGCTGCACTGAAGGGCAGGTGTGTCGACTGGAGACACTGCAGCCTGTGTGTAATCAGTAACCACATTGCATGCATGCACAAAACTAATACTAGTACAAACAGTAATGAAATGCTCAAACTGGGAGGCAAAGTGGTGAGGTTATTTTATTATTACTGCTTCCCTTGAAACACAATATGGCTGTGCGCCTTCATTGACACAGGTTTGACTTTTGCCCTTTGAACCGCATTCAGTTAAGTGCTCACCTGACGTGTTTATTCAGACAAGTGTTTTGCCAATATAGGCCATCATATGTTATAGTTGGTAATGCAGCTTAAAAAAACTCTCTCGACACCTGCTGTGCTGGTAGGCTGGCTGCTGAGTGGTGGTAGGGCACAGGACACACAAAAGCTATTATGATTGTGAACAAAAAAACTGGAGATTCCATGGGAAGAATGTGCATAGGTAAACTAACCTGATGATAATGACATGTCTTTATTGTTGGAGTAGCTCACAGGGGACGATGAGGCGCACATTTCCTGTTGAACCCCCACTGACCCTCCTTCTTGCTCTCTCTGTGCAATGTGTACTGTATCTAACCTTGTCCGAGTACCCCCTGAGTGCAGAACTCAGCAGACAACTCAAGGCAGCTGAATTATATTTTGCCTGGACACCCAGAAACCCACCCGCCTGTGCTGGGAAACTACCTGGCCGCAGGTTTGCTGATCGTTTGATTTAAAAGGCCTTGAGGCCCTGTGAAATTGGTTTTATTGTGCTGCAGTAGATCACATTCCCAGAGAAACGTGCAGTTATTAAATTGATCACAAACCACTTGACACAAGGTTAAACTTAAGGGTTTCAGTGCCCCTGGGGGGCTGAGTCTGTGCATGCTATGTTAAGGAAGAAATATAACTTTGCTAGTATCATAGAAAGACAATCTCGCTCTCTATTAAGCAGTCTCCAAAAAGGTCCTCAAATGGCATGTCAGGTACTTAAACTGTGGGCACCACAGTAGTTTACTTTCCAGCAGCAACCTAACTTTCTACTTTGGTACAGGGATGGTCAACAGGGGGTCCGGGATCCTTAGGGGGTCCTCGAGAGTCAATGCAGGGGGGCCTCCAAATTATTGCAACCTTTTGAATATTCAAAAATTAAAATGTCTATTAATCCAACATTTTGTTAGCAAATAAAAATCCCCACTGTTGATAGGCTTACTGGCCTATAGGGACGTTATTTTAGGCCCAGTTTAAGATGCAACTTTATTTTAAGTAGTAGGCTAGGGAGTCCCTGCTCCGTCTTTCTTTCAATTAAGGGGTCCTTGGCCTAAAAACGTTGAAGACCCCTGCTGTAGTAGCTAGATAAAACACCCAGTGTTCTTTCTGTCCTCACCTTGAACTCCACAGACAGCTGCGGGGTGTACTCCAGGGTCCACAGCCCTCGAACCAACGACGCCAGCTGCTCGGTCACCTCTCCTCTCGCGGTCCGCGGCTCCTCGCCTCTCACCTCCCCGTTCACCCTCCTGTGGCCCAAGTCAGACTTGTACTGCTCCAGCCCGAGGTACTCGGCCAAGAGGTCCGTGTTGCTCAGGCACTGAACCACGGCGTTCATGAAACAGGTGTTTCCGTGGTTCTTCAGCCCCAGCACCCCGGGGGTCTTGTCGCCGTAGCACCACGACAGCCTGTCTTTCACTGAACCGTGAGTAGAGGACGCCGCGGAGCTCTTCTTCACGGTTCCCTCTCTGGAGCTCTGCACGCAGTCGTCTTTGAATCCCACAGAAGTGCCTTGCCCGAAGCCGCCGTCGTCGTCCTCCGCGTCCGGTGGTTCCGCGTCGCCAAAGTGCGCCAAAGTGCCTAAAGTTTTAAGGATCCTTCCCATGAAATTCCCAAAAGATCGCAGCGACTTCCTCCTGATAAACTTCCCAGTTTTGTATTTCTTCTCTTTTCGCTTCGTCGTTTTGGGTTTCATGGCTTTTCTTGCCTTGTTTTCCTTGCGGGTATCCATGGCTCCTACTACTTCATAGGACCGAGAGAAAATGAAACAGGCTGTGTGGAGTCGCACCTGTCTGCCAGGCTGTCTACCCTCCTCCTCCTCCTCCTCCTTTCTCTCAAAAAAACCTTACCGCTGAAGTAGCACCGATTTGGTGCCAATAAGGCACATGCTTACTGATATTATTCCCTTGACATCACGATAATTCCCATTACGATATCACCAGTCCGCGTGTTTTGATGCGCGACGCTCCCTCCAGGAACTACACAGAGGAGACGCTACTTCCCTCCACACAGCAGCTTAGGACACTTCCTCATCGATGGCGATGATCGGCGCTGGATCGTAAGCGGTCGGTCGGTCTGTGTGTGTGTGTGTGTGTGTGTCTCTCTCTCTCTCTCTCTCTCTCTCTCTCTCTCTCTCTCTCTCTCTCTCTCTCCCTCTATTCTTCCCTCCTCTCCTGTCTATGGTTCTACTACGAACACGTTTATAGTTGCAGGGCATCGTCTAATGCCCGCCCCTTAGACATGGATTTAATTAACCTGGATTGCATTACTTATCACAATAGAAAGCTTTATACAATGTGCAGGAAATCCTTTTCACACTGTTGCTGACTGGCAAGGAGCACATAACTGGACATGTCTTGTTTGTTGCTCAGGGAACAAGGAAGTCGTTGATGTTAATAGGTGTCAAGCACTGTAGCCTTAAACTGCCCCCTGTAGGACTAGTTAGCCTACAACATCACCTGCCTAACATCTTCAGAGGGTGTCTTAAAAAAAGACACCATTGGCATTTGTTGGATGATCCTACCATAGGGGCTGTCACAAAAAGCTCAACCTCTCTTTATTTCCAACCCCAATTCTAAAATGAAGAAACATCAGCTACTGAAAGCTTTTTGGTGGTATATTATCATCATTCTGTAGTAAGAGAACGGACTAATTAAATACAGTGAGACCAATGAGAGTAAAACTTCTCAATGACCAGAGAATAGTGCTGTATGCAGTATGTTTATATTACTAAATATAATAATTATAATTATAAAAGACGCAAAACTGTATAAGGGTCTACTTTTGCTTCACTTTGCTATCGAAATCACTTCTGTCCACACTCCACAGTATAACATGCTCACTTTTACAGACACATGTACAGCATCCTATAAATAGCATGGCTGCTACCTTTGTACACAAGAATGCTGCTGCTGCTGCTGCTAGAACCTGGAAGCTCCACGAAGTAAGTCAAATGGATGTTACAGAACCATTTGGCCAGACAAGTTATTTGCAGTTCAATGGGGATTTACCATCTTTTGTGCTATATTCAGATTCTAATCACTCCAAGCTTAATTTCACAGCTCACCAGTACTAAAGATTGAATTTAGTGGGCCAGTTGGGCTGATTTATTGAAATAGGGCCACATCCAATATTTCCCTTATTCTCTATAACCCCCCCCCCCCACACCCCCCACCACCACCCAATGCTCTTATTCCAGCATTGTTAGGAAACATGTACAAATGGTTATCATTGTTACAAATAAAACTGTGACTTCCTTACAGAAAATGACCCACAATTTTGGTTTACGTTGCGGGTTTGCCATGACATTACATTGACGATTACTTTGATTAGCCATTTTGAACAATACTGAGGAGAGTGGGTTCAGATCTGAGACAGTTAGAGAGGACTTCTGATACACGTTGCCTCTCTCTTTACCCAGAATCCTTCGGGCAATCACTATTGATAGATTATCTGACAGCAGCCGTGTGCTTAAGCGGCCAAGAATCTGGGCCTACTCTTTGTCTCTACAGTAACATACATAAGAATCATATCTGAGTACATGTAATGTACTGTATAATATGCCTTGTTTTCACAGATTCTGATTTAATCTGCAATTAGGACTGTAGAACTGCATTCATTCCACAGTTCTCATGAAGTCTAAAGAATCCTAATGCAGACACTTTGGTGTGAAAAATAAGTTCCTGTGCCTTGAAGTGTAATTTTAAATTCAAGTAAATTGTCGCTTTGTGAATTTCCACCTATAGTCACCTCCTGTGGGGAATTACCATTCAAGAGAGTACACTGCTCAGGAAGTCTAATCTCTTCACTTGTTTATAGATCATCCTTTCTCAGATGGAAAAGAAAACCATCTAACAAAGTCATTAATGCTTGAAATTTTACATTTATTTCTTTTGGTGCTAGAGTGTAAACCTATTCTGCAATGTTAACTTTTGATAGGAAAGTTAACATTGAACTCTGATAGGAACATTTACTAAGTGGAAAGATTAAGGGAGAATGTTGGCTGCATTTGCATATCATACGGTGTTACTGGATTAAAAGTGTCTGTTTCTTCCACATGACATGTCCAGTATTCCATGTGTCACATTAAGAGGAAGAGGCGTGAGGGAACCGCCATCGGAGAATGGCTCCATCTGCGCTGGTGCTGACTAAGGTGCGGTTGTTGGAGCAGACCTTGATGCTGGTGATACTGCCACCATGAGCTATTCCTGTGTGGGTTACTGCACCTTCCATGTAGTCCCACACCTTCACCAGCTTGTCATCTCCACCTGTCGTGAAAAGGTGAAAAATATGTCAACGACCTGAAAGAAGTTTGATCAGAGCAGGCATTGTAGTATCAGCAGAGGAGATGAAAGTTAAAGGTCCCATAGGCAGGCTGGGGGAAGGCATGTTAATGTTAAAAAACCTCATAAAGTGACATTTTTATGCCATGGGACCTTTAAGGCTCCAAGGGGTTGGAGACCACACTACTATATTTGAAAGTAAAAAAGACAAATGGACTATAACACAAGAATGCCAGAATCAATACAAATCTAAGCAGTTAATTAAATAATTGTTAACTAAAGGACACAAACGTTATTCACAAAAAAAAAGACAATCATGCTTTTATCTAAAAATGAGCATTATCAGCAATGGACCGAAGCATGTGTATAAGGAGCAAAGCAACAGAACAAGTCTGAGACGTGTAATGGGACATACCTGTCACAAAGTGTTTGCCATCCTGTGTGATGTGCATGCCATTGATGGCCCCAGACAGCGAGCCCTCCAGTTCTCTAATGGCAGATCCGTCGTACACGTCCCAGAAGGCCACCTGAGAGGGAAGTTAACACATTACACATATTTCATATTTGTTCATCACTGGCATTGTTAATGGAAGACTCGGTCAGTGTCCAAGAGGGAGGGAGAGTCTCTTTTCTTTACTGCCACGAAGAACAAAAATCTGGCATCATAAATGACACATAACCTTCTGATCTCTTTGCAGTAATTTGAATTATAGAATTTTTTTATAGTATATTGCTTTTGTAGATTGATGCAGTCACTGGACAGACTATTGGGCTCACTATACAGATGATGCAGGTGACAACATTGCTATGTTATTGTGCTATTTTCCCATCATGTTGTCATTATTATAAACTGTATTATTTCCTATTATGGATTAAATGCAATGTGTGATCTCAAACCCCCTTGAACTACCTTTACTGCTTTATTATTCATAAACTGTTTTGGAAATGCTATGGTTAGCACACACACACACACACACACACACACACACACAAATTGAAACTATGTTTGCTGATGTAAATGAGACTTAATCATTCCTCAAGCTTTATAGCTGTCAAAGTATCAAGTCCCACAAAAGGCAATTTTATTCGAAGTTATTTATAGCGCAGGCAGCAGAAACATCACAGTACCACACGGCAACAAGGGTCCTTTCTTGTTATTTTCATGTCTAAGCTGATTACATTTGAAAAGTTAAGTACTGTAAATAATTGGCCAGATGGATTTGATAATTAAAATCGGTCTTCTGAGTCACATTACATGAAGGTGGTTCTAATAGAAGATGAAGTGGCCCTTCTGAGCATTGATCTCAGTCCCTATGTGTGTTTACAGTCCACAGGCCAATTCCAAACACAGGCTCAAAGTAAATCAAGTGTTAAAAGCTCTACACGACATTTAAAGATCAAATTACTAAAGCTCTGTATATGTCCTGACTGTATTGCTGCTAACAAACAATAAACAGATGCTTACTATTTAACTAAACTAAATGAAATCCTATGCAGTATTATATTGGTTGGCTGTTTGTAAAAGGTAATGTGTAAAAGTTAATGTTACACAGAGCTGCACACAACGAGCCCAACCTTTATAATAGCCTCTAAAATAGGATTTCTTTTCTCTGCACAAGATCATGCCTGTAATACATTATGGGATGGGACATGTAATCTCACACAGACAGATCAAATACGGTTGGTTTTTATGGAATGGAAGAGGAATAAGGCTTGGACAAAAACTCTTATTTATAGTTTCAAAACTGCAGAGGGATTCTCAGAGCAATGAGCTTTGAGCATTATTGTGGGGGCCGTTTGAAAGTACAGGATTTGTCTGCTACATATTGGCTTATCCTGATGGAATGGCTTGGTGATATTACAATTCCTACAAAATAACTTTGCAAACATAATTTGGGAAAACACAGCCACAACCGGAGGGGAAAACGGTTCATTATATACAGCGAATACAAATTTCTGAAATCCTTCCGTGTTTAACTCAGTATCACATCAAAACATAAGGCGTACAGCTGTGCAGAATATGCAAATTATTTTAGCTGACGTGTGTTTCATCAGAGTGCTATCTTTTCAAGAAACACCACAAAAAAGCAGTACCTAGAATTACCGCCTCACTGTTGTATGCCTCCGCCAACCAGTCAAGTTGCAGTTTACATTTATGTCTGTCCAGACTTATAATATATGGAGTAAAGACTTTGAAGAAATCTATTAAAAGACATTAAGTCTCTTTTGGGTTGAGATGGAATTAATCACTATATTGACATGTATGATTCCAGTGAATAATTTCCAGTGAGAAAAGATGTGATGTTGTCTTCACTTACACACTATTTTCTCACAGGAGTAAAGAGGACTGATAGAGAGCTTAGACATAGTGCAACAAGAATCACCTAAAACTCAATATCAGCAAAACCAATGAGCTGGCAGTGAACAGGAGGCCCCCTGTCCTAGTTGCCATCCAGGGAGAGGAATTGAAGTGGACAGACTCATACAAGTACTGTTGTTGGGTCCAAATCAATAAAAGTCCGGACTTGAGTCACAACACTATAGCCCTCTTAAGGAAGGGACAGAGCAGACAGTTCTTCCTGAGGAGACTCGGATCCTTCAGTGTGTGTAAAAAGCTCCTGGAGATCTTTTATTAGGCTGTAGTAGCCAGTGCTCTGTTCTTTGCCGTGCCAAGCTTTTAAGGCATGCATACTGGGTGATCAGGTAGGAACTGGACCGAGTGGAGGCAATGGCGGAGAGTAAGACGAGGTACAAAATCAAAGCAATCTTGGAAAACCCTCCTCACCCTCTCTACAATACGGTGTGACAGATTGGCAGCCTGGGAGTTATTCCTCATCCAAGACGAGGGTTTAACGATGGAAGCCCCTTAAGGAAAATCTTTGATGTTATATAGGGATATATAATTAAATTGATTTGATTGTTCCTGTTCTGCTGTATGTCAATTAGTGCATACGTTTATTGAGAAAAAAAAAAGAAAGAGTCAAATTCCTTGTAGTATGTGTTCACATGCTCGGCCAATAAAGCTGATTCTGACTGAACACAAAGTTGTCGCCATGACAGTAGACAATGCTTTACTATGGATGCTGCTGCAAAGAAGCTACACATTCTGAAGTGTGGATGCTTAACACACATCTTCAAAAAAATATCTAAACAATCACTACAGTTTCAAGATGGGCACCCAGAAGTATTGTCAATAATTCAGTATCTGATCAAATGTATAATATGATCACAATCTCCCCTTTTGTCCTGAGTTATGGTCATAAATTATGGCCAGAAAAGTTTTTTTGCATTACAATTTCACAGTTAAGTTAACCATTGTCCTTTAGGATAGAACATCACTTCATAATTTTATCTTATAAGGCATTTGTGTAAAATGTTATGATTATTGTATAAATTCTTGAGTTATGGCCCAAATGTATTTTGTGAGATCACAGAGAACTTGACCTTTGACCACTCAAATCTATGTAGTACATCATTGAGTCTTAGTGGACGTTGTGCCAAATTTGAAGAAATTCCCTCAAGGCGTTCCTGACATAATGCATTCACGAGAATGGGGCTGACAGTCCTCCTTCTTTTCCCCCATGTCATCTTCCTTTGCTTCCTCCAAAGTCACAGCCTCTCCCTCCTTCATTATCTAATTTCAGCAGCTTATTAGAGACTCCCACCTGTGTGAGTTGTCTTGGCCCATCTGTGTTGCCTCTACCTCAGCCTAGGAAACTGGCTTATAGCCACAACATGGGCCACCAGGAAATTATTTACATGCAGCAAGCAAGGGTGAGTCTGAAACACTGGGCCTGCTGTTGGTAATGCTCATTTTATAACCAGAAAAGACCTGAAGTCCCAGCCAGCGTAGTCACCTCAGCTACAGACAAGGTCAGCGTTGCTAACGAATCCTTTAAAATTATGCATTCAAAATGAGCCACACAAGAGCCAAGTTGAGTCTTTCAAGAACGTTATTGAGTGAATACAAAGACAAATGATGCCTTATACTAACGTCTCAGAAAGAAAAGACCTTATGGGGCCACTTTTGTGTTTGAGAGCTTAAGGGGCATACCATGTAACCACAGCGTTCCACATTTGATTCCATCAAGGAACCTTTGTCACATTTTTCCAAAAACTTAACATTTATTGCAGGATATGCTGCTATGTTCATATTATGCTGCTAGTACTACTACATTTTAATTATGTAAGTATCAAAGCTACAGTGGCGGCTGTGGCTCAGTGGTAGAGCGGTTGCCTGCCAATCGGAAGGTTGGGGATTCAATCCCTGGCCCTGCAGTCCCGTGTCGAAGTGTCCTTAGGCAAGACACTGAACCCCTAGTTGCCCACGATGCTGCGCATCGGAGTGTGAATGTGTGTGAGTGTATATCTGATGAGCAGGTAGCACATTGTACGGCAGCCTCGGCCACAGTGTATGAATGTGTGTGAATGGTGAATGTTTCCTGTATGATGTAAAAGTGCTTTGAGTAGTCGTTAAGACTAGAAAAGCCCTATATAAATACAGCACATTTACATCTCTCCATTTAGCAAAACACCTTAAAAACATTAACTAGCAACAATGTAAAAACTGCTTTCTATCATTTTATCATTCCCATCCTCCTAAACTACACTGGGGAGAGAGTAAGCACCATATGGTCTACACTAAATGCAACACCAAAACATGCATCATCATCATCATCATCATCAATACAACCTCTCCCTACCCTAGTTTTTCCATGGCCAGTGCCTTTCTCTTCACACTTTCTCTCAGTTCTGGTGGTTTCCTTTCTGTGATTTTATTAGAGGCATGCTGGGATGTGATTGCAGGGTTGGAGTAAAGAGAGAAGAGAGAGCAGAGCATTGGTATTTGTTCACCCAGACAGAGCACCTGTGTCCTAGGATGAGCAGATGGTGGCTCTGGCTGGCCCTCGGGTGGCATAGGCACATCCACAGGAAAGCACAAACACCAGAGCACTCCCCTCTCTCATCGCTCATTTCTCTCTCCCCATTCCCTGAATCCCTCCTTCTCACTCTGTCTCCTCTCACTGTCTCCGCTCACTCAGCACATCCACAGCCCAACTTGTTCTCACCTCTCAACATGCAAAGGAGGCAACAATATGGGTCTAGAGTGTGGACGGGTTCACGGGGTGTGGATAGAGTGCACAATCAGGAACCAAGCATTTCCTTCTGCCACTGTGAACTTATGACCTTATGTAAATAAAGTGCTGAGTTAATCAAAATGGTTCACAAAATAAGAGACTTGTTATTATTATGTAGAGAGCAGAGCTTTTGTTTCATAATGACTTGCAGCCAACACAGCGACTTAATTATGTTCAGCTGAGAAACAAATCACAAGCTTTTCAAACTAATCTTTGGACATACAAGTGTGTGTGTGTGTGTGTGTGTGTGTGTGGGGGTCTTCACTGTGCTCCTCTACGCTGATTTTACCAGAGTGGCAGGCTTTTCTCTCACACACACTGAGTGGAGATTATAATAACAAAAACAGCATAATGAGACATCTAGATTATGATTGTGTGAGTGCCAGTCTCTTTGCACCCCGAGGGATTTTCAATCATTACTTTTTCTTTCTGTGAGACATGTCTGCTGAATTTTGTCCCAGGGAATTACAGTATTTGCTAACCAGCTCTTTGTTTACCAACTAGTGCATGAAACCAACCAAAACTGTTTTTAATAAAAAGATGCATGGGCAGATTTCTGAGACCACAGTGAAGGGATATACTGGTAATAAGAATTGTAAATACTGCCTACTGGAATTGCCTTGAATTGTGTACTGCTGCACTAAGTACTGTGGTGGAATATAACTGACAAAAGTTTAATTTTTTTGAGATTTATGGTTTTCACAGGACAGCAACTCTACAAACATATGATGTTCTTATAGAACATGATGCATCGCTAAAGATTGAATGACCCAACAGTTTATAAAGGACTTAAAATTAGCGCAACTTTAAACGACTACAGCAGTAAATTGTTACGTACACACTAATGCAGCAGTAAGACTAAACCAAGACTAGTGAGCACTTTTGATACTTTAAGTCAATTTTGGAGATAAGTGATAATACTTACATATTTTATATAGGAAGGTTTTGAATGAAGGACCTTTACTTGGAGTGAAATATTTTCACAGTGTGGTATTAGTACTTTTACTCAATTAAAGGATCTAAATACTTCTTCTACTATTCACTGTCCCAAAACACACCTTTCTGTCAGTGCCACTGGTAATGAGCTGGTATTCTTCTGGGTGGTAGCACACCGTCCGGAACAGTGTGTTGGCAATCACCATTTGAAGACTTGCAAACCGCCTACAGCAGGAAATGCAGAAGAAGAAAAAAAGCAGAGAGGAGGTTGACTTTCACCAGTATAGAAGGGGTCTAGCATGACTACAACACAAACTGTCAAGTGCAGTGTAATGTGATAAAGCATGTTTAATTTTCAAAACAAAAAACAGAATATGTATTGTTACAAATTCAAAAAACACTTAAATGTACCATGCAGTCACAAGGCAAATAGAAAATGCACACATATGCACAACTTCCTCTGTGAACACAAACAAACATGTGTCTGATTGGGCAATCAAGATTCATTAAGGCTATTGTCTCACTAATATTCTTTTCAACATCAGCTTGTTAGTATTGATTCGAAAAAGGAAATTGACGCTTGGTCATTGAAGGGGAAAAAGTGAAAAAACATGCACACCATCTGAGTTTTTAAAGGTTTTATTCTCTTCAGAGAAGAAGCCCCACATATTAAAGGATTTAAAGCTTTCTTCATGAAGAATGCAATGGATTTATTTTTGTATTTCTACTGTACCAGCTAGACACCAATGAACAGTTTCAGCACATCACTCTTGTCACAACTCGGACCTGAAGGCAGCACTCTATTTTCTGTCAGGTCCTCTCTGATATCTATGTATATTATCAGTAATTATTTATAATATGTTTTGTACTGGAAAATGTGATGAACTGATCCAGTCACACCTTTCCATTTGGTCTGCTCTTTGGTTGTGGGGTAAAATGCAAAATAAGTTAATTGCAAATTTGACTCAGTGTAGCGGCTTTGCATGACAGATACTACTGCTAGAAACATAGAGGCATTTTGTGAACTAAATACACAAGAACAAAGAGGATACATGTGAGAGATGTATGTGTTGTTGTTACTGCCTTGTGTTCAGACACAAGTGTTTGTGTATGCAGACGGGCTACTCACACCAAGTCCCAGATGATGCAGGCACCATCAGAGCTGGCAGTGACACACTCTTTGTCGTCACTCTTGATTTTGATACAATTGATGGTGGCTTTGTGCTCTTTCATGGTCTCCAGCAGCCGATGGCCGTGTGACTGCAGCTCCCAAACACGCACCTAAAACGGGTGAACCCAAACTCATTCAACCTCAGCGAAGACCCTTTTTTACATCAGATATGACAGTTGATCAGAATGCTTTCACATCTTTGTTTCAGTTATTTGTCTTTAAAAAAGATATTATAACGGTTTCCAATCTGTCTAACTGCAATAACATTGAATGCCACAGTGTTCAAACATATACCAGGATTTGCAGGGTCTGTACAGTGCATACATTATAGACTTGGATCTGTATCATAGATGTTACATTTGCACTGTTTACTATTATTATTGTTGCTTCATTTTTCACATGCTGCCTTTTAAAATAGTTTCATTTTGTATATTTGTAATATATATTGTAGCTAAAGTGAGTTCTGTGTATAACAATGTTCTCAATGCTGGAGTTCATGTGGAAAGCCCCTGGTGATACTTTGAGCAACGTTTCATGATGTGTTCCCTCTTAGTGTTTTATAAATAGTGATGTTGATGCTATCATAGCAGTGCCCCTAGCTCTCCCATTCAAATGGTCATTTGACCAAAAACAAGAACACGATAAATCTTAATTTATCTTAAATCTTTAAAAAATTACCTATTCAAATTTAAGACTTCATTTAGAACATTCACATTTTTATCCTTAAAACCATTTAATCAGATTTAGGAAGAATTCTAAAACACACAACAGCCCAAATTGCCAATTTTAAGCATATATCTTCTCAATTATATTATTATATAAAAATGTGTCCAGAAAATGGTGCGTTGTGCAACCAACTGTTCATATACTACACATGGTGTGTGGTAGCAAACAGTTGCATCTTGGAGGAATTAGTGCACACTGCAATTCTAAAATGTAACATCATTATGTCGCTTGTGGATGATTTCAATGTGTTGCTTTGTTTTTTCATTTTATGACAACACTGGAAGATACACCATTTTTTTTTAAACAATTCTATGTTTGAGGTTTATCACTGTTACATGTACTGACCTGCCCTTCCCCCCCTCCACTGATGATCCTCTTGCAGTCCCTGGTGCCAGCGATTGCTGTCACACCCATTCTGTGCGCATTGTGAACGATGAGCATGAGCCGGCCACTTTCCGGCGCAAACACACGAATCTTACCATCATTCCATGCTAGAAGAGAGTGAAATACATTTTTAAACCCAGTTATCAGGAAAATTAATTTGATTTAATGTGTATCAGTTTACTGCAAGTAGGTAACTTCAGAAAAGGTTTACTAATATAATTATGACGGAATTTCTTTTTGCAATAATGAGCTCCAATTAAATCTTGCTTGCTAATATCTCTCTCTTATACCTACCACTGATTATGCTATGTCCATCAACCATGAAGTCCAGGGAATTGCAAGTCATGTTGGGTACAGTAATGCGCAGCAGCTCTTTGGGCTTGTCTATGTGCCACAACCTGATGTCCTCCTCAGAGCAGGTGGCAAATAATTCTGATGTTCCACTAGTAGAAAGAAAAAAGAGTAAAAAATGTGGAATTACAGCTCAGTGAATGTGGTTATAACCATCAGTTACAGTAGAAGAAGAAGAATGTAGATTTGTTAATTTTGTTACTTTACACATTACACACATGGGCCCAAATTACACACACGTGCAAACAGGACCTATACACATGCATTACATGGAGAGATGTCAGAGCAGCCTGCCCATGAACAGGCACCTTGAGCATTTCAGTAGTCAGTGCCTTACTTAAGGGCGCCTCGGCAGTGCCCATGAGGTGAAACGGCCCTTATTCAGCTACCTGTCCACAATCTGTACTTAGTCTGTACGGGGACTTTAATCAACATTCCTAAGCCCCATGGACTGGGTTAATGTTGCCCCATACATAATGCTAATTGAGTTAAAGGCATATCACCTTATGTTTAACCAAGTATCTATGTAATTAATGACATGATGATGTTGGATTCAATACATTACACAGGTGTTTGTACAGTATACCTATACCAGTAGTGTTTTTCTAAACTCAAACCGACTTGAATGAGGCAAGCATATGTCACCCTCTAGTGAGCAAAATGGGGTACTGAATGTCAGACATTATGAGAGATGAATGTTGTTTAAGTGGTTTACCCAAAAATGACAAACAACTATATACAATACAAGTTTAACTATTTACAATACAAGTTTAATCATCACTTGTACTTGTTGCACTATAGATGACACAAAGAATAAAAACTTTCTTGTAAAATCTGTGCTTGTGGAAAAAAACGTAGAAAAACCCAGGGAGCAAACCTGGCATTACAACATACCTGCCTATCTCAACTAGCCAGCTGGCCCAATACTGTTCAGAAGTTGGTGTGTCTTGGTATTTGTTGGAAATGAACTGAATATTAATCTCCAAAATGTTGTCATAAACATAACTGATTTAAAAAAGTTTAAAAGTGCATTGTAAATAATTCTATCTTGTCACGCTCCAGAGCAAAGGGTTTATTTTACAGCATGATTTATTATTTATTATATAGGAAGTTTTATTTCTCGGAATTTCTTGAAATTCAAAAGCTGTAAAAGAATTTGCCGTGTTGTTCTCTCTGGAGGAACTTTCACTCTTTCTCCGTGAATTGTCTGTGTGCCACTTACAAAGATATGGCCACGTCCTTGACAGCACTGTTGTGGCTAGTGGAAATTAGTTCAGATTTGAAGTTCTCATAACTGAAGCGGTACATCTGAGCAGCCTCCGTTCCAACAAAGAACTGCTGGCCCTCCCCTCTTATAGCGATGGAGGTTACCCCCTTTTCCAGCTGGACTTTCCTAATATAGGAGAAGAAGACAAAAGGAGCACTAACCACAGCTAAACTGTTTACATTATATACTGGAGGCACCCTAGATATGTATTTTAATGTACAAAATATAGAGAAAAAAGCTGTGAACCTTGCTAAACATGTATTACCAAATGTAAGATTATTTTTTTATTGTGATGATTCAAGTGACACAGTTCTTGGACTCACTGAAGAGTTTTGAAGTTAGTCTTGGAACACAGAGTGAAGGTGCCAGATCCCGAGCCTACAAGCAGGTCTCCAGACTTCAGTATCCTTATGACATTAACACCCTGAACAGAAAGGAATGAGCCTGAGATTTAAGTAGCTTGACTAGCTGAACCATGTCTAGACAGACCTGGTGTGTTTTCTCAAATATTGCAAAACTGCACATACAGTACTCACAAACAAGACAGATTTCAAGAATGACAAGGAAGTCCACAACTATCCACTAAAGAGATATAATAAATTACAGTCGCAGATCAAATAAAATATATGAGATGAGCCTTTGCATATATTTCAAAAGTAGCATTCCATCAGGAATACAGTCCAATCAGCTCTTTATGTGCAGCAGGAGTCCTCGATGTGAGTGAGCAACAGCTGAAATTACTATCACAGAGACAAATTAGGAATGTAAGCACTCTCGTTGTGCTGACCTACCAGGCTGTATTTTGCTTTAACTGGACCATAGTCACTCAGAAGCCCCGTCTTCAGGTTGATTTTCATTATGTCTCCACTGGTGGTGCCACAGAAAATGAATGTATCATCCTCTGCAATCTGTGTTATATAAACAAGTCAACATGACTAATATTAATGTAGCTGGTGTAGGTTTTTGGACAGTTGGAATTTAAAAAACTGAAATGCCAAATTAAATTGCTAGCCATGTTCATAGATTGTTAACTATACATTGCCCCCAAATGCATCTACTGAAACTGTGCCACCAATCATTTTGTGACTTTTGGCATTAGCCATTTTGCAAAACTCAGATGGACCTCAAAATTGCAAACTAGTTAAATAAGCTGAGTAAAAAAAGTATGTGAATGAAATACTTCAATGGCGTTGTACCTCTATACATTTCACAATCCTTTTCAGCTTGCCTGTCTGACACTCGGTAGGCCTGATCTTCCTGTTGGGGAGGTCCAGCTCCCAGACACGCAATGTTCCGCTGCCCAAAAACAGGACCAATGATATAAATATTCTCAAAAAAACTAGTTACTTACTAGTCATTAATTGGTTTACAGAATGCCAATAGACACTATATACTCACCTCCCGGCAGAAACAAATATATTGTTGTTTGTGTTAGAGTACTGCACAGTGAGGCAGTGACCAGCGCTGTGCGCTGCAGCTGGGCTCCCACAGATGGCCTGCTTGGTCTCAATATCCCATACCACTATGCTGAAAAAAACACCCAAAACAACACTAAACAAATATAGAACATGTAAAGTTGTGTGGATTTACATAGTACTAAGTATATATACTACTAAGGGATAGTAAGATTCTTTGTTACATTTTCAGTAAAAGAGACAATTTGCTTCTCTCTTCTTTTCACTGAAAAACTGGTTTGCAGGAAGTTATAGTATTTATTAAGTGTTACAAACTGTAATAATGTGCCCATTTTGCATAAAATGGCCACTGCAGTCAAAATGCTGCATGCCTTACTGTGGAGATTGGTCATTAAAAAAAAAAAAAAAAAGAGTGCAGAGCTTATTATGAGATTTTTTAACTACTATCCTGGTTTTCAGCTGATCCGACCGTAAAAATAAGTCTATAAGGTGATCACGTGTCTCTTTTCCTAAATCCTTTGTGACACAATCTGTTTTTTTTTAAGAGCGAGCACTACAGAATTGCACCACCCACACTTGTTGTTTACCTGCCATCATCCTGGCCTCCAAGGGACACCAGGTACTTGCTGTTGGGAGAGAAAGCCAGTGCCTCTACCTTTGCCTTGTGGAGCAGCAGCTGGGCATAGATTGTTCGCTGTGCATAGTCCCAGATGATAATCATAGCCTAGACAAATATTTAAAATATTAAAAATGTTACATGTGAAAATGACACATTTCTTTTGCCATTCCTTACTGTAGTGTAAATGGGATTAAGCCCACATATTTCTAAAGCAAAAAACAATGACTACTTTCTTATGTTCCAAACAACATCAGAAGGGAGAAAACAAATTAAACAGGTAAGTGCTGATGTTGAGGATTCAGTTGAGTTCTTAAACTTTAAATACAACGTATAGCAACTACGCCTACCTGAAAGCCCATGAAGTTGACCTGTCCGGAGGCAATATATAATCCACTTTTGGACACTGAAATGCAGGATACATTGTTGGTGTGTCCATGCAGGAACTCCTGTTTGCCATCTTTGATTCTCTTTAGGATGACTGTGCATCCCAGAGGATAGATTAGATGCTCTCTGTCTGGATGGACTCTCAGGCCAGAAAACACATGCCCTAATAACACAAAATGTAGCATTACCTAAAATAGAACGTGTTTTAAGATAGAAAAGGACAAAGGTAAACTGTTTGTGATCATGATGGATGGTCTCTTATTTCAAAACTAGATCTGCAGATAGCAATGAGAATGCGCAACATTTCCCAGATTTACAGTTTACGTATGTCCAACCTAGTAGCTGCACCGTGGGGTCTTTCTATAGTGTAAAATAGTTAACTAGCTAGTTAGCAAAACACTTTATCTGGCCACCTCCTTATTTGACCATTTTAAAACCTAACGTTAGCTCTGACAGTTAGCTAATATATCACAAAACCTAGCTGTAAACCTATATATACGTTACACTAATTAAAAAGAATCCCAGGTGTTCCATGTGCGCAAATTAGCGTGTTAACTAGCTGTAACGTTAACTATTCCTTGAAGTTTGATTTGTGTTAACACTGGGTTAGCTAGCTAACAGGTAAGAACCGTTTGCAAGACAACTTACCGTTGAACCCAATAACAGCCTCCAGTTCAAGTTGAGGCACTCCCTGTGTTTCAAGAGCCATAGCTTAAAAAGGTATAAATATAGCCTATATTTTCTGTAAAGTGTCGAGATAGCTAGGCCTACTTTTATCAAAAAATTGAAGTATTGTTAGAAAAACTAACGCAACCGTAGTTTTCCCAAACAGCCCTGATAGTTCAACTAACATTACACCAAACAAACGTTACTTAGCAACAGCTGGGGTTCTATCAGCCACTGTGATTGGTTGGTGTTTCTATGGGGGAAACCATAGACTGTATATTATTGAATATAATATATAATTAATATTAACGGTCTATGGGTGAAACTGTAGGCATTCTCGCTGCAGCCATGCTTCAGGTGCTCTTGGAAATGTTAAGGTTACTTCTTCAAAGTAGTGCACATACAAACTTAAAAGTCAAATAGCTGTGCCACCGGGAAATATAAAAGCTATTTGGTTTAGGAAGAACAATAACAACTACATGTCTAAGACACATTTTGAATTCTTTTAATTTATTTGCTATTTGTAGAGATGGATCTACAATTTAATCTGAGACCTGACATAACAATCGTACAGGCAACTGTGGTTTTACCGGAAGGCAACATTTAGAAGAATTATTTGGACGTCATACACAATAAAAAGATGCTCTAACTGCAATTGCTGTTATATGAAGACAAGTTTATTGATTACTATACTTTATATAAAATAGCTTAAGGAGATTTATGTAGCTCAAGGTTCAATTCATATCATTGTGAGCACAACTAAAAGTACATTTGAGCACATCAACTGAATTTGTATTTAAGAATGTGGTGGGCCCATTGTGTTGTTAATATGCAATGAACTACAGCACAATGTAGTTATCACAGTATGCAACCAAGTATGTATATAGCATTACAAAGAACATCAATGTATTATATAACTACACAATATATATGTGATACATAATAAAGGTGCAATATGTAATACTGACGTATCTTCAGTTTTATTTGAGCAAAACTGCTACTGCACTTCTGTAAAGGTTGAACAATAAAAATAAAAAACTTTAAAAAAATGTGCTATACAGAGTACACACATTTTTTTATTTTTAGGCATTTGTTATTTTAATTTCAAAAAAATTTAAAAAAGAAAGTACAATTTAAGAAAATCAGTGAGCTACTGGTATGGACTGAACCATGCTCATATCTTGTGCTGGTTATTGTGTGTGTGCCTTCTATCGTTCCGTGAGTGAGGTAGCAGATTAAGTTAATGACTATTTGACTATTTCTGTCAGATTTAGTCAAGACTTAAGTCTGACATCTTCATTAATTATACAGCCTTCTGGCAGTGTAACTTTTCTTTGGTTGCTACACATATTTTGGTTAATAACAAACAGGAATTTATTCCATGATATGAGATATTCCTCCACACTGTCTGAAGGCTAGTCCAAATGTATGATAAAGTAAGTTGTGCTTCTCCAGATTCAGCAGTGTAGTTTAATAGCAACATACATCGTTACCCAATTAACAGAACATAACTTAGGTCAATAAAAACATTAAGATAAAAAAGCTAAACTGGAGGCTTGTACTGAGAATTTCTAACTGATATTGTGTAGACAACAAAAAAATCAAGCAGCAAGGTGAATCGCCACTCAGCTTCAAACCGTTTCTCTCAACAAACTACACATGACCACAAATGAGTTAATTTAAGCTTGACTGTGGCTCAAAGAAGATAGCTTGACGTTGAAGTGTCCTTCTATAAGGATTTCCCTTTTTTCAACTGCTAGGATTCTCAGAGGGTCCTTCAAAACTTAATATGTCTTTGGACGTGTCCATAGACATCTGTCTGTGTGTGTGTGTCCTCCGGTGTCTGCTAAGAGAATGACTCCATGAAAACCTGCGACCACAGGTGAGGCACAGATAGGGTCTTTCTCCTGTGTGTGTCCGCTGATGTTTTGTCAGTGACTTGTACCGCGTGAACGTTGCCCCGCACTCGTTGCAAATGTATTTCTCCGACTTAATATGAACGTTTTGCTCGTGTTCTTTCATGTTGCCCAGCTGTGAGAAGCCTTTACCACACACAGGGCAAAGATGTGGTTTCTCTCCTGAGTGGGTCAAACCATGAATATTCAAATCCTGACGAGAATAAAACCCTTTTGCGCAGACAATGCATTTGAATGGTCTTTCCCCTGTGTGACTCCTCATGTGTCTTTTAAGCCCTTCTGAGCGGGAGAAGCAGCTCTCACACAGGGTGCATCTGAAAGGTTTCTCTCCCGTGTGGGAGCGGAAGTGCCGACGGAGTTCCGACGCCTTGAAGAAACACATCCCACAGTCTGCGCAGCAGTGAGGTTTTTCTGGCTGCTCCTCATGCGTCTTTTCGTGTGCTTTGCAGTGACCCGACTCAGAGAATCCTTTTCCACAGACCGAGCAGGTGAAAGGCTTTTCCCCGGTGTGCATTCGCTTGTGCCGGACAAGTTTGTTAAGTTTACTGAATGTCTTCATGCAGTATGAACACTGATGAGGCACCTTTGGTTTCTTTGAGTGGGTGTGCTTGTGTCTCTCTAACTTTGAAGGCCTGTTGAACACTTTCCCACAGTCAGGACAGGGGTGCTTGTTCGTCCTATTGTGGCAATTCTGGTGTCGCATCAGCTTCTCTTGTTGTGTGAAACTCTTATCACAATGCTGACACTGATGGAGAGTTTTAGGCTTCCTCGTGTGTACAGGTTTATGCCGTTCTAGCTTTGATGGTCTGTCAAATACCTTGGCACAAATGGAGCAAGGGTAACACTTGTCTGATATGTTACCATCTGGCTGGTTGGAGTTCTCGGGCTCAGTGGCAGTTGAAGCATCATTGGAATCTGATTCTGACATCACCTTCTCAACGACTTCTCGGGGACCTGAGGAACAATCACATCAAAGAATATGCTCTGATTGAATCAAATCTCTGCAGAATGCAAGGATTACCTTTTAACTGTGGTCATTACACGGCTTGGTTGAATAAGACGGCATTCTGCGGTCTGCTATGTTTTTATAACAGACAGTTGCTAAGTATGGACCACAAATAAACTAGTTTTAAAACGTTGCAGCCGTCTAAGCCTGTCCGTCTTGGCTCAACTCAAGTCAGCTGATGGTTTTGCTGTGACTCAGCTTGTTGTTGATAATCCGTTTTATTTTAATTTTACAAACAGCTGGTCAAAATGGAAAAGTTTTATACAGATCTTCAACAACTGCCTGAAAGCACGGTAACGTTACATGATCAAGCGAGCTAGAAAGTGACTGAAGAGAGGGAGTGCCCAGGAAAAAGTGACTCAGAGAAATAAAACGCGTTTTCGCCAAAAATCCTTAAAATCCAATCCTAAAATATTTCTGTTTTTGTCAAAATATTAGTTGATTTGGTAAGTAGCCATATAATAAGAGGGATAATGTAGACACAGGCATTATAGCTATAGGTAGGGCGTGGTATCGTTAAAAAAAAACGGTGCTGATACCAATCCCATAACTTTTATACCAGTTCCTAAACAATACTTTTTTCAATACTAAATGTTACTTAAGAAAAATAAATTACAAGGTAACACATTAAGACACACAATCTTTTAGTTATTTTTTTAGCCCCTACTACATGAGAACAGGTTATGTACGTAACAGTGTTTCCTGCGTGTCTCTACAATGTGTAACGTTAGCCAATCACAAACATTATTAGATCTTGGTAGAAGCATGCTGCAGGCTAAGTGGCACTGATGAGATTTGCTCCTCCATAGTTATTGAAATTGTGTACTAGTAGTGACCATCAGTTGTGTAACAGATAACTGTTTTGTAACTTAAGTGATGAGAAAAAATAAAAATACATAGACGCATCAGCACTTACTTTCCTCTGAAGATTCTTTTTTAGAGACAGCTGCAGTGTCTGGGCCCATGACTGCAGCCTATTTATATAAAAAGACACAATTATATCAGTATTGTAGAGCAGTGATTAATAATGTATAATATAGCCAGGCCAACACTGGAGTTTGAAACTGGTTTTGGAGATTAAAAAATATGATAATGATATACTGGCCAAAAGCAATTATTTTTCGAACATAAACAAAAAAACTTGACATGGATCCCTAAGATTTTTTTTATTATGACACAGTGAGCGAGACATATTTACTAAACGCCATGTCAAATTTTATTTTTCATAGATCATAACACATTTATGTTCAACTGTGTAAAATACATGACAATGATAAAAGCAAGAGAAACAAAATGTTTAAGACACCACAGTATGTTTTGTATGGCCGGGTTCAGTTATTTGGGTAAATTAGTGAGATTTTTCTTATTATTGTGATTCATGCATAGCTTTGTGTTCCAGAATATAAGACTATCATATTTTTACTGCACGCTGACATCCAGAAATGTAGTGTGCTGGATGAGGACAACACAGAGAGGAGCATATGAAGCAAACCTATCTAGCTGTTCTCTCATGCTCTCAGCCAGCCAGAACTTTTACATGTTTTATTTAGCTACAGTATGGTGTGTTAATAATACATTTCCCAGAGAATTTAACTAAGTATGAAGAGATGGAAAGGTATTCCTCTGACCTTCTTGCCAGATAGCCAGCGTGTCTGAAGCTGGGTTGCAATAACAAAGGCCAATTTGTTGGTATGTGTGTAGCACCATCGCCTGTTTAGATGGATAGGGTTACTATTTATACGATTATGTGTGAACAGTTGACGTTATTTAGTTTAGCTATTTAAAATGATAACTTTTAAGCTTCACCAAGCTACATATCAGCAACGTGTTAACTTACTCTTTTGAGTAACGAAAGAGAATGGAGGGAATCACGAAAAAATGATAGACGACAAAAATGTAATAGGAGGTATTTGAGCTATTGAACACAACGTACCTCGATTTGGACCGTAGACACTGCTGACACCATATGTTCTTATGATGTGTTTAACATCTGTAACTAGGCAGGGCAACTACGCAATGTTTTTGAATTGAGCATGAAACCGTGCCATGACAAAGAAACCCCAACCGTTGCATGGTTAACCCAAACTATGTTACTGCTTATAACAATTTGAGGGCGGACATTCGTTTAATCTGGGACACCCATGCACACAAAAACAGCTAGAAAGCGTTAGCTAATTTAGCTAAAGCTAACGTTGTTGTCGCGTGAGCTAGCATAACAAAGGTGAATAACATTACGCAAGGCGCCTAATATTAAGTCCCACCTCTCTAATTATCCTTTTAACCGAAGGTTGTCACATGTTTTGTCCGCTAGGTTTTACAGTTAACTTAATTCACATTTCTTTCACTGTCTATAGTAAAGAATAGCGAGTCGCTGCAGCTTGCTAAACATTGTGGAGTTGATGCCCGTTCGCTTGAACGATACCTTCAAATACCCCACGTAAGTCTGGAAATTAACGTTCAATAGGCGTTAAAGATTTCTTGTCATTTTACTGTTCATGTGCCACGTGACATTACCTGATTTGTGCTGTGTTATCAGATAGATGAGAACATAGTCTGCTTTATGTATAGCGTAATTGTTTTATTAAAATGTATCTTGCAAATTAAGAAAGTTACAGTTGACGCATCCCAAATCCTAACGTTAACGTCACACTGACTGTAGCTACAATTGAATTCAGACCGGACAAACTGATATTTTTGTTGTTGTTTGTTTCTTTGAATGCAACTAACGTTATATGTTTTGTTTGTTATTACAAAAAAGAAACAAACAAACTTACAAATGTTACAAATTTAACATTTTCCTTGTCCATATGATCTTTTTACAGTAACTGGATGTATCCCTTACCACTTAAAATAGTTCCAACTGCACTAGAACGCAGCAAATGTCTCATAAATCTAGGACCCAAATTGGGTCGCTCATTTATTTTTGGTAGGTAGGATCGAACCCATCATCCACCAAGCCTAGTCCAAGATGTGGCACCTACCGTATGAACTACTGTACAATATGTATATACTTGTATAGGCATTTGATAACTGTCAGGTAGTTTTAAGAGCATTAAACAGAAAAAATGCCCACCTACAAAAACATATGTAGGCCTATTGACATAAGATAGTGAACACAGAAAGTAAGAAATGAAACGAACGAAATGAAAAAATTTCAATATGAAACATTTGTTTTTGACTACATATGTGAGGAAACTGATCCTCACATGTTAAAAGTGCATGCAGTTTAAGTGTGTTTCAAGATAAACTGCAAAATAATACAAACAACATGTAGAACTAGGAAGACATCCAAGAAGGGTACCAACAGATTTGGTTGAAAATCACAAGTAACTGCAGGCCATTCACTAGCCAACGTGTGTGTGTGTGTGTGTGTGTGTGTGTGTGTGTGTGTGTGTGTGTGTGTGTGTGTGTGTGTGTGTGTGTGTGTGTGTGTGTGTGTTCTCTTTGTCTGAAAAGTCAGAAAGCATGTGCTCATTTGTAATGATAAATACATATTTTTTCTTTGACATATTCTACAGATACATAATATAGAATAATATAAAACTATAAGGTGTCAGTTATGTAATGTTTTTAATGTTGGTGATATGATGTCAATATGACTGTCAACAGATCATTTTCACTGTCTACGTTTGCTGAGAACCACTCACAACAAAGGCATTTGCCAATCCCCGTAGTGGTATGTTGCTTAGTTGCTTAGTTTTAGTTTGCTCCCAAGTTGTTGGTTCTATTGATTAGTCAGACTGGCTATAGTGGCTAGAGTTAGCCATTTTAGCAAAAATACTCTGTTATTTAAGGCAAACTCTAATATTACTTTCCTGTCATTTTAAAGGGATCACACGTAACTTACTGTGGCAACAAAACAGAGGAAAAAAAACATTCATTATTTATTTGGTTAGTTGGCTGAACATTTCTGTTATTGATTTGTCAGACTAAGGCTACAGTAGCTAGGATAACAAATTCTAGCTCCCTGTATCGGTTTATGCCACTTCACTGATTTGTATAGAGAGGTGAAATCTATCCCCTTTCATTGAACCCCCATGGGGCCTTATTTTGGAAAAAATATGTACAGTTGTAAATGGCAAGAGACAAGTAATTATTTGATCACATTAGAATTGGAAGATGAATTACATATGTTGGGCCCTATCTTGCACCTGGCACAGCGCGGCGCAAAGTGGGGCACGTGCGCCTGGCACATGGACCCATTTTTCCGCTGTCAATCTAGCAAAAGTGGATTTGGACACGCCCTAAATGCACCTGCGCTATACGCTGCACTCCGTGTGCTTACATCATTCAAATAGGGCCCAGTATGTTTCTCGATTAAAAAGATAATTTTGCAAGTCATAAATGTCTCAGCTTGTAATAAAAATGTTGAAATATAAGACATTGTCATTTACATTAAGATGTAATTAGAAAGACTACTCATCCCAAAAGTAGCAAAAGTGATAGCCAACATAAACTACGATGACTTTGTGTTTCATATCAGGATGTAATAACAGGTCTTGCTCGTTTTTTTGCCTACTAGCTTAAAATGACACTGGTTGAAACACATCAGGTAAGATAAAGTTACGTTGTGTTGTGGAACATAGCTAAGCTAGCTATCTAGCGAGAAAGCCAGGCAGCAAACAAGGTAACATATTGTGCAAGACGAGAGGTCACTGAGGAGTTAAACACACAACTAAGTGGTACTTCAACAAATTGTAACTGTCTTCACTTGCTAAATTATCTTTTAAACTGACAACCATCATATGTGTAATTAATGGCTCAATTCAAATGGGATCAAAACATTATTTGTCTCTTGCTGTTCACTACCATACATACTTTTTAGGAAATAAGGTCCCATGGGGTTCAGCTGCAAGGGGAGGGACTTTGCTTCTCTGCATCACTCCAGAAATCAGCTTATGCCTCTGTACTTCTAGTTGCATACCATCAGTCACTTTTTAAATCTTGGAATCACTGAGATCTGGGGTGCACATACGCTGCCCAAGTAGGCAGTGTGGCCCGGACTCTCCTGCACCAACAGCTCATCATTTATATGCAGAGATTGACAATGTATTTTGGGGGAAATAATTATCAAGGTCCAGAACTTGATGACCTCATAGCTGGATGGAGTGATAACATTCACCCTTCCATGATAAGCTGCTTAGAGTTTGTTTTGTGTGTGTATATTTTACCTATGTTTTTAGAGAACTATCCTGATTGTGGGTTTGTAAATCCAGTAAGACAATGTATGTGATATAAATAGCTATACAAATAAACTTGGCATGACATGTCGACCACAATTCAAGTAAAATCTCACTTGTGCATTTCACAAAATAAATATTTGAAATTTACATATAAATTAAGTCCATTGAAAGAGCGCGATGAGCATCTGCTTCCGTGTTTACCAAAAGATTCAAAGTTACAAAGCTGCAAAGGAAATAGAATTCTGGATGCCCCACACTTCCAGGGCCTGGATCTTGAAATTTCCCTTGTAAAGCGGGATGCTCTTGAATGTGTCACAAGGCTCTGAGTATCCCCACTCTAGGTCTTCCTGTAGGCAGAGTGCGTGACCTCCATCACCACCTAAGAGAGGATACATACATCAGCACTCCAGACACACTGTTCGCTTTTGACTTGACCTTTAGCTATAGACCTAAAAATGTGTTTAACTGGCATACCGATTATGAGCTGACTGTCACTGCCTGCTATGAACATGGAGGCTTCGGGTTCCTTGGGTCTCTTTGGCTCTTTGGCAGTCATGGGTCCCTCTGATGGGACAGTGATCGGAACCGTTAGGTAGCTGGGGTCCTGGGGCACCAGAATTGTAGTAGTGGTGTGCAGGGAGTAATCACAGCTGCTGTCTTGATCCTGCTGAGGGGAAGCTCTTCTGGTCATTATGTTGACCATAGCCTGCTGGTAGCGCTCCATGCTGGGACGAAGCTGAAAGAGTAAGCATGTTTCTTGCTTGACAAACAATAAGAAATGTTGTCAATGTGAAGTTGACACAAAATCCGATTTGAAGCATGTTATAGGAAACTTTGTATGATGTGTCAGAGATGAGATTCTATAAGGAGAAAGGAATGTGTCTCACTGTGAAAACAAAACATTCCCCAGTTCCAAAATATGTCAGTCCCTCAGACTCATGCTTTTTCCTTTCTATCACATCTGTTGACAGAAAGGCACCAAAGACCTGAGAAAGGAAATGAGAAATACTAATATTTCAGTAACATACTAAATGTATTCCATAAACCAACTATTTTCATCATTGGCATCAAGACATGGGTTGAATAAAAAAGCACATGCATCAAAATTATCCAATGTATCCCAATATTTATTATGTGTTCTAATGTTACCTCTTCATCCGCAGTTTTGATCATCAAAACCGCTGGTTCGTGTCCCTCCACATGTGAATAGAATCTATGAAAGAGAGAAGAACGTGATGTTTTATAATATCCCATAAGCTGCCATATATGCAACCAGGCAGTGCAACTGTTAACTTAACATAGCCCGTAAATGAAAATACTACAATACCTACCTGCACTGTATATTAATTGAAGAGAACATTTTGTATCTTATAAAAGGAGCTGGAAGGGTCAAATGCAAAACATGATCCCAAAGTTTAACTACTAAAATATTTTCATCTTCCCATAGCACCCTACTGTATATTTCAGAAATAATTATTTTCCATACGAATCAAATCTTTAAGATACAAATCTTTAACTTAAAGACAGTTAAACACTTATTAAGGAACCAGTAGGTAATTTCCTACATAAACCGTCATGGTTCAAATGTAGCACCATTTACCAGCCAAATACTGGCAAGTAATATGCAAGTGGCTGGTAGACTTGCTTCATTCACCAAAACAAACAACAATGGTGATCTATCGAGTGGATGGAAAATTTCCCCTGTAATGTGAGTCACTTGACTTTTGCATGCAAAGCAAACATGTTGATAGTGAAAACACACCCCTTTCTGTCATGTGAGTAGACCTGAGATTCTGTTTTTCACTGCTGGCACATGGTGTTCAGCAGTTATTGATTGATAATGACCTGGCTTCAAGAGACAGAAAGATATGACGGCGTTTAAATACAAATATGAAAGACCCACTTCTAGTCATAATTCATGCCTGCGAAGCCACACCTCATTAGTTCTCACATATGGCTTCTCAACGGTGGTCAAGTATTGAACAAAGGTAACTTACGAAGCAAAGCTTCTCCCGTGTTCAGCTGTATTATACAGACTAATGGGGCTAAAAAGGGCAAAGCGCTCAGGTATCCAGGCCCAGACGACTCTCATCTCAGTCCCTGTCACAACACTAGAGGTGAAGTTGGTAAAGTCCACCGTCTCAACTGACTGCCTTTAGGAACATGAAAATAGCTAAGATAAGAATATGAATAAGACAATAATAACACAAATGTGAGCACTCATTTCAGTTCTTTACAAAACAATAAATTATAAGCATTTTATAAACAGATTCATTTTATTTTTATTTCTAGGTTTCCTACAAATATGCCTCTCACTGGCTGTTCTGTATCAATGTCTGACTTAACTTACCACTTCTGGTGCGTGCTGACACCTTTTTGAATAAGGGAGTCCTTATTGGCATTGAACAAGAGGTTGAGCTCTCGCCGCGTGGCAATCGGAATCATGAAGGCCCTCTCCAGAAGTTTCTCAGCTGTACAGTGGCGAGCTACACTCTGCACAAACCTTTTCATATCGGTTCTGAAGTCCTCTACGTCTGCCACTCGAGATGACACAGATACTTTGTAGAGGCTGAGCAAAGCCAAAGCCACTCTGTACAGAAAATGATCGTGAAATTGTTTCCAAAGTAAAAGTTATGTCATGTGGTTTAAGGATTTCGTTTAGATGTGAGGATGCAGCAGCAACAAACCTGTAGAGTACCTTATAGCCCTCCAATATGTAGACATCCAGCACTCTGATAGCATATGTGAAGGGAAGGTCAGCGAATATCCACATGATCCAGTCAGAGTAAAAATCAAAGAGGTTCTGGTGAGAGCTGGCGATCAGCTTACGAATGCCTCGGCAACACCTATTAGCAAGGTCCCCAAAGGTCATACAGGAAGCACGGTAGGTGAGAAAGGTCAGGTCGATGTAACGCTTGTTGGGGTCCTTGTAGCATATAAGTCGGGACACACTGTAGAAACATTCAGCTTCATCCTCACTGAAGTGGAGGATGAGGGAGACCAATGCCGGCAGGATGGGGCAGAAGTTCATTTCTGGGAAGCATTTGCCAAGGCAAAGCAGGATCTTTTTAACGGAGTTCATGCCTGCTTTGTTGAGACAGTATCTGCATAAGAGAAGAACAAGTAACAAAACACCTTTTTAAGCTCCATTTGGTGAGACCTTAATGTAAAAGTATACATTTGACAATGTGACAGGTCTTGGGCTGTAACGATATACCAAACGCTACTTGTTGCTGATTGTGTGGAATACTGTTTTGTGGCACATGCTCTCCTTTCTGTTTGATTTCCATTTACACACACACATCACTTACTGCACCTTTAAATCATTGCTGTAGCATTTTAATCAGATTTTTAATTATCAATCTTCGCTTATTACTTCTGACCACTATCTCAATATTAAATTAACCAAATAAATGCTTAAAACAGATGAGGGCACTTTAGGCTTTTCCAGTTGGTTCTTTTGCTAGTTTAAGGTTCATATGGGTATATAAAATGCTTTTTTAGGTAACAACTCTCTCTCTCTTGCTCTCTCTCTTTCTCTCTCTCTATATATACAGAATATATTCCACAGAAGTACCTGGGTATTTCTCCTGCCTCCATGTACTCTGGAACTGGATGGGTGCTGATTTTCTGTTCTCCAAAGATCTTCTTGGCTAGTTCATTATGGACATCTCTGTCTGGAGCGACGGACCTGTTCATCAATGCATATTCAGATCATTTGCCTGAACTTTATTTTCAATTTCAATTTAAACAGTAGGATCTTACCACAAATACATAATATGCTTGTTTTTATAAACTTATAAAGTAAAAATAAAATGTGACAATTGTAACCTGGAATTGATGCTGCGGATGATGTGATAGTATGCTTTGGCCCTTAGTGTATGGGGCATGGCCCAGAATCCCTCTCGGCCCATAGTTTTCAGCTGCTGGTGATCACTCTGCAGGATCTGCTGGTATCTTTTTGCAGCTTCAGGGTCAATCTTCTCCCAGTCTACAAACTGTCCATACTTCATCCCCGAGCTGGAGCAAATTTCCCAGTTGTCCGACTCAGAGATAGTCATCATGGACTCTGACTTGAGATTGCCTTTGCTGCCTGAGGAAATTATGCATACATACATTTCATTTTTATTTTCCTAAACCATGCAAATAGATACTTTGGAGTAGAATACATGCTATTATAAAAAACATAATTTCAATACCATTAGGCGCTCTTGTTGATGAGTGCTTGTTTGGTTTAGACTTGGACTTCTTAGAGGTTATTCGAACACCAGCCCCATTCCCTTCTTTCTTTTCCTTTTTGTTTCCTTGATACTGGTGTAGGGAGCTCGCCCTCTGCCTCAGTGGACTGGACCTTGTAAAGTTCCCCACGTCAAAACCGAGGTCAAGCTCTGACGTCTCAATGCAGTAAAAGGACCTGGGGAGGAGTATTTAGGAATAATGTTTTAGGCTAATAATTATGCTTCTTTTTAGTCTTTTTGGTGTTGGGCATGGTCTGCCTTTTATCCAATTTTGCGAACAACATTAAAACACAAATCCACACAATTGTCATAATTATGCCTACCTGTCTGATCAGCAACATATTTTGGATTAAAAAAACAGCACATGCATGTTAAACATGAAAAATACCTGGAGCGTGGTCTTAGAAAGGTTTCCTCTGTCTGTGTCTGCCCGCCATAGTTCTTACTGTCATCTGGACTGTAGCAGGAGTAAGACCTTGACCTGCTCCTGCCTCCTGCCATTGAGCCCATGTCTTGGTCTGTTGATTTGCACATCAAGACTGAATTCATGTTTCTGTAATTAAAAAACTCAAGCGTTCTTGAAAAATCTAGCATCTCAAATCTTATTCTTCCGAAGAAATGCAGGCTGACAGTTATTGTGTCTCCTGTTACTAGCTGCACGTTCTGAGTGTCAGGCCTTTATATACGCCTGTGGGCTGTGTTCACGTGAGACAGATATAGTGGTACTATTTGTTTGTTGTGAGTTCTGCTGTTGAAAGTTAAACAAATTTACAGATTTTCCTGTTTTAACATTAGTGAAATACAGTGTATTATTTGGAGACGTAACTAATTAGACTGGAATGAATCCACAATGCCAACACAACTAGAACCATAAAACAGGGACTACAACTGTCCAGTTTAATGACAAAACACAATTTCTTTTAAACACAGGATTCAACCAAGTGTCCTTTCAATAGCCCTTATAGTTACGGCAATGTTAACAGACAACTTAAGTTTTGAATGGTTAGTAATAAGGTCATCAGAAATAGGGTAATTGTATTTCTTTCTTCGAAACGCATGCATTATGCAAATGCATGGCCTCAAAATGCCAAATCAGTCTTTTCTAAGAAGTCCATTAAAGGTTATTGTTCTACACAACAGATATATGTTTTGATCCAAACACAGCTACTGTTTGGGTATGAAACATAAAACCTCTACAAGTACTTAACTCATATGTGGGCTCCACATGTAATAGAGTTAAAAAACAAACTCTCTAGCCCAGTGAGTGGCATGCTGTCATTACTTCATGTCAATTTCCATGAAGGTTGGGACAATATGAATTCAAACTTGTACTTTGGATACAATGTAAGAATTAAAATTAGTTAAACCACATATTCTTAGAAATGACTTTTATAGGAAAGTGTTTATGAATATGTAATACCCTGTTGGGTTTTATCATGCTGCGCTACCATTGCCCATTTACTGTATGTCTTTGTACATATACAGGCATGTTTGTACGTGTGTATATTTGTGTGTATATGTGTATATGTATGTGTGTGTGTGGGTATGTTTATAGATATATATATATATATATATATATGCATACACATGGTACTTTATGACATCTTTGTTTGTTGTGTTTTACTACATTGTTGTTGGCTGTGTTATTCTTGGTTTATTTGCTGTTTCTCTGGACTGCACTTTGTAAATTTGTTGAGAAAAGTGCTATAGAAATAAAGTTTATTATTACATATCAGTACATGGAGACTCATGTTGTGAAAAGGATTGGGAAACATTTGCCATAATATTCTTACTTTCTGTGTGTCCTGTCATGCTGTTCTGAGCCCTTTACCAAAAATGACCAATCATCTGAAAAATCCTGTTTTTATGGCATTTCATAATAATCCCCAAATTGATCCAGTTGGAACACGAGAAAAAAGGATTGATTGGAACGTTATGTTCAAGGAACTGCAAAAATCAAAAATGTCGTGCAGTCCTAATCTGAATAATGCAAGATTAAAACAAATAAACAGATTCCAAAATAAGACAACTGTGTGATGTTTATTGTAAGGAGTGGTTAACTGCAAATTAAATTAACATGTGTGGGTAACAAACTACTAAGGTGGGAGCCAAGGGTGTGAATTGGGCTGATATTGATATGTTTGGCTGTGGCCATCCAAAGTTCCACATAGCAAAGTATTTACTGCCAACTAAAAATGCATCATTAAGGGAAACACTCCTGGCTGCATGCAGGTTTTAAACACTCAGAGTAAACATAAAATGTCAAGATGATTATTTAATTTGAGACTCCAGAGAGATTTCTCTGCTACATTTATCTAACAGTTATAGTTACTTTGCATGTTTAATTGTCAGAATTGTACATTTAAAACAGACAAGCTCAAAAATACCTACCCAACACTACCCAACAGTGAATTAACTACAACATTAAAATGCTGCTTACACACTGATACATCAGTAGGCCTAATAGTACAATATAATAGGATAACACTGATAGGAGGTAGGTATTCTCCAAAGTAGCCTAAGTTTTTTTTTTTTACTGTTGACACTTTACCTACTGACAATACTAGAAGGCCTACTTTTACTTCAGCAACTTTTTGAAAGCAGGACTTTTTCTTGTGATTTAGCATTTTGGTAGTGTTAAGATCTGCCAAGAATTAGGTAAGGGATACGTGAACAAGTAGAACTATACTGTATTTCTACAATGCTATAGAGTCGGGTGTGCACGAAAATACCGGATTATTAGCTTCCCGTTTTGATTTAGTAAGGGATAGTGCATTTTATTTTCATTAAGGAGCGATCCCGTATTATACGGGATGGGTGGCAAACCTACTTCCTATTTTTTCCCCCGAAGAACTGCGGCCTTGGACTAAATTGTCCCTCGCAGCTTGCCTTTGTGACGTAACACCCAAACAAGAAGTAGTTTGCTGGTGATAATTACAGCCGGGTGGTTCAAACTAAGTCAATTTTCTCCTATTAGCTTACTTTTATAATAATGTCTCAGGATCCGTGGTAAGTAATGTGTCCAACGGCTACAGTAAATTGCCTCAACCGTATAATTAACTAGAAAGAACTAACAACAGCTAGCTAGCTAGCTACTCTTTAACCTACTCTTTTAAGCTATTCTTCGTTACCATCTGCTAGCTAAAGCCGGAGCTAGCTAAAGTATTCTCTATAAAGATGAACCTAATACAATACTTTTTATTTAACATAAGCCATAACAAGATAGTCTCTTTTGTGTTAGAAAATGTGGTATGGCGGTAATGGATCAGGACAAGGAAATTCGTGATTTTTAGGCAACATTCTTTTCTTTACTATTCAGACTTGTTTGGGACGTTAGCTCGCTACCGAGCAGAATCGAAAGAGGAAAATGTCACTAATGAACGTAGCTAAAGATTGGGCTATTTATCAAACTAAACTAAACTTTAATAAAACAAATACCCTACGGTACAACACAATGGATAGGCTCTCTATTAAATACAAATGGGGCAGCTCAAACGTTTGACACCAGGCAGTGTTGTTCATTTAGCCTTTACACAGACACTCAATGGTGTATTGGCTTTATAACATTAAACTCGAGAATTAAAAACTGACCAACGATGTATCTGCTACTACTTTTTGTCATGAGGAGGTAACTACATAACTTCTCTATCCCAATCATTGACATTTAGGTTACAGAATTACGATGCCAATTGTCGCTTGGCACAGGAAATAGCAGAAAACATTCATGAACGGAACAGGCAGCAGAGAACAGGGGGGAACCCTGCTAAGGTAAGGCGTTATAAGGAGTTACATTAACAAAAAAGGGGCAATAATGCCCAAAAATGTGTCCTGATATAGTCGGGTTCCTCTGGTAGTCAGTTGGTGTGAATATCTTCTCTTTTCAGATCAACATGACACTACGGGCATCGCTGCAGAAGCTCAAACAGAACATTGCCCAGCTTAAAGAGGGTTTGTTGCGAGCCTCATCAAGTCGGCGCTTGTATCCTTTCTTCTGAGAATATTCCACACAGTGGAAGTCATGAGACTGAGATTACATTTTTCCTTTGCTTGCAGTAGCAGATGTCTTCCTTTAGAGGGCATAAGAGTGTTTTGAAAGGTTTGCCCCATGGAGTTGTTAGAAGCAGTCTGCCCTAACTACTGAAGAAGTAGAAGTTTTTTTTGTGTTTATTGGTTAATAAACACATCCAAACTGACCTAAATAAAGTATCAGGAGTATCATCTGTCCACTATCACTGAAGGTGGTTAAAGTGATGTTGACCTTTTGCATGGCCTTAATGTGGCTTCATCAGAATGCAATCGGAAGCTGATAGGAGGCAGAATCTTATCGATGACCTACTAACCAGAGAGAAGCAGCTCAATGCCACCTTCAAGGGAGACATCGCAGAGCCTGAACCTTCCAGGTATTTAAGATCCAAGCAAGTGATTTGATCCTAAAGAGGAACAATTAATCAGTCATATTGAGAGCCGCTAATCAGCGACAATAAAGGTCTGTCTATTCTATTGTATTCTCGCTATTCTTTTTTTATTATAGGACACGGCCAGTATTTGAAAATGTTATTAAGCATTTTTTTGCTGTTATGAGTCGGGTGTCCCACAAAGATTACATTTTCACAATTAGATCATGAGGTCGGAGTTTTAAAGGTTTGGGTGAATATGAACATATTTCTGATCAATGAAGTGGTACTTCACCTAAAGTCATAGGAGTAATTTACTTGTTTCCCTGTAGATGATAGGAATTCAATCACTTGTACACAGAAACCACCATCGAATTCATATCAAGTATGATTTCTCACTAATCGCTACAAAGCCATGTTGCTGTGTCAAAAGTCTACCCCCTCTTCTTAGAACACTTTTGATTTAAAAAATAATCTGGGACAACCACTTTGTTGCTCAAGTAGCATAAAACAATTGTGCAATATCCGCTACCCTGAGTCTATGTCTGTCACTGTCAGAAGGGCCAAACCAAGCATTGTCTCATGATGCTTCTTGGAGTCTTTCATTTTGTGATTTTTTTTTTCTCTTCTTCTTTTTTTTTTGTATATCTAGTGCTGAATGCCCAATTAAAAATAATGAATCCTCATTCTCTTGTCTATGTTCTTGACGGAGAGGTCATAGGCGCTGTTCTCTGCTTTGATGATATGTCACTGGTCAGTAGCTTTCTGTGAAAGTCTTTGTACATCCGGTATGACCCATGTGCCATGACCTCTCCTTGTGCTATCACTCGGAAGGAAATCTGTCTGTCTGTCTGCCATTTTGACAGGGTGCTTAACTTCATGGCAAATTTGTTTTATCAAGAGATTTGCTCTCCTTGCACTGCTGATCACACATTTGGCACCTCCTGAAATGAACACACTCATTACGAATGGATGTGTGTATGTGTCTTGATGAACGAGGATGGAAGGGGTGAGTTTACAGTTTCTATCTCTCTGCTGAGCATTGGTTCTAGAACTTGTAGAGCAAATCAAAGAACCGGATGCCTCAGCTTATATCCGATTCATCATTTGATGTGTCATGTCAATGTGACAGCTTTGAAAGCCATTGGCAGCAGGCAGTCATTACTTTGCGTAATGTTTGACCGAGTCTGGCCCAGATGTTATTTGTTTGGACAGGAAGAGGAAATGGTGCTGTGTTAACTTCCTTCAGCTTTTCACGCCTGTTTTTATAAATTTGTGTTTTTTAAATGGTACCTCCATGTTCTTACATTGTTGAAGCTCAGCATTTATTTGATACTTCCTGTGCTGTAAAGTACGTTTAGGAGTTTTGAGAAACCAAACATCACTGTTTCATCAGATCAGGAGAACCAGATCTGATATCTCTTCTGAAATCTTTCACAAGCTTTGGTTTTTGGGATTGATCTACTTAGCGGTGCTTTGCTCACGCTTTCATCTTTTTTACAGACCACACACCCAATTACATAAAAGGCTCTGTATAAAGATCTCCAATGACATTTGCTATTAAATAAGCTTGGAAAACTGTAATCATGTGGTTGTCTGGTTTTAAGTTTGCTCAGTCAAACCGAACTTTAATAGTGATATGTGGTGGGTAATTTGGATTTTTGTGTCGGACCCCTTCCCACTGTGTGGTCCCTGAGGAGGGGGTGGATTGGCCATGCATGGATAATCTAAGCCACTCAGTTTTTTTTTTTGTGAGAACTTTGGGTAGAAGAATAGGGATAGATGTAACAGAGGGGACTTAAATCTATCCCTGAAACAATACATTCTGAGCATCTCCAATTCAGACTAAGCAAAAGCAGGACATGGCGCCTAACATTTGAAGGCCCCGTTCACCCTGTCACCCCGTAGACCCACCTTTCCTAATTATTCACTAACCTTTCCTTTGTATTTGATTGCACTGGAAATAGTAAGCAATTAGTTAAATCTCCCCTGTCCAAGTCATTTATTCAGGACCTAGGTGCTCTAGTGCTTTGTGGTTGCCAAAAGATGTGCCCGACTGATTTTGGCGCTCCCCACTGACTGGTTAATTGGATCTTCACACACTGGCCACTTTTGTGGAGGAAGTGCAGGGCTGGCACACTGTCTCATAGTAATCAAACATGTCATTGAAATTAGACCAAATGCCTCATCTCACCTACTCCTCTGATGGTATGAGCCTCAGCTAGCTAGCATTGTGAATGGTTTGACGGTGCTTTACCAACTACCTCAAAAGCAGCTTGAATTAGTAATCTCCATGTGAGATGCATGTGTTGGAGTGATAGTTTACTGCATTGGACATGCAGAAAAGAGATGAACCAACACAGCTTTCACTTTCAAATTTGAAACATCATGTTTAAATGTAATAATGAAAGACTAAATTAGGTTAGCTGAACATAAAAACCAGAGCAAAACAGTTTAAGTAATGGTATTGTTATTTCCTAAGTCTCTGATATCCCTTTCACCTTCGGCTTTGCGACCCGGCTCGAAAATTGGGTCGGACGAAGGGCGGTATGCCTACATGTGGCAAAGGTAACTTTTTCTCGGCTTGATCAGCCGACTCACTTGCATCAGACATGGTTAAATGCAGCCCCACACAGAGATTCTGAACCCGTCATTGCAAAATGTGGCGCGGGGGGTCCTGAAACACAGCTTTAAGCTATTAGCTGAAGAATAGCTTTTAAAGCACACATTGGTGTTTAGCACAGTACAGTACAGAGAGCTCTCTCTGGTCTGTCGCTTCGTCAGAGCAAAACCTCCCCAGCAGTCCACAGTCCTGTGACAGATTAACGTGCACCGTATACACACTGCACAAGCTAACCTGGTATTTTTCAATCATTCAAAAAACTTAAAAGACGAAAAGGGTAAATACTTTTTTCTGTAATCTAAGCATTTTCTTGTCATAAATGTTCAAAAGAGTAGAGTATTGAAAATGAAACAGGCCTTGTACAGATGTTTTAGTGTTAAGAGTTGAACAGATGTGCATTGTACTCTTATCCCAAGCAGGCATATTGTGTTTACTTATATAGCAAAAAGTCACTGATGTATGATGAGTGTAGTAGACTTGTGTGCTGGAAAAGTGATTGACTGACTGAAAAGGGCCCTTTTGCCATCTACTTTCAGTTGTAGTGCACTGCTAGGTGATTTGTCTTTGTTACTTTAACAGCTGCTCTGCTTTTGGCTAGGAATAGTAATTTCATGGTCTCTTAAAACCTTTTTATTTAAGCTGCTGAGAACCATTTTGGAAACTAATTATTGTTATTATGATGGTGTTTCACAGGTCGACGTTGATGGGAGCAGGGGCAGGAACGAGTGGAGGTGTTGTCGCCAACCCCTGGCTGATCAACGAATCAGAGGAGACCTCGGGGCTGACCTTTGGAGAGATCAAACAGCAGCAGCAACGAGTCATCGAAGGTAATGACACATGATTGAATAAATGGTAAATGGACTGCACTTGTGTATCGCCTTTACTACCTAGGGTTAACGGACAGAGAGCTTTACAATTTGCGAGGCAAATTATCACACGCACGCACATTGATGGTGTGGACCCTTTCACGGGAAGACAGGAGGAGCCAGGGATTGAACCTCCAACCCTGCTACAACTACCCCGAATTAAACCATTCCATTCCAGTTCCATAGCGTGATCAAGCAAACATTGTATTCATGTATCACTAGGATAATAATTGTAACAAATGTTTGCCCTTAGTTGTACCTCTCCAACAAATACAAGATGGCAGTCCTGTCATAAACACATGTAATGTCTCAATGTGTGTAGAAATTATATAATATCCTGTTTTCCTAGTGCACATAAGAAGGCTTTTCCCGTAAAACATGGTATATAAAGGCAGTTGAAAAAGATAAGAGTATTCTGGACCAGGGGTCTTCAACGTTATTTTAAGCTAAGGACACCTTCTCTGAGAGAGAGACGGATCAGGGACCCCCTACTACATATTCTATGAAATTAGTTTGCATGTTAGTCTCTGCCTACAGTAACGTGTGGGCGGCCAAAAGCCTTTATACATACCTTTTTAGTGCATAGAATTCAAAGCTATTAAAATATTTGTTGGCCTGATTTTATAAATCATGTTTTTTTAAATACATGGGGCACCGTAAATTCTTAGGATGAACTGTATCTGTGGATGGCTATCTTAGTGACTACCTTACCCATAGGCCAGGCCAGTAAGCCTTTGTTTTTTCACAAAGAGGCTGATTTATTTTTACTAATATTATGTTTGAATAATGTTAAGACCTTTTGGTTTTTGAAAGATCATTTAAAAATCAACAATAAGTTTGTGCCCCCCCCCTCCTGCAGTAAATCTGAGGACCCCCTGTTGAAGATCTCTGTTCTAGACACAACGTTATTTGTAATAAACTAGTTTTGGCTATGCTGGTTTATGGTAACATATAATAATTCTCATCTAGAAAACATATTGAAAGCCCGTGCCTGCTTTTTTTCTGTTTCCTGAATGGCTCCGACATGACATGAACACCCAGACATTAGTTCACCTGGCTCCAAGTGACACTTCATAGCTATGTCTCCATTATGGCTCTGGTTATTGTCAATGCGGGATCACAGATTCCTCTTAAGACAGTGAAACCAAACCACATTTCTAGTCCCCTGTGGGATTTCTGTTGGAGTTGGGTAATGGTGAGCGCCTGAACCTGCGGTCATAAAAGAATTCCTCTGGTAGAGAGTGTGTCAAACTTGTAAACCTACAGAGGCCAAGTCTTTTCTTTTCTCTCTTTCTTTTCCTTTCAGTTTCACTGTGTTTGCTCTCCACGTTGGCCTGCTACAGTTATAATAACAGGAATATGGCTGAGTGGGGTAAAGTCCTGAATGACTCAGATGTTGCACTGTGAGCTGAGCTGGACCTCAACAGCCTGTAATTACTATGTCCTAAATAGTTGCCTTATTATATCGGAAGTGCAGTAGACTGTAATTGTTCCCTTCTTATAATTGGCATTTTCAAATGGTACTGCACCGTTGCTTTATTGTTTGTCCTACCCCACTGTGAAATTTGACATCACATTGATTTTATTTTTTGCACTATGAATTTTTCTTATGTCTTTTTCTCTTTATTGTTGTCTGGGATTGCATAATCTTCATGCTCTTACTGTTTGTCTCTTTCTTTGTCTCATGTTCAAGTGTATTCTCTTCTCTCTTCACAGCTCAGGATGCAGGCTTGGATGCGCTTGCGGCTGTCATCAGCAGACAGAAGATAATGGGCAAGGAGATTGGCAATGAGCTGGATGAACAGAATGGTATAGTTTACTTTGCATGTGCATCTGTACATATTCGTCAAAAGAAATTCCAGACATGTTGCACTCCGCTGTGTGAAAGCAATCAGACATTCTCGTTCTGCAATGGAACGACTCTCCTCACGTTATTTGCTGGACAGTGAAACTCCCTCACACCACTGCAACACTGACATAGTTAGTTTTAAGCACACACACACGCCCTCACACCACCATTGTCAGGGCAGCTGACCTCACTTTCAGGTCACGACTGTGTCTACCAGCTTAACCTTTGGAATACATCCCACAGAGAATTTTCATGCTGCTTAAATGCACTGAAAAAAACTGTAAGAGTTTTGTGTTCTGAAATCAGATCTGCTCAGAGACAATGGTGAGTTATTTCTGGCTATGTTCCTCTCATCAGTTCAGAAATAGCTTCCATCACAAGTAGTGTGCGAGACAGAACAGAGTGCAATGCTCCAGAATGTTTTTATGCTCACACAGGCAGTACATGAGACATAAGACTTTGGGATGATCATCTGTCATCCAGTAAACAATTCGATATTTTAATGCATCGCTCTCAGACTATAGCAGTTTGTAGGCTGAAGCCTGAGAGTGTTGCCTTACAAAGAGGATGCACACATGTATTTTTAACGTTTTTTTTTTAAATTTAATCGTGAGTGCTATCTCTGTTTACACTGAAAGCGAGCCCAGATCATGCATTAGTCTGTCAGCTTCTTTTCCTTTTCTGAAAATCAGGGAAAGGAACGTCACAGTTCCCAAAATACAGGTGATAAAGCTTAAACCTAAACCGAGGAAATGTCAGACTGTTGGACTGCAGTTGTCTCAGGCAGTTATGGCGTGTGTCTACTCCAATGACCAGCTTCTAGTTGGGAAAAGAAGGCGTTGTTCTATCCTGTAATATCCTGACTGAGCAGTTGTACCAAAACAAATCCAGAGGTTGTAAAATCAAGGGATGGAAACAAACAATATTCCTCTCTGCAGGGGAGGAATGGCAGATGTTTGCTTGTCACCGATGGTAGAATGGAAGAGAGGAAAGCTGACTGTATTAGCCCGCTCTCCTGTTTTCGTATTGAACTAGATGGATCATTGCTCTACTGCTTCGGCTGGCGTGTTTTTCTTCTCGCTCTTTCAGCTTGATGTCAGTGTTTCCGATAATATGAACCTGAATGGGTGATGAGAGAGCTGTAACTGAGAATTACACCAGTTCCACTCCAAGTAAGCGAGAAGGCTTTTGGATTTTGGCCATGGAAACAATGGCCTGTCACTACTCCCGTGTTTAGACCCCACATGACTCTTATATATAAATTTGATGGGAACACAACTCTGTATGTCTGTAAGGTCCCAAAATATCTATGCCACCTGTGGGTACTGTAATAGGCTCCATGTGGCCAAATCCAAATCATACTCATTGTACTGCTTTTAGAGAAGCCTGCGCATATTTCCATCAGTTTTGTCTTTTTAAGTAGGGCATATCTTGGTATTATGATAATTTGAGATAAAAATACTTGGATATATACACAACCTACCAGTTATTTCAAAACACTCATGGTGCAACCGGTCGCTGTGTTCATGCAGACGGTTCATAAAGTGTACACATGGTATTACCTCACGGACCTGTCCGAGCTCTCACAGTCTCTACCCAATTTACGGCCGAGCTTCAGGTTCATAAGGCCTGCTAACACCAGGCAATGATTCACAAGGCCTACAGGGCTCTGCCTTCCCACTGCTTTTCTTTACCACCGTGTGTTTCTTTCCTTTTGTGGGACCTTTGCTGACCCTTCATCTCTCGTCTCCCTCCCTGTTCTCCTTTGCCTCTTTTCAATAGTGCTTTTATTTTGTAACCTCTTTCCCATTTCCTCCATCTCTTCTGTATCCTCTTATGCTGAGTTATGGGGGATGTCTTGGTTCCTTAGTGTTTCACAGGATGGTGAATAGGGACATATATATATATATATATAGCTGAATACAATTTTGTGTGATATTACTAAAGTTGTTTATGTTTATAAAGACAATGTAGTGACTTGTACGTTGTATGCCTTTAGGCTATCCCACTCTAAGGACCCAGCCCTTACATCAGCTCTCTTTTGTAATTATTTAAGGATGCGAGGAACGTAGCTTTTGTATTCTTAAGTCTAACATTCTTATTATTATAGCCTTAACTCTGCAAAGATTCTAACTACATTTAATGTGGCCTGTCCGAGTACTGTTTTTCCTATATTCTTATACGAGACATTATGTCTCAATGAATTAATGTTTTCTGTATTCAAAAAATGAAATGTTTTTCTACTAGACTTGCACTTCAATGAGTTTTTTATTATTATTGCACGAGGCAGCTTTGTAATTGCTGCATTTCTTACTTTTATTAAAATGTCAAAATCAAGGATGTAAAAAGTAAGGGGATAGTTGAATGTTTTTGGAGAGGCAAGGCAAACTAGGTAGCAGGGGAATGGCGAGGCTCCTTGTTGATCTTGACAGTTGGCGCGTAACCTTGGCGTCTGACTGTCTTTCTGTCTTGTAGGGTTCCTTTTCCCCCTGATCACTGTTCTGTAGCAGTGTTTCCCTATAAATAGATTAAGCTCCTTGTAGTTTGGCTCTTCAAGTCTAGCTCATGACCCAAGTGCAGTGGAGGTTGCAATCATTTCCTTTTCAGGAAACAAGTCCAGCTGAGGTCAGCAATGAAGACGACCCTTTTCAGAGGTTTAGAGATGAACCCAAAGCCCTCAGCTACTCCCCTCTCAGTCCAAATGGGATCAACACAGACTGAAATGTAGAAACGAGTAAGCAGAACAGCTACCTCGATTTCAGTCTGCTATATGGCTTATAACATTAATCTGATGCATATTTAAGATTTTCCAATCTTACTTGCCAGTCGTTACAAAAATAGAAATGCAATCCTCAGTTAAATGATGTGCTGTCATCAAGTATTTTTTTCATATTTTCAACATGACTTAACATCTTACTAATTATAGTATATTTCATTTCCAAATAAAATCTCGCAAAAAATGGTCAGGCGCTTAGCAACTGAAATGGCTTGCATCAGCAGTAGTCTCCCTTACCAATGAAAAATATCAACATTAATTTGACTTTAATAGTGTTGGTATTTCTCATATTGTGGCCTGGAACATCCACAGTCTGCACTTGGGTTTTCTCTTAAATTCAAACAGGGTTTACCCTACAATATCACAGATTTCTTTGTTCTGCTTGTTTTGTTTAGTGGGAAAAAAACTGTCACAGGCCTGACATGCGGAGTTCTATAAGCTTGGAAAAGGGTGTGGTTTTAGTGGTGATTGACAGTGCCTACTTGAAGCAGGTCACATGGACACTTGATATTTAACAGCCAGTGTGACAGACAGTGGCTAGCTTGTTTAAAAATGCGGCTTTTAAAAAGGGCGGCAAGCGTTTCAGGTTGTGCGATTTTTCGGCTTTATTGGATTTGACTAGTGGTGAGGCACTGCAGCTATGACATTATGCCATGTACTGTAAAAACTCCGGTCCACAGACAGTGTGAGTGAAAACCACATGATGTAGACAAACATAGAAACACACTAACACATGTAAACGAAGGGCAGGTCCATTTTAAGGTGTATCGCTGTGCTTACGGCTCCTGCTTTGGATGGATGGATGGATGGATGGATGGATGGATGGATGGATGGATTTTATATAAATCCCAAATTGGATAATTACTCTGTTACAAGCAGCATGTCACCAAGGACATACACACATACTTATCACACACAAACCAAAAATACAATAAATATACTAGAAATAATAACTAAGATAAAACATCCGAGAACAACTACAGAAAAATATACTTAGACGAATGAAAAATAATATACATGTAGAATGAAATTTACAACCTATATACATAATTTATATCACAAAATATATATTTTTTACGGTATTAAAATATCAAGTGACCAGTGTGGAAGTAGCACATTATATAGATAATTGCTCAGTATATACTAATGCTAGACCTTTTGAGTAAATGAATGATGAGTTAATCTATTTTCCACCACCTTTCTTTATGTCAGTTCAACAGGAGTTTCCGCTTAACTAAATCTACTCCTCAGAGTTCACCACACATAAACTACTCAAATGAATCAAGTCCCTGCCATTTGTTCTGTATATTGGTGTCCACATCCAGACCTAATTTTGTATAGACCTCAGAACCCTGACAGCTCTAGCAGATGTGTTCTCACATTAACTATCACAACCATGGCCTTACCATGTCCTGTCCCAGGTTTTTCCACTGGGACAAGCCGCTCAGTATCGCAACTCCTATCTTTGAGAACACAGTAATAGCCAGTAAGTGTACAGTATATCCAGGACTGGAGAAAAACTGACCCTCATTTGGACTGAGACCTTCTGGAACAAATTTAAGATGGATGCAAGAGATAGTTTCTCTTAGGCGCTGACTGCAATAGGTCTGACCACTTGGGCTCTCTCGTTTTGTCTGACTCTAAGGGCCCTAGCTTGCATCTGGTGCAGTGCAAAGCCCGAAGCTAGTTTAAGAAAGACGCAGTTGTCAATGTCCCGTCCAGCCCCCACATCGTTAAAATAGCAAATGCACCTGCGCCCATCTTTGTGCGAATGGGCTTGCTGGTCTTGCTGGGAGGTGTGTTCAGGGGAATTTTTAATTAATTTTTACATAAGCTATAGCTATATATTGCTATCTTGAGGCAGCAGGAAGTGATCACGCCATTGACGAGCAAAAAACTTGGTCTTAAGTCAGTAGCGGAGCATTTCATTGTTATTTTAACAGCAAATTAGTGAAATGTGCGCACACACACACAGACAGGGAAGCGCAGCAACATACCAACATGCAAAAGATTACAAATAAAAAATATGACTGTGCAAATCATCAAATAATAGCAATGCACCAAGGTACAACGCGTATGGCTTTTAAAGGGAATGAGAGATGACACTCTGATTGGTTTACTGCATGTTATGCGAAAAAACACACCTATGAATCAATGAAGAAATGAAGACATTAAGTACAACCCTTTTGAACCATGCGCCCTGCCCACAAACCTTTTTTTCTGACGTCAAACCAGCACAAGTGGATTTGGACATGCCCTAAATGCACCTGTGCCAGGCGCTTCACACCAAGATAGTAAAAAGCGGATGTGTTTGTTTTTTTTCGTGACCCCGTAGCTGCTGGTCCAGGTTCGTGTGTGTGTGTGTGTGTGTGTGTGTGTGTGTGTGTGTGTGTGTGTGTGTGTGTGTGTGTGTGTGTGTGTGTGTGTGTGTGTGTGTGTGTGTGTGTGTGTGTGTGTGTGTGTGTGTGTGTGTGTGTGTGGAGGATTCTTCTTTATTTGCAGAATCTCTGTCAAAAAGAGCCTTCTGTCAAAAGAAATACAGTGTAAAAGCAGTTTATTTGACAAGCCAGAGTTGTTAGCATTATTATATACTTCCCATTTTGGATTTAACGTAATTTAAAACAGAACACAAGGCTGTTGCAGTTACTCATTTTGTGACCATTTGGTAATGGGAGTGCTTTTAAAGCACTCTGTCACCCAGCCTGATTACTCTGAAGGTAAAAGTTCCTTTCCAAGCGTTGCTCTGTTAGTAAGCCAACCGCTTAAAGAAACAGAATAGGCTTTGCTCCTATGATGGACTTCTTGCTAATAATTAGGTCACTGATTTTGACATTGATTTTGTGTCAGCAGAGCATGTATAGGGTCCAAGTTGGACAGCACTAATGACTTCCAAATAAACAGTAAAGCGAGAGGAGAGAGGCACTTACTGCTGCAGTACGTGACGTCCGCAGCCGTCCCAGAGAACCCAGGCCGCTGTTTGCCTCTGCTTTTTCGAAACCGCTCGTTAAGCAAATAAACCACGCTAATGATGGCACACGGCAGAAAGTCAACGTAGTTCGTGTTGTTGATTGATTTATTGTTTGTTTGATTCGCTTCGTTTGAAAGCGAGGCTGGTAGTATTGAGTAGTGTTTTCCAGACGGCATGGAAATGCAGAGACTCATGATGTGATATTCAAAAGACTGTTGTCATCAGAGGAACGTCAAGCTTGCAATGGGCCGCAAAAGAAGGCATCATTTTGTTTGACCACCAGATTGGCTGACTGGTGTTTGACTTTGGGAATTATTGAGAACTATTAATGATGGAGGGATAACAAACACACTGTAATATTATTCTCCTTTTTTTATAGACTTTAGGTTGCTCTCGGCATGCCTCTGAGAATAACTTGAAATTTTTCTTTTGCCTCAATCAAACAATATAGATATGTACAGTATGTTGGGATGCTCATTTGCATATTGTTTTATTCTATGTGAGTTTTTTTTTAGTGATTCATGAGGTTGTCATTTATTCTAAATATACAGAAAAATCAATCAATGAACTTTTTTGCACATAGCCCTTCACAGCAACCAGCAGGTATCCAAAGTTCTTTATATCAAGGAACAAGGTACAACAGTGACAAATGGGCATTGTAAGTAATCAAAGCCTAAAATGGCATGTTAGAGTCACTTATTTTGTCTTACTAAGACAGACACTTCAAGTCCTTGTTTTTGTCCCACACACCTGCATTGAAGAGTTGTTTGAACGTGCAAATGTAAAAAAAAAAAAGGTCTAAGAGTTAAAAACCAAAACATATCCATATATGGGGTATAATAAGGAAACAAGGAAATCTTTCATTTACTGCAATATAGGTACTATAAATACAAAGATATGAACATTTGCTTAATGCCGTCCCTTTCATTTTGCCAAAGACAGGGTTCAAACTGTGACTCAAGTCCGTCCATCCTATTCTGTAGAGCCCCACTGTGTACGGCCTATTTTTATTCCCCTTAATAGTCTTATCTCAAAGCCCATATTTTTTCCACTTCCTGGGACCTAACTACTAATATCAATATTCTAAAACCATCAGTTCATTTGATTTTCTGAGCAGGAACATGAGAACAGTAGATTAAGTTTCTAATTTGTGACTCATGCATTTCAGGTTTGAAGTAATTTCAAGTTTTTTTTAAAAGCGTTTTTACCATATTATTTTATATTTTACTCAACCTTGCTCCTGTATGGTAATCTCATAGATTAAACTGCTTTACATTTATACTCGTCAAAGATTGACTGTTTTTAGAGGGTTTAAGGTTCCCTAGAGACATCGATGGCAGTGGATGTGTGATGGAATGACAAAAGATGTCCAAATGAAGATGCACCGCAAGTCGCCAGGCCTCCTGTCCCACGCATCCTAACCAGGGAACAATCAATCATGAGTCCTTGTGTCCTTATTTCTCTATCCATCCATCCCGGCATCCATCTCTGTCTTAGACCGGTCGGTGTCACACTGATAGAGTTGTGAAGAAGACCGGACTAACAATGACCTGAGGGACTTGAGTCACATCAACCACAGCCAAGTGATGAATAATCCAGTTTAGGCGCAGCAAGGAAATTAACATTTTTGGACGCTGAAGAAAAACATCTTGAGACGTTTCATCAATCACGCCTTGTTTTGTTCCACTCTGTGGATTGATGCCCCCTTTTATCAGAAAGCATGGGATTAAACTTGGGTTTTTCGTCACTGTCTTAAAATGCCACCTGTTGTACCTTCTTTTTTTTTCTTTCTTTTTGTGGCAGTGTGTATCATGCCTGTTTTTTGTATCTTTTCCTTCAGAGTTTCAGATGGAGGTCTTAAAAGTTCCGTTGTGTAGAATTTCTTCATGTAATGGAACTGAAACCAGTGACTGGTCTGTATGTGAATGTCTTTAAGAGTACATTGGACTGTGTGGTGAATTGAATGAAAAAAAAATCCATACGTTAAAAGATTGTCTGAATGTGGTTTCTGAGTGTGGCTCAGTGCCAGTAGCTTATTTTCCATCACACACGTCTTATTGAAAAGAAATGCTATTCAGTAGGGTTTGGGTATTGTTTGTGCTAAAAGAATCAGCTTTATTTCCCAGGTATGAGGACACATACAAGGAAATTTGCTTTTGATTATGCACTGACCACAATGTGCTTACTTAAACAAAACAAACTACAAAAACAAAAAAAATATATAAACAAACAATATAGATGTATAAAACAATAGTTTTGAAACCGTGCTGGTGCCTGAACTGATACTTAATAAAAGAGGGTAATAGGGTATTTTACAATAACTTTGAATGCACCACAAGGCTTACTAGTTTCAAGTGAAGGCACCGTCTGTGTTGTTCAGGCTAACGTTACCTGCTGTTAAGCGAAGTGTTGAAGCGTAACTCTTGCCTAAAAGCAACCAAGGGTCTTTTTGTGAATATACCCGAGTCGACATTTCGTTAAATGCCTAATTAGGGCGGAAACGCCACTTAAAGATTTACCGTAATTTTGGTATAATGGCCTTATAAATGGGAGTGCTAGGGGCTCTACTATGATAGCATCAAAATTGCTTTTTCCCTGTAGCACAAGGCTACCTAGACAATTTTTTTTTTTAAACACAAAAAGACTCGACACAACAGGTTTGGATTGACTCACTTTAGCTGTGGGTGTTTCAGGTTGCTGACATCTTGCCAGTCAAAAAGTATTGATCTGGCCCCCAAATGAGGCACCGAAATCTGCTTTGGGATTTGGTCCGGTAGATACCGTCCGTTTAGGCACCGGTGCTGTATTAGCACCAGGTTTTGGTACCCAACCCTACAGTTCAGTGATATTGGAGAGAAAATATTCACACCTGGCATTGATATTTAAGGTAACAGCATATGTTATAAGCATTAGGACTTATTTTCAATATAGCTGTTACTTGTGTAAAGCAATTCAAAAAATATTTGGCCGGGAAACGGTAGCAATTTACACCACCTCTATCTTAATCGAAAGTATCCAATAATAATAATGCATTTTAATTATACAGCGCTTTTTACAACGCTCACTTTATTTTTTTCCTTTTTTTTATAGATGCTAACATGTAGCAAACTTTCAAACTAAGATGGTTTCCTCCTTCATGCCTTCTGCTCTGCAAGCTTTGTTGCTATCTCATGGCTTTGATTTATCTCAATTAATTTGCAACAAATGTGTGCTGGTGACAGTTGTTAGCAAGAAATTTCCCGCATAGAATAGCTGTTGGCAGAGATTCTCAGATTACAGGAAGAGACAACTGATGGGGGGGCAGTAGTAGAGGAGAGTGATGGTGTAGATACGGTACAACTAACGGTAGACATTACATAGTTTTGTGCACAAACAACTTCTGTATCATATCATTGATGCAAAATGTTCTTGTTAAATGGGAAAGAAAAGTAAGGATTCCTCCAGCAACATCAAAAAACATTTCCATACAATGTGTGTATATCTTCAGTATTTATTTATTCATTGAATGGCACCATTAACAGCAGTTTAACAAGCAGGTGATGGTACCATGAGATCCGAGACTTTTTTTAATCATAGTTATTTGTGGCCCAGTAAATATGCAGACTGTTTTGAACACATTGGAATGCAGTCCTTGTCATTGCGTTTGAGGATAATGCACCAAAGTTTATAACAATTTCACGGACCACGATGACTCATTTCTCGTTGTTTGGCTGTACTGTTGTGTAAGGGATATTATAGCACATTAAGACCTATCCACCCCACAGCGCTGTGGATCTGATTCGGCATGCATGAGAAAACAACGTTGGTGCCAACACACTCCTCTAACAAAACCATTTAGAATGCAGTTTATCTTGCTGACATTTTTTTTTTTGGGGAGCAAATAAATTGGACAGATGACAGCTTTGAGATTGATTTTGAATAAAGTCATCAGCTTCAGCTAGAGAATGTGTGGTGTGGCAGACAAGGACATGGCAAACAACTTGGAGTGTGGAATAGGAGATTGTCTTACCTTCACTCTTTCTCACCTACACACACACACACACACACACACCACAGTCATTCCTTATAAAATGGAGACAGGCACCTAGACAAGCCCGATATACGGTATAATGCAGGAATGAGGTGTGGCTGGTTCTGCTCAGCTCATCTGCCGACACGGATCACATCCAGATGTCCACCAACATGCCGTTGTTGAAACCGGGGGTGACGTCGTTTCCCCTTCCACTCCCTTCTCCATCCGTTCTTCACAACACGCACAGCCACCACGCTGGCAGTCGCAAGCTTTTTCACAAACTATCAATTGTGCACTATCCATGAAACCGCACATGCTAATAAGAAAGGAGAAAAAAAAAGAATACAGTCAGATATGATTTCACCGGTTCTTTCCCACCAACATCTTTAAAGCAGAGGATGACACAACACTTTGAAACAAACACTTATTGAGCTCTGTGTGCTTTTTAATAGTTGGTCTCATTACCTTTGAGTAATCTGTCTCCTTAAAACTGTTTTAGTGGACATTAGAGGGGATTTAGCTGGTACTACGGGTTTTACTGTAATGCTAATACTCTGACCATGTATGCTGCAATATGAATAATCTATTATATTGTGGTATATTACCCACCTACACATCAGCTATTGGACTAGGTCATGATGGATGATTTCAGTCGTCACAGAGAGCTTAGGTTCAGTAACTTTTTACCCTTTTACTTAAAGTTAATTGCATCATTCTACAAAATCTTTTTTTCATATTTTATGTTTTTTTCAGTTAATTAATGGAGGGTGTCTGCTCACTTTGCTAAGGTGGAAGTCTGACATACCACTGTGGATACTTTATTCTTTCACTCCAGGATGCTGAGTTGGGGTGCTGAACCAATTGTCGGTTGAATTTTATTTTGCTAATACCGGGTTTGCTCAACCTTTTACTTGGCTACAATATACCTTAATTCTTGTACCACACAAAGATTTTGAATATTGCTTTATCTAGTTACTCCTTTCTTACATAATTGATCTACTGTACAACACACTTGGATTGGGCAAAGTAGCAAATAACTTGGCACAAAAAGTAAGGAGCTTTGTGTTTGGTATATCATTTTTCTGTGGTAACAATGCTTTTGGCAATATGTAAGGAACATGCGTTTGTGGGATGAGCATCCCATGAAAAATTTGCCAAATCTCTACTGCCAATGCCAAACAACATATTCTGCCATTGACTCGCTTAGTGTTTAGTGGATTGGATCATTGAAGTTTAAAGAAACAAGAAATATTGCCAGTTTAACAATTTATTCATTTCTCAGACAAGAGCCTCAGTAGCGTGTGGAAGAGTCATACACAGCCTGGCACCTCCTCATGCTGTGGGAGGACATCCCATTCTTCAACCAGCATTTGTCGAAACTCAGCCATTGTGGTTGCGTTGGTCACTTTGGCACGAACAGCACGCCCAAGCTGATCCCACAAGTGTTCAATGGGGTTGAGGTCAGGACTGCTGGCAAGCCATTCCATCCTCTCCACTCCCACATTCTGGAAGTAGTCTCTGATAAACCCAGCCCTGTGGGGGCGAGCGTTGTCATCTTGGAGGATCGAGTTCGATCACAGACTGTGGAGATATATGATGGCCACAGGTTGCAAAATCAGACACCTGATTGTCAGCACCTGGGGATACTCAAAACAAGAGTCAATAGCAACAGCAAAGAAAAGCTGTTTGGCTCTGGCACATTTTTCATGGGCGCAACCCACATACTCATCCCACAAAGCCATGTTCCTTACAAATGTGGCACCATTTGAAAGGGAACTAAACAGGCTTTCCAACAGTATACGATTTATTGCCAAAAAGCATTGTTACCACAGCGAAATAATCTACCAAACACAAATTTCCTTACTTTTTGTGCTACGTTTACATATTTATTGGCTGTACTAAAAACATTATTGTTAACATCGCAGTAGCTTAAAGGCTTTATATTGACTTTTATTAGGTTGTTTATTCCCTTTTTAGAATAGATCAAAGGAAGCCAGTACACTCAGGCACTGCAGACTACAAAGATATTTATGACCATTACAATCAACCAGTTTTTGAGTCATAACTAACAGAAGTTTATACATGTGCTCCATGTTCTGGTCATTAGTTGCTGTAGCTTATAGTGCTTTATAAATTTAATAATGTGAAATGAAAGAAAGAACTGCTCTATGAATCTTAAGTTTTTCATGAAAGTCTCAATTGTCAAACGTTTTGATAAGGAAAATCCTTAAAAGCCAGTTAAGAGAACACTTGTAAATGTCACCATATTGTTTATCATTAAAAGGTTTAGAAATTCGGACACAAACATAGTTTTACATGCTTGCACCTAAAGCAACATAATGCAAAAACAGCTGGTTAACCCATATCACAATCAAGCTAGTGTGCACCATTGATGTTCCATACAGGTGTTGTCAGTATAGGCATGCTTTTGGGTAACTTGTTTGATTGGATTTCTGCTGCACTGTTACTACTAGGACCACAGTATTACTATTCTCCTCATAGAAATTATTGGGAAAATCTTACACTAATACTGTAAAAGACATAAAGGAAGAAAACCTTTACCATTGACCATCACTGTACAACATTATCAGTGGTAATACATCAATCATATGAATAGTAGGAAGTATCAGGATGTTATGGTTTGACTTTGTTTAGTTTTTTTGGGGAGAAGTGCCTATTGCTTGTGGTGTGTATACTATTTAACGGCAAAGTGATGTAGATTTGCTGCAATTTTACCCTGGAGAGCATTTGCAGGCATACTGTCTGGGGAAAGCACATAAGCCGTATGTGGAGGTGGTATTGGTGGTTGGGAAGCGCTGCAAGCTGCCTGTTCCTTTGGCTCAGGGAGGAGGATTCCCTGCCATTTAATGGTACCTTAGACTGACTCAGGCTTGGCCCAGCAGGTTGCTTTTGGCTAACGCAAGTGACAGCGGGAACAAATCTCCTCCTCTGTTTATTTAATTGTTAACCGCTCCGGTTTGGAGGCCTTGTTCAAAGGGCCGACTAGCAGAGAGCTGCCTCGCGTGCCGCTCAGACTTGGGTTAGCATGGGTCATCCCACGTAATGAGTGGAAGGACTTACTTTACAGATTTTGCCTTTACCCAACGCCACCACGTGGTTCCCATTTAAGCACAAGGGGAAGATTGCACCTTCATCTGCTGGGCATTTTTATGTGTTTGTGTGTGCAAGTGCACATATATACATCTGCTATTTAGCAATCTGTGTGTGCGTGCACACAGATGAGTGCGTATGTTTAAGAGTGTAAGTGCCTTCTCTGAGTGTGAGATCACTGTGTTTGTACTGAAAGTCTACACCACATGTCCAGCACATGTTGTTACGTTGTGACTGGCACACAGTCCATATTTATATCTGCTGGAGAAGCTCAGAGGCCAATGGCCAACCTGTGATGGGATGGAGTTCGAGGTAGACGTTAGAGCAGGACTTCACACACACATACACAGACACGAACACATAGAGTCTGGTAGAGAGAAGGGTGCACTAATCTTACAGATGCACTGTGCAAAGACAGCGAGGCAAGGAGAATGAAGGGGCGAAATGAGAGGAGGGCAAGGGAGGGAACTACAATTTTTTTTTTACATGAAGCCCTTTTTAAAACCCAGCTAATGTGCAAGGCAGCACATTAAAATGATAACACTTAGGGGGACCCTGTAGTCGATAGGGAGAGGAGAAAGACTCCAATCGACAGTTTGTGCATTCTGTTTACCCCCATACATGCATTTTTGCGTTTATTTGCCACAAAAGCGCTATACAGTTTAAGGAGCTTTTGTTGTGTTGGGACCTTTGTTGTGAAAACCGTTCACTCAACTTTTATGTGTTGAGTATTTGTTAGTTCAGTAATAGTTACTGACACGTTGTACTAAAATGTTTGCACAAGGTAACTGTAAACATACCAGATGTACTGCTATTGCATTAGAGAGGTAATTGAGGTTTTTGAGGAAATTTAAGTGATAGGTCTCACCTAATCTTTAAAGTGATACTGTTCATATCTGTCCCATTAGAAACTATTTTTGCAAAACAGGTCACCTTTCAAGTGGGAAATGCTTTGTGCCCCTTCCCTTTCATCTGTTATCTGATAACGTTGCATGTGTGCTATCAGACACAATATACAGGCCAAACTAAGGATGAGAATCCCCCCCCCCCCATTGACAAAAGCATTTATAACCTAGGTTTGCCTCACAATTTGAATAATAGGGCCTTTATTGGCGTCTTTTTTTGTGGAAAATGTTCACTTTGGTTTGATCTGTTAAGGGCAGTGCACAGATCTGTGCTGCTTGAACAAGACGGGCCCCTAAAAAAAAAAAGCCTTTGATCTGTTATCTAATCATTCTCATCTGTTTCACTCTTTGCTTAATACCACCCTCCCGTTTTGTACTATTGTCACACAATCAAGAGAGACCGTACGTGTTTTAGTGTGGGCATAGACCTTCATTGTCCAGACTAAAGAGGATAAACATAGAAACAGAAATATAACATATGTTTTTAGGAATTACTTATTGACCAATCTAGTGTTTTAACATCCTTTTTGGTGGATTTCTTAATATTTTGCCATTTTTGTTTGTGTTCCAAGGTAATCTAGCCTGGAAACCAGATCAACCCGCAAGCTCATGTAACCTTTGCTCTGGCAGATATGTCTGGCTCCCCTCACGGTTAGACAGATTTCCATTTGACCAGGCCCGGAGCGGACCAATCACAACTGTTTATCTAATATGGGGCAGGTTTAGGACGATGACCATCCTGTAGGTCTGTCATCGCAATTCCCCACGCTCAGGAAACTGAGATCAAAGGTCAAGCTAAGCAGTGCAGATCCAATAATAATCAAAATTATGTTACTATATTGCCTATTTCCCTATTGCCTCAAATGTTTCAGAGACATATTTTAGTGTACTGTTTCAGCTGTAATTTGAGAAAATTCGTTACCAGGCCATCTTTTTTTCCTTACTGAAAACAGAACAAGCACCACCACAACATGCAGTGTCTCTCAGCACTACAGCACTTGCTTTGATTGGTTATGATTGGTTCATTTTGGATTTAATAATCACCTAAAAGAAGTATTTCAGAAGTTGTAAAACTGTATCTGTACTCTGTATCGACACTCTGTAAGCTTTCCACAGAATTTCTGAATTACTGCTAATGAGTCCTGTGGTCAGTACACACTTTTTCAGCATTCATTTAAAAAAATAAAGTTTCACATAATTTTAGTTCTGCAGTTGATCGATATAACAACTGATAAAGTTCATTTGTAAGGATTAGAAACATTGTACTAAAAGTTGTTGCTGCAGTTAAGCAGTTAACTCATTTACTTTCATGAACTTTTAAATAGAATTAAAAAGGGGATCAATTACATGTTAAAATGTAGAGCCATCTGTGATCTCTCTCTCATGCAGCCCACACATGAACCCACTAGTGGGCAGTAGAGACGGCTGCAGCACACTAGTCATGGTCCTCAGTGAAACTCTTGGTGTTTACACCTACCAACTGGAATGATTCACGGCTGTGTGCTTTCCCTTCCGTGGGATAGATGTGTTATGGTGGTGGAATGATCCAAGTTTAGGGCGGATGAGGTGGGAGTCACAGGATCTCACACAAGATTTGTTAATTTGTTTAATTCCTCTGAGGTTTCTTCTTCTCCTCCAGTAATCAGCAGCTCCTCCTTTTCGCTCATCAGCTGGAGGAGGTGGGTAATTACACGACAGCTGTAGGTGCAGCTGTTTTAATAGCTGCAGCTTGTAGTGCACTGTCAGACTTCATAGCTGCAGTGTGATGATGATGATGTACTGTGCGTGTCATTCATTCATGGGTCTTGGGTGTGTTTGTGTGTGTGAGATTGCAGCTACTAGGACTACACTTACATGTTCACATTATGTGGGTGTACAACTCTGCGTACGCATGTGGTTTTACTCTGTGTCGAACTGTCTGTGCATCCAGGCATGTTTTTCATTGAATGTAGCCCACAGTGGAGCATGTGGTATTGTTGTGTCATAGTTTTGCTGTTTGCTTAGTGCCCTGCATCACTCCTAGCTGTCCACAAGCTATGTGGGAGGCTGTTTCCTCTCAAGATGGGAAGTTGTTTCAGCCACACTATTGGGCTGCACTGTTGGCCAAATATTTATTCTGGCCTCTGTGAGTACAGTGACATTACCCTAATTCCACCACATACTCACTAAGATTTTTAGCAATTATGTTGTATTAGGTATGCATCTTGTATGCCACCCTGGTATGCCAACTGTAGATTTATATTCACATATGTGTTATTGTCATCAGTGTATCCTAGCAAAGTATGTTTAGATCAGGTTGGATGTTTCATGTAAAGCCCTTAGCAGTAGGAGGAATGGTTTTTTTTTATCATGATTGTCTCTGGGTTCTATCTACACGTGTCCACATTGTGTTAAAAAAGAAAGAACCATTGTCCTGAGGCCCAGTGAGGTTTGCCCCTGTCCTGCACCTGTTGTATTTTAGGGACTCACCAATCACCTTACATGGCATTGGAATGACAGTGTCACTGGCCAGCCCGGGGTGAAAAATCTCCTGCCGCTCCCTCTGTGCATGGTGCACCTGACAAATGATTCACTTCCTCCCATTCACTCTATGCCTCTCACACGCTTGCACTAGTAGACTAATTGTCACTAATAGCCTTCTTTGCCACAAAAGGAAAACGTATTTAAAAATGTGCTTTACTTAAACTTATATCCCATGCTTCTGTGAGCTACAAATCTTGTGAGGCTTCTGTAACAGCAGTTTTATACTTCCATAAAACTATATTGCCGTATCTAAATGACAAACACCAGACCACAGTTTTGCTGATTCAACCTGCTTATTTCTTTTTATTACTATAAATATATTTGTGGTTTTCAAACTACTGATAGACCTATCTATCAGAAGTGCCACTAGTAAGGACTTTGAACTTTATCAATAAGAGTTGTCAAAATGACACTCAAGCACAGTGCAAGATCCAATGTAAAGTCCACCAACAGCCACAAACACAGACTGGATCCCACCTTATCTGAGAATTTTCCAGGCAACAACAACTCTGATGTTAATCATGTTTTGCATCCCCACGGATCTTTAGCAGGTACTGTATATACCATTTTGCACTGAACTCTCTTTTCCACAATAAAACATCTCTATCAGGGGTGATATAGCTCTTTGTTTCTTTCTGCTCTCTTTCTCCCTCTGATCAGTACTGTGGGTTAAAACTGTGGAGATGACTCCTCTTCAGTCTGGAACACAACTGTTTGTCGGAAGCATGTCAGATCCGGGAAGTGTATGTGTGTGAGTGCAAGTGTGTGTGTGGCTACCCCCATTTGCATAACCGTTAGGGTGTACTTGTCTGTATGATGCTCACAGACCAGTGTGTATACACGTGTGTTTGTGTCAGCGTCTCGGCATTTGCGCATATGTGTCTCCATGCTTGTGAGTGCACTCTGAGTGAAACAGGGTCTGGCATGCAGATCAAAGTCCCTCCATAACTCCATAGTCAGTTGGTCGGTTGGCCAGCCAACGCATTGCCAGTAAGCTCCATTCATCACAAGGGATGTTGAGTTATTAGACTCAGATTATTTCAATTACAACGCAATTGTTCAAATTCACAGTCTCTCTGTATTTCTCTTACTTTGTTTACAACTCTATCATAATCTACAGAACTAATTTGTATTGTTATTGAATGCTTTAAAATGGTAGTAGAAGTTAAAGATCATTGCTTGTTGCTTGTTCACGTGTATATATATATATATATATATATGCGTGCG
>NC_048408.1:18952411-18961826 GCF_013103735.1 Etheostoma cragini
TGTGTGTGTGTGTGTGTGTGTGTGTGTGTATACATATATAAAAAAAACAATGTTTATACATATTTATACATTGTTGTTTTTTCCTTCTCATGTGCATTTTAAGTTATCTTGTAGTTATTCATAAGGTTGTCATTATCATTAAGTATACTGAATATAAAGTATAAATCATTGTTTATTTCAATGTGAAATAGCTCTGGAAATCTACTGGTCCGCATTAGGGAATTCTTGTAAGTGAAATATGTTGCATTTACTACTTAAATTTGTATTAGCAACCAGAAAATAATTTTTTAAATGATGTGTATGGGTTTTAATGTACTGTGTTATCATCTATTGGGCAGCACTGTTACCAGATGGTACAGTAGATAAACTGGTAACTGCCAGAATCCAGTAGGTAGATCACTGTTCTCATGCCCTACAATATTAATCTCATCCAATTAAACCTATTCTGTTTTTTTTTTTTTTTAATCATTTCATAGCTTCTCAATATGTCACCCCCTCCTGGGTGTCCTTGCTAATGAAGTGTGATGCTAGTGATGAAGTGTAACAGCGGCTGGTTTGGAGGTGCTGTGCCAGTGACAGGGTGGTCCTAGCCTCACACTGCTGCTGCTGGCACCCTCATGCTCATCATGCACACATTGTTTGATGGCACCTAGCCATAAGAGGGGTGATGGCGGAAAGCCCGGTAATGATCAGACTTATCCTTATTGCTGCACTGTGAACTGTGTTTTCATAAATTCCAAATGACCGAGCCGATCACTTGCTTATTAATTCTATGTATTACACTGGTGACTTGAATTCATGTTTATTGCTTCCACTATTCAATGATGGCTGGCCATATAGGATGGGGTTACATTCAGTCGGGAAAGCTTAAATAGCAGTATATCTTATCCCGTTGCTCTTACTCATTTCATTTTCATATGCGTTTGTTTATATTCATTGGTAGTCGGGCTGCACAATTAATTGCAGTTCTATCGTAATTGCAATATGGACTAGTGCAATATCCAAATCGCAGTGGGGCGCAATATTTGTCAATGGCAAAATGTGTCAAACCATTTTGAATTAAGTATTGTGGTGCTGCAGGCCTAAAAATCCTATCCTAAAGACAAGAAAAAAATCTTTGTTTGGTACAGATCCTGTCGTAAATCACACTATAATCATTTTAATTTCTTTCAACATTAAGAATTTTCAATGAAAATGAGAATAATGATACGATACATTGTGAATCAGATTGCAATATCAGTCAAAACAATCATAATTAGAGATTTTTCACATAACTTGCAGCACTAATTGGAAGACAACATTTTGGGTTTGACCTGGACCCACTGTGCACATCATATTGATGTTTTCCAGACAAAGTTCACAATTGCTAAAACCTATTATGGTCAACACATGCCCAACAGTTCTGTTGACATCTCTCATTCTGCTGACAAGGTTTGTTTTTATTACGCTTGCATTTTAAGATGGCAGCATAACTAACCTAATTTTTGATTTATTTTGTTTATGAGCACAATGCTGATCACTTCCAGTCTTTGCAGACTCAAACTCGGGTTGTTTTAAAAAAGCTTGAGTGGTATTTTTGTCATGTGATGCTCCTGAAAGGGCCTCTATTTCCTAGGAGGAGGATAGATTAAATTATTCTGTCTGATCATGCCAGTGATGCATTGGAGCATCATTGGATGGACAACTGTATGAAGGAAGGACTGTGGAAATATATGTTGAAAGAATAAATGAAGAAAGAATCTTAAATGTCAGAATTTTCCAATGATTCCATGGTTGTTATGCAACATAGCAAGCTTGTAGAAATGCAAAATGTTATCATATGTGCAAGCATCATGTCAGCCTATCACCACACCGTGCCTTACCAACATGCTAACTTTGCTAACATGCTTAAGATAGCAATAGCAAGAATAACCCATTGTACTCCACCCACATAACTTTGATGAACTGCATTCCCATAATTCACATAGACCTTGTCTTAGGAGTTAAGCAAGTACAGACCCAATAGTCTGGGCGTGCTAAAACTGAACTTGTGTAGAGGCTTTTCTCAATTTATGTGCTTTTTTTTAAGTGTGTTCTATCAAATGGAGGTTCAACTTTAAGAAATTCATTTATCAGCTGGTTGTCCTTTTTGGTGTCCATCACGTGCGATGATGGATCTTGGGGTAAACGTAACAAGGATAGGGAGGTGAAACTATCTGTGGACACACAGCCGGTTTCAGTTACAAACTGGCACACAAATGGTTTGAATTAAGGCTGGAAATGTGGAGGCCATGCATGAAATGGAAGATGAAGTGGTGGGTCACTACTGCTTCAGCTTTTAGGTATATTACCCTTCTTCAGATTCAGTTTGGATTGTTCGAATCAATTACAATTAAGTCCTGACATGAAACCCAGTTTGTGCGGTCTTCCCAATGTGCCAGTGGCTCTCTTTTCAAGTTTATCATGTTGTATATTTGTCATACCATTACATTGAGAGTACTTTTGATTAAGTAAGTGAGTAAATACTTCTGCTACTTTCTGGAGTTGCTTCTTTCAACTCTCAGTAGGCCACACCTTCTCCTGCTGGAGGAGTAAAGTAGCATGTATTCCAAGTTTGACAAAGACCGTTCCAACACAACGTTTTTATTGAAAGAGGGTGCTGCCCCTCAAACTGAATAAATGATACTATCTTTTGGACATTGACAAGTGTGGCTGTGGCATAAGCTGCATAAAGCAAGACATTTATCATAACTCAGCTAGCCTATTTTCTAGAGAAAATGTCTCATGATGCAATAATAGTTATGTCTTACCCCAAAAAGTATTGACCACGGGGACATGTCAGTCCATTTGGAGGGACTCAGAGATTTATTAGGGCCAGGCCATAATATCCAGCAGTGAGACTAATTTGTACACATGTGGCCTAGCACTTCAGAAGGCCAGATGTTAAAAGGGCAAATTGTGTGCATGGTGATGCCCTCACAAACCCCATTAACACATGTGGTCAGAAGGACAAAAAATGCTAAGAATATATACTGTATGGAGTTTATTTAGCTTACAGCATAAATTAATTTGATCCGTGCATACATAATGGTATAGGGCTGTTCTGATCTTAGGACATTCCTTTACATTACTTTTTGGGGAGAGATTTAATACAGGCAGGCAAACAGACGTATTTTAATAACATGTTCTTTGTAACATTTGTTTTTCATAATATCCCTCATCTCCTCAATACTGCTTAAGTGGGCATTTCTGTGCATCATATTCCTATTGCAATTTAGAGAAATGTTACTTCATAGTCATTGATTTCTATTGTATTACATTATGACTGGTTGGCCCCGGGGTGAAAAAATATAGTGGCTTTTTCAGAACTCTTGGTGTCGGATAACACTGCAAAAACTATCCATCTCCAGTGCGACTATTTAAACAATAATAGAAAGCAGATTATGAATAAATAAACGGACATTTTTATTATCGTGCTAGACGATTGTTAGGAAAAGAAAGTGGCTGTGTTTATTTGTCCTCGCTCCTAACATGTCAGATGCCAAATGCATTTTTAGAATTATTTCTTTACTGAGACAACTCCTCCATTTCTGTTTTTGGTCTTTATTATTTTAGTTGTTTTTTTTTGGCAGGCATTCAAATGATTTGTTGGGTTTGCACTCAGTTTAAAACTGGTAAAAACATTGAGGTTTTGCGTGAAACTCCTCCTAATCCTCACTCCCCACTGTTCCTCAGGGTGAGTTTGTTTACAATAAGCAGCCGAGAGCAGAGAAAAAGAAAAAAGTTGAAAGAAACTCTTCGAAGACTGTGAAACTTCTTGTAAATATCATAATTGCCCTGAGTTGTATCATCACGCTGAGTGCCCCGTGTGTGCCAAGTGAAGTTCCAGTTACATCCAGAGATGTGTTTTGGTTGGCAACAAAGCACTACCCTCTATACACAGTCAGTCACACCAGGAACAATTGGTAACAGTTGTGGTCAGACCTCCTTGCTCTACAGCAAGGGATACAAAAAGGAGGGTTGAGTGGGGGAAAAAAAAAACTGTCATACTTCCATCTTACTCCATATCCTCAGGAGAAATCATCCCCTGAATAAGCACAACAGAATTAGCCCCACTGAGTCAGATTGCGTTTAAATTGGGTAGTGAAAACAAGCATTTTCTCTGTGTGCTGTGCCCTCTCTGGGAAAGAGTCCTACAATAACACAGGGTTAATACAGCACATCCTGGAGCCACACTGGGGTGTCACTGTTTATGGCAGAGCCTCCACCACATGCACACACACACACACACACACACACACACACACACACACACACACACACACACACACACACACACACACACACACACACACACACACACACACACACACACACACACACACACAAACCAAAAGCACTACTCTTATAGCCTCTGTGAAGACGAGTCGGCAATTTCCAGAGGCTTGGGGCAAATATAGATATGGGATGCAGGAATTTGATCATTAAAATAGAGAGCGTCTCCCAAACATCTCACCATGCTCCTGCGAGTGAGTGTCATGTTTGCTGTCTGACTTGAATTAGGCTTTATAGTATTATGTGAAGATTGGCTTTGAATTGGATGTTTAGGCCTCATGCTAGACATGCATTTACACAATGTGCTATCCATTGACTTTCTTTGAAGGAATGGGTGAGGATGCTTAACTGTCTTGGTTGTGTAGTCACAGTCCTTGCAGTGCTACATGGCTCTGGGTCCTGGCAGAATAATATCCGAAAAGATAAGACCTGAGGAAATTTCACACAGGATGCTACATGTCTGAATCCTTGTATCTCAACCTATAATTCACACACAAGCACTGTATTTCTCTGTCTGATTTTTACTTTACTTTTCTTTGTATGTCTCTGATTCTTGGCAGCTTTCTGTATCTCTCTGTCTATTCATTGAACAATTATTCAAACTTAATGAGCAACATATTTTCAGAAGTATAATCTGGGCATGCTTGTTGTCCACGCTTTGGGCTGACACTTGTTTGTCCGTTATCCTTGCCCCCTACATGCCTTTGTAGGTCTGGATAATGTATCACAGCTCTGCAGTACTTTACTGACCTTGAATTTGGCTTGTTTTGTTGTTGCTTAAGTTCAAAGTGAGAGCGATATTTAGCCTATAAATAGTTTGGAGGGTAACTGAGCATCACTTCTTAGTCCACTAATTGCTCTGTGAGGTGGTTTATCATTATTTTGAGTTCTGATGAAGCCACTGGGCTGATGGGAGTTTTCCTGCAAGCAGGTTCAGCTGGTCACCATCTCCAAATGAGGCTGTAGTAAGAAAGTGAGTCACCACTCCAAGTGAAGAAAGTATCTTGGGTCTTGTTCACAAGAAGGGCTACGAGTGCTGACGCAGCAAGCAGATGAGAAGAACTAGAACTAGTAGGGACGAAGGCCGATTTTAGCATTGCCTCACGTCGCCTGTGTCCTGGCCAAAAGGTTGCACTTGATCAGGCAGCAAAGGCTACAGTCGACAGCCAACTAACATGTACGTTTTGCGCCTGCATGAAAGGTTTTTCCATGCCAGCAGGCGGCGGTAAGTTAAAAAAAACGAATATACAAACCGTTGCAATGATACGTACAACAAGAGAGTGTTTGCTTGAATTAGCTTGCAGCACCACCGATCCTATGCTGCTTTACTCCACTAGTTGGCTAGGCAGATTGTCCATCTCCTGGTCTGTCAGAGGTTCTTAAGGCAAAGAAGTCTCCCAGCAGTGGGGAAAGGGGGACCGAGCAGCCAGCTGCTGATAGCTGGATAGTTAGCTAACTTGCTAACTCAACCCAACATGCCCTTATGCTAAACTGGTTACAGAAAATGAGCAGAACAAAGTTGTTACTCATCTGAAAATAGCAGATTTCTACTATGTGAATGAAACATTAAGTTGTTAAATGGTTACGACCAGATTGGCTAATTACCTAGCCTGCTTGTTAGGGGGCTCAGTTCTCAGTCTAGCACCAAGCACCAAGTACCACGGTGCAGAAGGAGAGAGGAAGAGAGGTCTACGGTCTACTAGAATTTTTAATACAATTTTAAATGTGTAGGTTTGTACATCTGTTTAGACATGTATATTGAAATAAATATACGTAAGTAACTATGTATCTCATACATTAGTCCCCTTTTGAACAAAATCAAACATGGTTTTTTTTGTGTGTTTTTTAGAAGGAACATACAACCGTCATCTTTGGCCAATTTTGACAGACCCATGTATTGGATTGATCAGATGAGATGAATATGAAAAATGAGTGGCAATTCTAAATACGCCTGTGTACACACTGGAATAGTGGAATAATTTAACTGTAAGAGACTTAAGTATTTCTTCCAGTTCGTGCTTTGGCTACATAATCATTTAGCCAGACCTGCAGAAACCAATCCTGAGAATAGTAGTGTAGTATGTTTGTACGTGATTCCAGATGACGCTCCCAACAGGGATGGAAACAGACCTGGTAACTAGTCAGCCTCCAGAGAGCAGGATGGCCACAGCGAGAGGGTGTTTATATAAAAGCTGCAAAGTATTGGAAGAGAGATGAAATGGTGTTGAGATTGCGCAGAGAGTCAGCAACATGAGGGAGTAGGTGACGTCATATGAGAGCAACATCTGTCTCCTATTGGCGTGTGTGCTCCAGGGCCCTCGTGCCTCTACACAGAAGAGCCACGTTTTACGTACATTGTTTTTTGTGTGAATAAAAGGCACTGTTGGTAGCAGAGAAACAGAATAGAGGGATGGCATTCCTGTTGCTTTCAGCCTAAGTACTTATAATTTACCACGGTCTCACATGCTCTGGCAGCATCTACTACTTTTAGTATTTTAGAAAAACTGATTTGCAACAATGATAAAATGCAATATTTGTCTTTTTTTGTGAAAATTATTGCATACACTCGAATATGTATCTATATAGATTCTTATATTTCCAATTTTATTAGCTGGGCTATTTTACAGTGTACGCTACTGGTAACTTGAAGTGTGTTCACATTTATTCAACATAATACACTAACTATGGTATTACCTGTGGTAATACAGTTATTATAAAAGAAGCTCAAAGGAATTGACCTTCGTTTTTCATACTTGTTTAACAATCAAACAGTCTACTAGTTATGTGGAATCTATATTCTGAGCTTCATTTAATGCAACAGCATCCACTGCTGAATTTTTTTAACTAATTTTAAAAGGGAGAGAGGATCTTCTGGAACCTACATTAAAGGGATAGTATATATGGACAGAAAGTCATTACATTGAAAGCTTTGCCTCTTTGCTGCCATAAAATTGTTCTCGTTTTCGCATTGACCGTTTGCAAAACCAGCTAATTTTTTTTTGTGTTTTTTTTTGTTGTGAAGTGAACACAACGGAGACTATGGTAACAAGTCCCTGGGGCCCAAAGAGAGCTTTCTAATGGCCTCCTGTTGTACGTGCAGTAAATTAATTTAGGACAGGACATACTTGAGTTCTTCCACGGCAAGAAAAATCTGTATGTGGATGCAAATATATATTGAGTCCCTGTCCACAGTGGAGACAGACAGAGCTCTGAGGGGCTTTCAGTTTATTTAAAAGTTTCTCTGTTTAGATCTTGAGCACATCTTCATCTTCAAGTTATGGAGCACTTAAGCAGTACTTATTTGTGTTTGAGTTTTGTTAATGTTATTACATTGTTACATGGTTAAGCATCTTGTCTGTAGCGTAAAGCATTTAACTTTGACTTGTTTATGAAATAATAAAGGAATAAAGAAAATGATGCTGCATTCACGCATGTTGACAGAAATTTGTTTAATAAGCTGCAGTTATTAAGATATGTCAATATTATGAATTGCATCAGCAACATGTTGTTCCAGAGATTAATGCAATTAATTGCAAGCGCAAGATTAATACAAAAATATGTAAAAATATTTGGAATTCACATTACCACTAATTCCCAAATAATCTCATTGCCCATTTTGCTTTAGAGGACAAATACGCTTAAATGAAGACATTGTAAAGCAACTGGCAAAAAAATGTCAGTATGTTTGTGCACGTGCCATGCTCTTCCACACTGTGGCTTTGGAGGTTTATCCAGTGTAATAGCATTTTAAACCAACAATCCTTGCCTGAAACAGGGCTTTCTTTGTGGTCTGGCAGAGCCAAGCCAGGGCCAGCAGCTGTCATACATATAAGCAAAAGTTGCAATAGGAAATTGAGAATTATGTTGTTAGGAAACTAACTAGATAACTGGGTGAATTGAGGGACTATGCTTGTGAAAAGCCAATACCTTGTAGCCCTACCATTCTGGAAAATGTAATTCAGCGTTTCATTGCTACTGTAGTTAAAGGTCACATCCTAGCACTGCTGCATCTGGGCACGGTTAAGAAGTTATCAATAAATTGAGATGTTATTGCAGGGCCAGGACTGAATCAAGAAACTTGGCCGCAGCAAACCAAAAACATCCTTTACGAGTAGTTGGAGAGGCACGCGGCACAAATGGTTCAGCCTCTTCACCCCTTTCCTTGCCAGTAAAGGAAGAGTGTCTTCCTTAGAAATTGTTGCCTGATGCGTATATGATGATGTGGGAGTCTCCAGAGACACTGTACATACGGCGCTGTCACGTCTCCCCTCTCCTCGTCCTTGCCCCTTGACTCTCTGGCCCTCCAAACTGACATGCTTTACTTTCCTTCCTAGAATTATTGGTGCAACGTAATTATCAGCTGTCAGCCAAAACACAGTCTGTCTTGTCAAACTGCGATGACTCCTAGTTGAGGAAACATGTTCTCTCACCAATCCAATTTAAAGGCAGCTAGAGCTTAAGACAAGTGTACTCACCATGACGAATGCCGCAAATGACCCAGAGCACTCACCTGTGGGAATTTGTTAACATTTTGAGAATACACAAAGCTTAGATCCTACTGACTGTGTACTATTTTACCACATACTGTGTAGCAGCAGTGATAAAAGGTTGTTCCCTCCTTAGCGGGAACAGTCTGTTTAACTTGGCACTGAACTGTAGTTTGTAGATGAGTCTAGCTTCCCATTACTGTAAAACATCCTTTTATCAGAGGTGGATAAACGTCTGTGAAGAACTTACCATTCTTCGAATCATCCTTGGTTTCTGTTCAGCCACCTATTTTGCTTTTTTTGTTTTTTTTTAGGCTACTGAAGAGGATACATCATCACTGGTGGGGTAGAAATAAAGAAATAGGCCACAAATGTAGATCTCCAAATACAAATACAAATATAAATCTCCTGATTTGCAACGCGAGTATTGAGCCATGCTGTTTTGAATACTATTTATTGCTTATATTTATTCATTATGAGGTGTCATCGTGGCAGTTAGAATAATGAGAGAGACTGATAGATTTCTTTAACAAGAAGATAATATACACTCACCGGCCACTTTATTAGGTACCCCATGCTAGTAACGGGTTGGACCCCCTTTTGCCTTCAGAACT